>NC_136524.1:18674214-18676714 GCF_053919585.1 Euprymna scolopes | reverse complement strand
TTAATATAGATCCATAGGATATTGTGATAAGTGTTTTAGTGTGAACAGGTATGGTATAAAAAATTATGGGGTTTATCTATTTTATTTTTACTTTCATCATATTTTGCTTTGGTTTTGATACGCCAAAATTTACAACCCTTCCTTTTCATAACCTATCATACATTCATAAATCAGAGTCCATTTTATGTAGGCTGTTTTTGAACCCAGTCAACGACGTGTACTTTTGCTAGTATATATATATATATATATATATATATATATATATATATATATATATATATATATCGGACAGATACAGCAGCACGCCCAAAGATATACTGATTGAACTTAAAACACATTGTTATTTTAGATAAGATAAGAAACATCCGCCTTTCTTACGACAAAAATTCTAGTTTTATTTTGGTGTCTTAAATTTCCCCCTCCCCTAATCTTTGCTGATGAGGAGATTATGTTCCAAGACAAAACCTTTGTCAATTATTGTCAATAACTATTGGCAATTTTAATAAAATGAACATCGTTTCCAAAACGATCGTACACTCAAGTTGATTTTGTTTGTTTTTCCTTTTGAAACTGATTGGTAATTCACAATTATTAATCTTTTTTACTTAATATATATATATATATATATATATATATATATATATATATATATATATATATATATATATATATATATATATATATATATATATCCTAACTGGATATTCGTTTAGTGCTTTTATTTAATGTAAAATGTTTAATCGAATTGAAAAACACACAGTGTTAATCGATGTACTTGAAAAAGAAAAACTGTCGCGGACTCTGTTGAATACTTTAAGTTCGGGAAAATAAATTAAAAACTAAAAAAAAACTATACAAAACGGTGTTAGAAACCCACCGAATATATGTTACCGTGATATAGGCTGACATATTCGGTGGGTTTCGGACAGTATTTTGTATAGTTTTTTTAGTTTGACTCATTTTCCCAAACTTAACGTAATCAACAGTGGCCGCCACCATTTGTATACACCGATAAACACTGTTTTTCGAGCCGACTAAACGTTACATTAAATAAAACGGGTTTGTATTACTAAACACAGATACAAAAACGTTGACGAGAAATAAATATATAACAAATAAATGTAATCAAAAGCAAGATAAGTTACTTTTCTACCTAACTCGATAAGATTTTAGTGTTTTTATTTAATGTAAAATGTTTAATCGGTTCGAAAACATGCAGTGTTTATTGGTATATTTGGAAAATAGAGATGGCGGCAGACTTTGTTAAACACGTTAAGTTTGGGATGTGACTTAAAACTAAAAAACTATACGTCAGGAACTCACTTGTTATATGATACCGTTACAGAGGCTGACATATATTCGGTGGTTTTTTAACAGTATTTTGTATAGTTTTTAGTTTTAAAGATAGTTTTGTTAAGGTTCTTCGACTTTTATGTTTCAACTCAAAACGCAGATTCTGGCGAGCAATTTTTTTTAAATTAAAAAATTGGGAAGATTGATTGATTTCAAACCAATAACGGCTAGTTGAAATGTCTTTCGATATAGGTTCTTCTTTTCAGGCCATGTTTTATTCATTCATACCGAAAATACTGTAGCTATCCATTTAATAAATGAATTAATTGCATAATAAAATCTAATTATATCATAAAAGTACAAACTGTTTGTTGTGGTGTTTAAGTTTAAACATATTCCGCGATGAGTGTTTTGTCATCGGTGACTTAGTGTATTTCTCTTTAATATTTAACCATTTTAATGTTTTCTCATTACATTTCTAAGAAAATAATTTGTGCTCTAATTCTCTTAAGATCCTTCGTTAGTACACCTATTTCAATATATATATATATATATATATATATATATATATATATATATATATACTAGCAAAATACCCGTCGTTGACTGGGTTCAAAAACAGCCTACAGAAAATCGACTCTGATTTATGAAAGTAGTAGCGGGGGTACCCGGCGTTGCCTGGATGTTTGTAGGTGTGTGTGGTGTTAAATAAAAAAGAACCAGAGAAGAGGGGTAGGATCGAACCCGAAGCCCTGAGGCGAAGTTTGAAAATAAAATCGGCCAGCCAGAATAAGTTACTGAACCAAATTAACAGGTGCGCGCCCGGAAGTCGTCGAGCGTTACGACGACGACGTCAATGACCAGGTTTGTTTGTTATAAGCGAAGTAAAAAAAGAAAACAACGTTTTAATTAAGCGGGGTGGGTGGGAGGAGGTAATCAAAACATCGAAAAAAAACTAACGTAAGGCAAACGAACGATTAAAACAGAAAAACGAACACGTGAAAAATGGCTTATATAAGCCTGTTTCGATATTAAAATTTAAAAAAGCGGTGGGTACCCAGGTGTTTTTGTGTGTGTGGTCGGGGTGGATAAGCGAAGTAAAGAAAAAACAGAAAAACGAACGTTACGAGAAAAATGGCTTAAATAACACTGGTTCAATATTTAAATTTAAAAAAATCGAAAAGAAAGACATCTCACACCACGATTC
>NC_136524.1:18646714-18664214 GCF_053919585.1 Euprymna scolopes | reverse complement strand
AAAATAAATCGATATTATTTCATTTCCGTCACCCATTAGCCAACATTAGAAAAGTTCGTTTCAAAACACACTACTTTACTTAAAATACTTAGTTCTGTTGTTCTCATTCCATCTACACTCTGTTGATTTTGTCATCGATGGTACGTTTCTAGCATTCACGCAACACAGAATAGCGCTTCATCTTGTTGCTATAGTGACATTAAATATCGCCGCTACTCTATAGTGATCAGCATTCACATGTATAAAATAATAACTGTTATTTCATAACGTATAAACCGGATGATAATTATTTAAAGATCATTTCCAAATCTGACGGAACTTCAGAAATATCTTGGAAATTTCGTAAAGTAAAATATTTATTATCTCTTTAAATGATTATTCTATATAAACAGATAAACTCCTGCTCCATTTTCTGGTTTCTGTTATATTTCTTTTTGGAACATTTAAACGGTGTCATTCGAGGTCGTCATTGGAGTTGATGAGACGCTTTTAAATGCACAACCCATTTGATCATCAAAGCTAAACTTAACTCGTACCATCAAACCAAACAAAAAAAAATGTTTGTGCGTGCCCACTCAATAAATTGTTCCGCTAATTAAAATTGATTACAGCGAAAGATGGCTAATTTAATGTTAAAGACTTCATAAGAAGAAAAAGAGATTATAATCAAATAGGGCAACATTTCCCACGCATAATCAACCTCTTTAAATAAAATTCGCTCTAAAAAGGAAAAAAAAAAAACGAAGTGATGCGCATAATGATTGCAACCAAAGTATTTCCTTTACTAAATGATATACCGATGACAAAAGTCGCCAAGCTATTTTGTCAGTTTTATTCGCTCACGAGACAGATAGATTTCACATAAATTAATTTCATGTAGGTCATGTCATTACTGCTAATGTTTTTTACATTAGTAGTAATTGTGTTAATTATTGAATAGATGGTAAGACATATTCGCTTTATATTTAAATAACTACTTTTGCATTCGTATAATGTAGCTAAATTAATTAGTATTGGTGTTGTATTATTCTATTTTGTAAAATCTTAATATAACATTTTAAATGTTTATGATTTTTTTTGTTTGAATTACAATAAAGAACAGTAGTATTTAAAAAGATATTTGTAAACTATTAAGTGGGGGTTGAAAGAAAAAGGGGGAGGAGAAGGAAAAGAAGAAGAAGAAGAAGAAGAAGAAATTCTTTGCAATTTATAAATAAGAAACAGACTCACGGAAAATAAAAAAGCGTAAGTGATATTATCATAATTTTTATACAGTCGTTTGTTCTTTAGCAAATCGAATATGTAACTTTTATAAAACAACTGTCCATTATATTCATTTGTCAGATATTGAGTGAGTAACCCCGCCAGTACATAAAACGGTCAGTTAAGAATAGCAACAAATAAAAGGTTAGCCATAGACAACTGGAATTTCAAGTGAAGATTTCTAGACTGTGGTAATAATAAAAAATGGATATGACGTCACATAGCTCAAAGAATTAGTGTGTGAGAAAAGAGAACTTTTCTTTTGGGAGCATGTGGACGTGTAAACGCTATTAAGATATAATTAAACAGGGTTTTCTGTGTATCGCTCCCGCTTGTCAGTGATTTGGAACGACAATCAAGCCAAATAAATATTCTCTGTTTTCTATCAGTTTTGTCACTTTGAAAGTAAAAACAAGGTCAGTTAATTTCAAGACAGCAAGTTTCAGTCTGGAAGGATAACCTAGGAACGCATAGAGTCTTACGGCTATGAAAGTGTGAATATGTTTTGTGAACTTTTCGGTTTCAGTAACAATAACATAAAATTGGTTTCCTATATATATATATATATATATATATATATATATATATATATATATATATATATATTAATTGAATCGCAATCGGTAATTGTATCGGAATCATGAAAAATTTTGGAATCGCCCCACCACTAATATATATATATATATATATATATATATATATATATATATGTATATATATATGTATATATATGTATATATATGTATATATGTATATATATATGTATATATGTATATAAGTATATATATGCATATATATATGTATATATGTATATAAGTATATATGCATATATGTATATATGTATATATATATGTGTATATATATGTATATATATATGTATATATATATGTATATATATATGTATATATATGTATATATATATATATATATATATATATATATAGTGTGTGCGCGTTTGTGTGTGTGGGGGGGGTTGTAATGCAATATGTTTTCCGTTTTTTTTCGTTTTTCTTTAATCGCGGCGAAAAATTAATGCGCTTGTGATAACTTCCTTTTGTTTCATACCCGGACGCTGAGGTTATACGTTTAATTTTCAATAAGATTTTCTAATTTTTACTCATTTAAAGTCTTCAACAATGTCTTTATTATGCGATTTTAAATTCTTAATGGTGTTTCAGGATATATTATACATATATATTTTGTGTGATTTTTTTTCACCCAGCCTTTTCTCTTATTCTCATACATCAACTATCGATTTCCTCTCAATATCCAATCAGTCATAACATTTATATCTCTCTTTGTTCATTGATTGATATTTACGTCAACTGCCCCAAAGTTTTCTTTTGGCTAAAACTTCTTTGAAACCCTTGACTAAACTAGTCATAATAACATTGTTCCTACGACTCATCTCTTTATTGTTCAGTTACTTTAAACGAGATTATTGGAGAAAACACTAATTTATCTAATCCTTTTTAGTCCACGGTCCCTTTTGTCTCTTAACAGCTCAGCATATGTCTGGTGAGATTATTCAAGACAATTTCGGCCCATTTTGTCTCTTTAGTTCTCAGTTTTTTTATGAGATTATTCAAGACAATTTACGGTTGATACATGACACAACGGGCCAGAGGCATTATCCATGCCCCCGACTTAATCGGATAATAACATTATATAACAATTATTGCATTTCCCCTTTTTGTGTCACAATACAGTTTATCATTAATTACCGGCAGATCTGCTATGTAATTCGACATTGTTTATTTACTCACTACTCTCTAATTTCCGCTATCCTCTAAGCTTCTTTGTTCGTAAACCAACCTACCAAAGTCTAGTCACTAACTTTCGATGGCTAGGTTACGTACATAACCTGGTAATTTGATCCATTGTCCGAAATCTGTCTACAACTTTCGGACTGTCAACAGAAAAATTTGTCGCTATTTACATCTTTCATCTCTATAACGCAGATGTCAAGTGTTCTACCTGATCGTTACGTAATCTTGCTTTTATTTGAAAATTAAAACTTATTAACATGTTAATATTTCAGTGCCCCCGTATTTGTCTGGATCCACGTTTCTAGGTTGGCAGTATTTTTGCGAACAGTTGGCTGAGATGGCGGAAATTTTCTGTTTCTATGTCTATCCTTGTAGCCATGTCACTAGTAAGGGTGCTGGAGGTAAACGTTTTGTCTGGGCTGACGTTATCCGCCTGATAGTCAGGGACCCGAACCTTGGATTAACCACTAAGGAGGCTGTCCTATCAGCAGGTGCAAAGTACTGGGGCTGCTGTATTGCCATTTGGTGAATGGATTCTGGACCATGCAGTAGCTTCTGGTGGGGCCTCTCGATGCCATACTAGTGGGTAATTGTTACGGCTTTACCTTATCATTAACTACAAATAAAAAAAAATAAAAAATTCTTCGTTTCTTTTTCTCTCTTAATTTCCCCTCTCTGTCCTGCTCTAAGTAAATCTGTCGACCTAGTCCACAAATTCCAAAATTTCATCATGACAAGTTTCAAGAAAAAATACACGATTAAACCCGGTTCCCCAACTTCCAACGTAGACCCCTACTACCATGTCTCCTTCTCCAACATCAGGGGTCTTCGTTCTAACCTTCCAGAGGTAGAAACCCAATTACAGGAGACTAAACCAGACCTTTTATTTTTAAGTGAAACTGGCATTGGACAGGCTATTTCCCTAGATGAGTTTGCAATTTCAGGATACTCTAACTTAACTTCTAAATCTGACCCCCAAGATCGCCATGGACATGGAATATGTGCCTATATTAAAGATAGCTTTCCATGTGGGAGGGACATCTCCAGGGAAGATCCTAACTTACCCTATATGTGCTTCCGGGTTGCTTTAGCTCACACTACTGCATTTATATTTACTCTCTATCGCCCCCACAACAGTGGAGTTACTATCTTTCAAAGCATATCTGAGAAAATTGACCAAGTCCTTTCTACTTATCCTTCAGCTAACATTCACGTATGTGGAGACTTCAATGTTCACAACGTTGAATGGTTGACCCACTCAAACAAGACCGATGATGAGGGGAGGTTCTGTCATGATTTCTCCATTGCCTATGACCTCACTCAGATTGTTCAGGAACCTACCCGTGTGCCCGATAATGATGGCCAGTATGCGAGCCTACTAGACCTTTTTCTCACAACTTGCCCTGAACTATGTTCAGTTTCTGTTCTGTCGCCTCTTGGATCTTCCGACCACTCTGTTGTATCAATTAAGATAAAAATGAAATGTAATAAGTCCCCAGATGTACCTCTTCATCGTACAGTATATCGATACACTAAGGCTGACTGGGATAGCTTCCGTACATTTATATCTGATCTACCTCTGCATTCCATGTTTAAAAAGGATGTGTCCTCTATAGTATTAGACCTAACTGAATGGTTAATTGTAGGTATTGACCATTTCATACCCTCTAAAAAGTTTCAGCAAAAACCTAACAGCCAGCCATGGTTCTCTCCAGAATGTGCTGCTGCCATTGCGCACAGAAATCACTTTTTCCACTGCTTCAAACGTAATAGATGTATGGAAACTAAAGCCGTTTTCAGGACTGCCAGCAACCATTGTAAGAAAGTAATAAGGAACGCAAGAGAGTTGTATGCTCAATCTGTTAAGTCCAAAGTAGCTGAGCAGCGGCTTGGTTCCCACCAGTTTTGGCAAATAGCAAACAGAATCCTGAACAGAAGCGTGTGCTCCATCCCAACTATTATCAATGGACCTGAGGTAATCTCGTCAGCATCAGACAAAGCCAAACTCTTTGTCAAGAACTTTGCAGCAAATTCTACCCTTTGCGACCAAGACCGCCAACCCCCAATATTTCCTCCTGTATCAGAAAACACGCTATGTGATATACGTATATCTGTACGTGATGTTGCCAAGCTAATCAAAAACCTTGATTCGAGTAAAGCAACTGGCCCTGATGGTATTCCAATTATAGTACTCAAAAAACTTCAACCTGAATTAGCGCCCATACTTACAAAACTGTTTAAACGTTGTCTTAAGGAGAATAGTTTCCCATCTCCCTGGAAAACCTCATCAGTATGCCCTGTATTTAAGAATTCAGGTGATCGCTCATCCCCCTCTCAGTACAGGCCAATAAGTCTCCTGTGCGTCATGAGTAAGTTGCTAGAATCTGTGTTAAATACAGAAGTAATCAAACATCTCAACAAAAATAACCTTCTTAGTGACACTCAATATGGTTTCCATTCTGCTAGATCTACAGCAGATGTCATTACAGTTATATCGCATAGGATTAGCAAATCTCTCGACGGTGGCAATCTTTCTAGAGCAATTGCTCTTGACATATCTAAAGCCTTTGATAGGGTATGGCATAAAGGTTTACTTCATAAGATCGCTAGCTATGGTATAGCTGGAAAAGTCTTCTCAATTATTAAATCATTTCTTTCTGATAGGTTCATAAGAGTAGTAGTTGAGGGGCAAAAATCAGAAGCTCACAGTATTAATGCCGGTGTCCCTCAGGGATCCATCCTGGGCCCAACTCTTTTCCTGATCTACATTAATGATCTTCCAAATCATATCCTTACATCATTTGTAGACATTTATGCTGACGACACTACCATTTATGGTACCACATCTAAGACAGTAAACGACCAAGTTCTCTCCAATTCTCTCTCCTCTGATCTTGAGCACGTAGTACAATGGGGAAAGGAGTGGCTGGTTACTTTTAATGCATCTAAAACCAAGCTTCTCTCTTTACATCATCAACATTCTAATCCACATTTGTCATCAATTGAAATGAATGGCTCTCGTCTTCAGGAGGCCTCAAGTTTTGACAAGCTTCTGGGCTTGACCATTACTCCTGATCTTAAATGGAACACGTATATCAAATCTGTTGCCAAGGCCGCTGGAAAAATGGTGGGATCTTTCTATCGATCCAGTAGATATCTCACTGCTGATGCTATTCTCTACCTATATAAGAGCCAGGTACGTCCAAGGATGGAATACTGTTGCCACATCTGGGCAGGAGCTGCTAGAAAGGACTTGTCCTGCCTTGATAGAGTTCAAAATAGACTTCGTAGCCTCGTAGGAGATGTCCTTTTCTCCTCCTTGCAACCTCTATCTCACAGAAGAGATGTTGCGAGTTTGTCTCTGATGTATCGTTATTTTCATGGAAAGTGTTCAACTGAGCTTCAATCTTTGGTCCCCCCTCGCCAAACTTTCACAAGAAACACTCGTCTAGCTGTAAACACTATCAATAATTTCCCCCACTCTTTATCTGTGGCTAAACCTAAACGTAGATTCCATGAACAAAGCTTCTTTCTTAGAACTGCACGCCTGTGGAATTGTCTTCCGTTTTCCTGCTTTCCGGCTGACTACAATATGGTTGTGTTCAAGTCTAAAGTAAATAAGTTCTTGATGAGCCGTTCCATATAAGTTATTAAATTTACCAAATTTTCATTACTAATGATTACTATATTGACCAATTTCTACTGTACACTCTTTAACCCTTATCCTTGAGTGGCCTCTGGGCCTTGATAATGTGGTGATGCCTTTGTAAAAAAAAAAAAAAACGTAGTAAAATACCGACAAAAAGCACGGTGAAAAAAAAACGTTGCAATAAAATTAAATTATTTGTAAGTCACTCAGCACAGCCCGTGCTAAAAATGAGCGTCTTTTATTTTCAGTTTCTTATTTTAAAAAAAAGTAAAGAATACAATGTCTTTATATTTATTAATCATTTTTCACAGTGGCAGGATTAATAGCCAATTATAAAATTCCCATGAGGTTAGAACAAAATTAATATTCTTTATTGAAAAAAAAGTCAAACTTATTTTTAGAGTTTACTTTAGTACTTATATTCACTTTTTCACGCTCTATAATTATTTAAACATTTCTTCCAGTCTTACAAAACCTCCAGCTTAGTTTTATCAAATTTTAAAATTTTAATAATTTATAACAATGAAACTGAAGGTACTACTTAAACAGTCGAAATAGAAACTTAAAATTATATGTTCAAGACAAAATGGTTTATTGCAAATTTCTCTCTAAAACAAAACAAGCTATTTGCTACGTTAAAATGAGTGCAAAAGAATATCCCTTATAATGATACATAACCGACCGTAAGACTAGAATATTCGTCTTTAACATATGATTGACAAGACAAAAGAAAAATCCGAAAATGAGCAACCCCCCCTCAAAAAAAAAAAAAACGAACAAATGTATTTACCGACTGGTGTAATGTACTTTTCCCCCCAAGTTTTCTATCCTCTGTCTTTTTTTTTTCGCTCCTCTTTTGCGACTGTATTTTTCCGTGGTAACGTTTACTTTCTATTTTTTCTTCATATTGACTCTTTTATGTTAAAAATCCTAGTCACGAGCACTAAAATAGATATATGTAACGTTGCTGTTACAAACAAAATAAAGAAAAATACATAAAATTTGGGTCGGCATGTTTTCTTTTTTTAGTACAGACATTTATTACCGAGACCGCTTAAATAAGTCTTTCGCTGCCACGTGTTCATTTTAACTGGATAGACAGTTTTCTTCATCCGACCGCCCACCGGCTACAGTTATGTCTCGCCTTCGCTTTACGCATCCATTCTCTTCGATTTCTTTCCTTATTTTTCTCCGAGCACGTGTTGCATTTTCTCTTCCTTTTTCCTTCCTCTTCTCGCGCACACTTCCTAATTTTCATATACGCGTTTTTCTGCTACTGCTGCTGTTATTTCTAATTTCTTTGCATGCTGGCCATCCGTCGCTGCTACACGCTCACATGCACAAATAATCGGTTGTTCTTCTAGGAATGAAACGGATCTGTAAAGTTTTGTTTAAAAGAAAAAACAAAATCTTTGACTTTAGAATCTAGCAACAATGTTATATAGATAAACATATATATATATATATATATATATATATATATATATATATATATATATATGTGTGTGTGTGTGTGTGTGTGTGTTTGTATGTCATTTCTAGCAAATACAAGTAATGTGCGAATAATTAAAGACAACATTTTCAAGCCTTTTTCAAACATGTTCATTTATATTATCTATTTGACGACCCAGATTTTATTTATCTTTCACGCTTTTATTTGTACTGGCCACTTTACGTTTGTATGTCAATCCTTACTAATTCCTTAGTTGTTTCAACAGAAAAAAAATAGTCAGTTCTCAAGCAGAAAAAGTTATAGGGATATAACGAATTAAAGAATTCCAAACTAAAGTAAACCACACGGAATCTATCCGTTGCCCGAGAGTCTTAGCAATCTGTACATATATAAGGCCACCATCTTGTGTTATGACGAAAAGTTACCAAAATGCGCACTTTACAACCCAACACAATTCCAATAATAGTTTCTATTTAATTTACTTACAGGTTACAAAAATTCTGCTATAAAATACTTTAGTCAATTTCTAAATAGTATTTATTATATGAGGTATGTAAACGAAGATTAAATTGCAGGCGGTCAATCCAAGCACTAAACTAATTCTCATGGATGAATATTTATACTGATTCCATGTATAAAAACCAAAGTTAACATTCTATAAAGTATCAAAACGAATACCCCGATGCACGTAGTGTGATGCCTTGATTTTTTTTCAAAGAAAAATATCTTCACAACCAGCAAAAAATATAAGTTCTAGCAATCATAATCATCATACAGTGTTATATGAAACTTTTGCATGGTATAATGTTCGTATGATTGACATTAGCTTAAACAAGTGATTGAATCGAATCACTATTAAAATATTTCTTAAAACTATTTTAAGAGCATTGTTTTCAAAATTCAAGATTAGTGCTTGCATTTAATCATAGCATATTCAGCTAAAAATTAAATTAGTTATTTCACTTATAATTTAAAAATCATTAGGATCTTTAATAAATGCCTGTTGCTGGAAAGAGATAAAAAAAATAGCATATATACGTCTTGTTTAGGTTAATTAAGTCAACGAAGTTTTTATTTTATAATCTCTGTGAAAGTTTAGGTAAATATGTCCAATCAGCTAAATAATCTTCGGAAGGCATGAAACTACTAAACATAGACGTCTCTCTACCTCATTTCATAATTCTATTTTTCTTTTTATGACTCGTTAATGATCTTATCTCGATTATTTCTAAATATAATAAATAGTAACATTCATGTCCAGTATAAATTGTAACTTAGTAAACGTAAACGCTACATAGAAATTCAATATATTCAGACTACTAGCCACTACCATAAGTTTTGCGCATATTAACTGTTAACATAAAATCTTATATTAATTTCTGTGAGAGTTTCATTCCAAGATAATTCCTATTTACTTGTGGTAGCACCATTTTCACTCACTAATTATTTTCTCATCTCACTTTCTCAACCGTAACTAACAACTTTTCTACATTGGTTGAACTTTTTACTAGAGCGTCGTCAGTGTTTAGTTTTTAATCAGATATATTTCTCATAACTCTTTACGTCAAGTATGCCTGAAATACGGACCTCTCCACGACCAAGTTACGGGTACTTCTCATTCACCTTTCCACATTCAGTCATTTACTACATATTAAACTTAAACACAGCACTTGCAGTAGCTTCAGTTCAAGTTAAAACCTCACATTAGAACGAGTCGCTGTCCTAAGAGTTCGTACAGTGATAATGATATGTATATCATTAAAAAAGAAATCAACGCATGATATGATGAATGACACGAAATAAATACAATAGTAAATAAAATAATTAAAAAAAAAACTGCTGCACAAATAATGACATATTTATACATTCCTTTCGCCCGATTCTTTTATATTCGTTTATAATTTCAACATTAAAAAAATAAACTTATAGAACTGAGTTGCGCATTAGTTAACCTTGCCCAATGTGTTTAGAATCGCTTAACGTACTTTTTGACATTTCTCAGTTCTTAGTTCGGGACTAAATTTTTAACTTATAGATCAATGCAGAAAAAAACGAACTACTTCAGTCCACAAGAGTTTCTCCTTCATTAAATACGATGTACCTAATGGCTTTACGATTACTTAACGTTCTTTTCAACATTTATTCCTATTAGTGGGGATCCATTTCTAAACTTCACTACTTCAGAAAAACAAAACATCTCTGGTTTTAGGATTGCTTAATGAGCTTTTAAATATTACTTTTAATTAGCGGGCCTTCAATTTTTTAACTTATAAACCACTTCATAAAATCAAAAGTAAAATAATTACGCCTACAAGAAATTCACCTTTTATTGAAATACACCAGAACCAACGGTTTTAGGACAGATTATCATTACTTTTTTATTCATTAATTTCCTGTAATGTGGGGGTCATGCACAATTTTTGGCCATTATATACAATTTTTGGTAAAACGTTACTTCAACTGCATTTAAGCATTTATTTTTAGATATGTTTTTTTCCTTCTCTTCTTATAATTTCATATAAACAAAACGAAATTACCCCAGTCTATAAATTATTTTTTCATTGCAAAAACAACAGGCTCAATGGTTTAAGATCGATTAAAACATGTCTTCGTGCGCATTTTTTTTTATTCATTGCTTTTCTTTATTGGGGGATTATGCACACGTGAAACCTTTTTAAAAATAGTGAACTAACATTGATTTTAACATTTCTTTTTCACGATTGCTTAAAATATTTCTTTGTAAACAATTTCTATTCTTTATTTTCCATTATATGGTATAGAATTACGTTTTTAGACGTTAATTAACATGTTTTTAACATTGTCTTTTATTGGGTATTACTACAATTATTATTACGCGATCATTTCATAAATTAAAACAAAAGAAATTTGCTTATTCTACGTTAAAGTGCTAAAACTTATAGATTAATTTGTTTTTGAACACACACACACAGATATATATATATATATATATATATATATATATATATATATATATATAGACATATGTATGTATGTATGTACTGGAACATCAAGAACGTGCTGCTAGTGGTACACATGTCTGTACAATGTGTGCAAAGGAATGCCAGAGTTTGGCAGGGCTTAAAAGCCACATTCGTGCGGCCAATCACTGAATGTTTTCGTGTTTCTATATACCTTTTTTTGTGCTATATCGAGTGATGGCAATATTCGAAAGCGAATTTGCTACCATCATGTATATATGCATATATGTATATATGTATGTATAAACACTTACATGTTAAAATATAGAGACCAGATATTTATTTATTTTTTTCTTGCCGAATAAAAGTAAAAATTTAATGTTGAAAATTGTTTCAATAATATTTTTACTATAATTATTAATGCAATATATATATATATATATATATATATATATATATATATATATATATATATAAGTGAAAGGGCCTGTCTGTGTGTCTGCGTGTGTACATTTCCATACGCAATAACTCGGTCAATTTAAAGCCTACGGACTCAAAATTTGATATACAGAGTGCTGAGATTTGGGAAAATCGAGGTGATCGGTTTCCGGCCAGAAATGTGGCGATTTGACTTTTGAGATCTCTACCAAACTCCTCCGACAATTTTTGGTCTAAACACTTGAAATTTTAGATATAGATTCCTTGGATATGGCTCCCACGTAATAACTTGATTTGAGCTCAAAACAATAAATTTTAAGGGGTCATAATAGGGGTCAAATTTAAAAAATTGACCGCTTTTTTTTTGCTCAACATACACCTCCAAATACTCGGGCAACGCCGGGCTGAAATGCTAGTATAATATAAAGCTGAACGTCTGTATGTGTGTGTCTGGTCACGAATAGGCTCCTATATGGTTGACTATTATAGAAAATTGATAACATATAATGATAGAAGATTTATCGAGACACAGGAATGGGTATGCTTGATCTGGCACAATGATGATTCATTAAAATTGTGGGGTCCGCGTAGGCGCCTGGTCCACAAAGTATGGAAATAAAAATTAAAAAAAAAATGTTTACAAGTGTTTTTGATATAGATGTACATAATAATACTTTGATGAGTATGCTTTAACTTAAATAGGGATGGTATAATAAAATTGTAGGGTCTGCGTTCGCACTTGGCCTCCATAGAATGGAAATAGGCACAGACTTTAATAAAGACTTTTCATATCTATCTGCGTAAGTATACTTTGATAATTATGTTTCAGTTTGAAGAAATATGGTATAATAAAATTATGGAGTGTTCGTTCACGCCTGACCTCCATAGAATTGAAATATGTCACAAAGTTTAACAAGTTTTTTTTTTTAATATAGATCCACAGAATATTGTGATAAGTGTTTCAGTGTGAACAGGTATGGTATAATAAATTATGGGGTTTATCTATTTTATTTTTACTTTCATCATATTTTGCTTTGGTTTTGATACCCCTAAATTCGAAGTTATCTCTTTACAACGCTTCCTTTTCATAACCTATCATACTTTCATAAAGTCCATTTTCTGTAGGCTGTTTTTGAACCCAGTCAACGACAGGTACTTTTGCTTGTATATATATATATATATATATATATATATATATATATATATATATATATATATATATATATATATATATATGAAGTATAGCAGTTTAAAACCATTTTTATTTTCATCGAAAAATTCTGGAATTCGTAAAGCCTCAAATGTTGAGTTGTGGAGAAGAGATACGACATTTGGAATTATTAATTTGTAGAAATACATCTGAAACAATTAGGCACAAGGCCATCAAAAGTGTGGGTAAATATATGTCCCTAGTCATATGTTATAAACATGTCTTTCCTGCTCTTAACTAGAATGTTTTCACCTCAAAATCAAACAAAACTAAATTTGGTTCTACTTAAGATAACCCAAAAATTTTTGGAAATTTTATATTTTCATCATTATATTTATATTCAAAGATGTCTTTCTAAATAATTGCCACCCTCTATTTTCTGATTCGTTCAAAACCGAAAACCAGCAGTTCATTCTCTAAATGGAAGTGGGGGTCTAAGTACAGAGAAAAAAAAAAGGCAATATAGTGTTGTAGAAATGGGAAATACAATTTGAGGAGCCCGAGAACAAAAATTGTATATGAAGAATGGGCATTCAGGAGAATTTCTATTAATAACTCAAGTAACACATTCATCTAATTTGCTGGATCAAGAATCACGTGTGCGATGCTCAGACAGGGAACATATACTCATATTGGACACGTTTTCATACAGTTAGGTTCGCTAACTGTATTCAGGAATGTAATCTTTTTCAATCTCATCAGATCTGATCAACAAAAGAGTAGACCCTTTTTTCAGACGTGACGTAATTACCACTATTCGCGCAACAACCGAGATCGCGATCAACACCATTCCAATTTCCTGATACTTGTCGGCGCGATATTGTCGATTCCCTGGGATACATTTAGCGGCAAAGGTTGATCGGAATCGATACGAACTGTCACTTCGTTAACATACTCCTAGAATCGCTGGAATTCACAGCATTCACAGAAAGCGTGCTCAGCCGTTTCTTCTTCAAGAGTATCGCAGCGGGAGCACTTGGGCGATTCATCCGGAACTGTTCTGAGAAGTAATTCGTTCCGGGCCAATCATCAAGTATAAATTTTAATTTTAACTAAATTAATTTTAACTAAATTTAATTTTAATTTTAACTAAAATGTCAAGTACACTTTAATTTTAACTAAAATTAATTTTAATTTTAACTAAAATGTCAAGGAACCGAAAAATACTTTTCTGAGAAGGCATTTTTAAATGAATAATAAACATTCGCTTTAACTGGAACATTTTTGATGAAAAATCCTCCCAGGAATTATTTTCTTCTTTATGGAGAGAGGAACGGTTGTTACCATGCAATCTTCTCATTAAGGGGCGCGTGTAGTACATATTCGTTCATCATAATACAATCCAGTGAGAATATGTGACCATAAAGAGTGATTGTCGAAGCAGATTTTCTTTTATTTATAAGATAAAAGAACAAATGCTCTACATTTTCTCATGCAAAACTATAAATAAAGTAACCTGGGTATCCGGCATTGCTCGGGTGTTTGGGGGTGTTTTAAGCAAAAAAAAAAAAAAATGGTAGTAGGCAGGTAGGCTCGAACCTGTACTGCGAAGGGGAAAAGAACGTGAAAAGATAAAGTGACGTCTTTGCCGTTGCATCCACCGCCAAACCGGAAGTGACAAAGGTTTAAATTAAGGCTAGTCAACGAAAAGAGAGGATGACTTTCGAAAATATCAGCGAAAAAAGCGACACCTACTTGTAGAAAAGTGCCCTGTGAGGGTGAAGGAATTAATGTTTTTAGCCAATTTTTTATTGATATTTGTCGTCCGAAGGGTCGGCTTCAAAACGATACCGATCTCATGAAAATCCGTTGCCTCTGTCGAAAGTTTTAAACATACATACATACATACATACATACATACATACATTTAAACAAACATGTGAGATTTATATTATAGATAATATATAGTCTGAAATATAAACGTGTTTCCCTGAAAATAAAAAAAGCAATAGGATTAAACTAAGTTTTTTTATTTAAAGTTTTCTTAGACTTCTTAAAAAGTCCTGTTATCAACATTAAAAACAGAGTTAAAATAGGAAAATAAGTAATTTTTCATATTATTCCATTAACAATACCCCTTCTTTTTGGTGTTAATTGTTATGACAGTCATGTAAATTATATAGAGTGAAATAGGGTTCGGCATTTCTCATAAACTATACATTTTACGTTGGATGTTTAATATGATTTTCTTATGCAAAGTTTCAGCGTGCACTTGAAACGTCGAAATAAAAATTAGGTGGAAAATATAGTCGCCAATTAAACAAGTCAAGAGGCTATCTAAAGAAGAACGACAACACAAGCATATAAACATATCTTTTTAACTAGAAAATTATGGAAGGAATTTATCATTCTTCCCAGCATATACCCTTTTTGTTATAAACACGGCGACTATATTTTTCCGCCAAATTTTCATTTTATCGTTTCACTTAGACAATGAAACTTGTTATAACTTCGTGTTTTCTAATGTTATTTAAATAAATAAATGCGAACGTTTTTCCACTTATTCTAAGTATATTAACTCTAGCAAAGACCCGCGCGAAGCGCGGGATTTTGCTTAATGCTCTGGTATCCGCTTCGTGGGCACCCTTGAAGTAAGTAGATGTTGTAAGAGCCGCACCAAATATGAGCTTGAACTTTGACCTTTACCCTGGAAAATAGTATTCTCTAGATGGGAGACCATCATCATGTCAGGTTTGGTCATGATTGATCGAGTGCTGGAGGAGAGTTGTACACACAGACACACATACATGCGAACGCTACTACTTTATATATATAGATGGTGTGCACCATCTGTATGTGTGGACCATGATCATACCAGGTTTTGTGATGATCGTTATAGTGGTGTGAGCTGTAGGAGAGTTGTACACACAGACACGGACGCTACTACTTTATATATAAAGTAGTATCTATATAAAGTAGTACATATGTATGTATGTATGTGTGTGTGTGTGTGTGTGTGTGTGTGTGTGTGTGTGTGTGTGTGTGTGTGTGTGTGTGTGTGTGTACATACCCATCCAAGGATGAATAAGAATAATTCTCTGATCAGTTTTGCATCACATTTCTATACGGAGATTAAAATCAGATAAAATCCAAGTAAATCTTATGCCTAGAATCCATATTACAATTTTGATCAAATTCTATTAAATAATTTCTATTCTAGAAAATGTCTAAAATTTAAAGATTAAGCTTAAGAAATCTTATTTAAAAAATAGAATTCAGGGAATCTGGCTTAAATTATGATTAAAAAATGTAAATCAAATCAGATCAAATATGAGATATTTTCATTTCTAATAGAGGGTTCATATAATGTCCCCTAAAACCTTAGTGAATGATCAAAAAAAAAAAAAAAGTGAATTTTTGGAACATTTATTTATTGACGTTAAAATTTCATAAAAGTCGAACGTATTTGAACGTTTACGAAGCTTTCATTCTTTCTTTTGCTCCCTTTGTATGCCACTAAATAAAACTAAATATAATCCACATTTGGGCCTCTTACACTTATTTGAAAATTCATGTTGATCGCTTGATTATTTTAGTACTGAATTCTGGGCATACACATATATATATATATATATATATATATATATATAGTCATAGACGTAAACCTATGCCTATATAGATCGGGGTAGTTAAATAAATCAGTGATGTCAAGGGAATTCACGTCTTGAACGATCGTCATAACACCCAAACATTTTTTGTGTGTTAGGGCTAGGGTTAGAGTTTATTTCACAGAATCGTTCCGCAGAAAAATCGAAAATATTTCTTCAAACACTTTCACTTTCACTACTTTATTTCTATTTTCTTAAAATACTTTCCTTTTTTGTTCTTATGATTATGTTATTTTATTTCTTTTTTCTTTTTTTGTTAAATGCATTTTATGGTTGTCGTTTTAATTAGTTAATTAGTTAAATACTGTTTTATTCTCTCTATAATATGCGCAGATAATTGTGTTTTTCTTGGATTGTTTTCTTTCACTGGGTAATTTCTAGTTTTATTCAAGTGAGATATAATTTTTTAAATATGTTTAATTACTTTTATTTTACATATTAATTGTCTAATATTTGCTTAATAATGAACTATTATTTGACGTTTGCATATACAACATTAGTCACATAAAATAGTATTTATTTTTACTTAAAGGAAACAGTGGTGTTGTGTGCCAGCTAACCACTTCCATTTTGTAAAAACGCTGGTCGATTGGTACCTATAAACCTTTGGGCCCTCTGCAATGACAAATTTTAAAATATAAATTATTTAAGTTTAACGTTTTGTGAAGTTTTGATATTTTTACAGAACAACTTCGTAATATAAAGTCACGAGACACCACTAATTGAAATTCATAATTTACATGTTGCACTTGGTTTGAAAGACAACGAGTAATTGTAAACCCGGAAAAATTCCTAGTATTTAATGTAGTACAAGATGACACTCGTGGATTGCCAATTTTGATTTTCTGTGATAAATCTTTGGCTATGTATTTAATTGGCTTGAGACAAGCAATAAAACAACAATTGCAAGATCATTCTGAACTATCTACTTAAGGTTTTCATACAATTTCATATCAAGTTTTAAAATCTGGCTATATTCTAATCGATAAAATTAAAGTATGAATGCCCTGTATATGTGGCTATAAAGTGTTATGATTTAGTAGGAGAGTTGTGGAAGTTGGTATGATTATATTTTTGAAAGTTATATCACTTCATACTTTTAAAACAAAATTCAATAACTACATGGTCATCACTATATTTTTAAAAGATATTTCGAGATAACATTTCATTT
>NC_136524.1:18581714-18641714 GCF_053919585.1 Euprymna scolopes | reverse complement strand
GGAAAACATTTAAAAAGTGTGGAGTTCTACGTCTACGATTCTTGGAAATAATCTACAGGAATAGGAAGTTGTCTTATCATAAGGTATCAATAGCGAATTGATAGAGACCTCTACACCAACGAGTCAAACGAATCAGAACAAAAGAATAAAAAATAGACCAGACAATTCTGAAGAAGACATACCTTAATAATATTTCTAGAAAAGATTAAGACCAGCAACATCACGTCTGTGTGAGAGAGAGGTTGCAGAGAAAAAGATAAAGTGAAACAAATCAAATTACAGATACGTTGCTGCATTTTCAAATAGAACAGAAATTCACCAGGTCACATATGGCAACAATATTCCATAAATTGTCTGATAGTCAATTTTTAGAGATAGAGAATAGCATCGAGTATGAAAAAGTGTTTAACGCGATAGAGCAAACATTTTACGAGAAGCAGAAAGAGTAATGGATCTAATATATGAGAAAGATTTGATAAGAAATAAAAACCAAGAAGTTGATTATTTCTCAAGAGCAGAGCTATCAATAACAATCACAGAAAATGGACACACCGGGACTAAACGAAACAAACCATTTTGGTCGCCAAACTATAATTGAGCCCAATTCAATTTCTACATCACTTGTGTATTCCAACTTATCAGAGAGAGAGAGAGATAGAGAGAGAGAGAGAGAAAGAGAGAGAGAGAGAGAGAGAGAGAGAGGGGGGGGGAGAAATAAGAGAATAGAAATCAGTATAGATGTTAATATTTTGCACACTATTCTCTGGAAGATCATTGAAATAGAGAAGAAAGAGAGCTGGACCTAAAATAGAGCTTCGAATAACACTAGCATCCATAAGAAATAGAATGAAAAGACACCATCCAGACTTATTTGTAATCTTTGGTCAGAAAGAAAATACCTGATGATGTCCAGAATCTTGCCGCCAATTCCATAGCACTTAAGTTTGTGTAAAAGTCTCAGATGCCACACTCTGTCGAACACCTTCAAAATGTCAACTGTTATGAGCCTACCCTTTCTTGAATTATTCAGAAACTGATATATCTGCTCAGTGATAACAGTTAAAAGATCAGCAGTGGAATGAAAACTACAAACGAGGCCCAGATTTTCCAGAAACTCAACAAACTTGCCGTTGCTTAACCTTTCAAAAACTTTGTTAATAACGGAGGACGATACATAGGTGAATCAGAATAATAGTCAACACTTTAAAGATATGAATAACAGAGTACTCTTTCCAACAAGAAATGGAAACATTATTTTGATAAAGCAAGATTGAATAATTTGGAGAGGATAGAAGAAAGTTCAGGAGTACAACGTTTGCGAACAACAACATGAATTGAATCAGGGCTAGAACCTTTAGACCGGTGGAGATTAAAAAGAACAAAAGCAACTATCTTTGGGGTGATCATTATACAATAAAAAGCTCGTCAATTTTCAAAGGAAAACCAGGAAAAATAACATCAGAATCATTAATAGAAGAATTGTCAGCAAATGAGGAGCAAAGAAATCAGTCTTATACTTAAAAGATAAAATAACTTGGAAACCATTAAAAAGAGGAGAAATTTTAGTCTATTAATGACATTATTATAGATTCTCCAGAAAATTACGAGGGCGAATCTTTTGAGATGAGATAGAGTCACATTTTTTAGAGTAGATAGATTAAGCCTCAGAAATTGCTCTCTTGTAGGCATTGCTAGCTCTTTTGTAGGATTGTATAGAAACCTCAAAACTATCGCGACGATATTGATTAAACTGGACAATGACAGAAGCACAGACAGATGAAAACAGAAAGGAGAATAAGATGTGTATTGAAACATACGATGAGGAATGCAGATGTCAATTTCAACAAGAAGCCAGTCAGTTACTTTCTTTGCATCATCGAAAACATACTAAAGATAGGACCTCATAAAACGTCACAGAAGAAGCTGCCAAGCCTGTCCCCACCATCCCTTTGGTAGTTCGACCCCGTCCTATGGAATGGAACAATTAATTGAAGAATAATTAATCTCTTCACTTTATTTTTATATTTATTTGTGTGTGTACGTGTTTTTTGTACTATGCTTCTGTCAAATAAAATTATGTTTTTCTTCAAATGTTTGATTAGATAAAATAGAGAACTTGTTTTATTCGACAGGGAAACATAACAATATAGAAAAGAGTTTATACAATCCAACTTTTAAAAAACAAAATCGGTCAGCACTTATCAAAGACCAGAAACGACTCAAGAATAATGGTAAAATGGAGCTCTTGTTAAAGCAGATCGATTGCGTCTACCTAGAAAAGAAGGTGGTCAAGGTTTACTTAGTGTTGAAGATGAGGTAAATATAGAGAAAGAAAGTTTAACTAAATATATTTCTGAAAGTAATGGAATTCATATTCTTAAAATGGAAGGGGAAAAGATACTAAGAACTGAGGTAAAAATAAGTCAGGTTGCAAGAGAGAAAGAGAAAGAGGGAGAGAGAGAGAGAGAGAGAGAGAGAGAGAGAGAGAGAGAGAGAGAGAGAGAGAGAAATCAAAAATTATTTGGAAAGAAAACACATGGTGTTAGATGGACACATGGTGTTAGATGTCAGTAGAATGATGCTGAATAATTGAATGGATTAAAAAAAAGTGAAATAAATTTGGATTACTAATGAGGACGGACTACAAGTATTCATTGGTATTGGATTCGGAAACGGTCCTGTTATAGTCCGTAGTAAAACAGTTTCGTGGCGATGTATTTCACAGATGGGCGGTTCTTGAAAAACTCTCGCACTATGTGCATACTTCAGCCTCATCAAACATATTTTCTTTGGGATTTGTACAAAGTTCCGTCTCTGTGTTACACGACTTCAGATCACTAAGGAATCTAACCAGGATGTAAATGCAGGTCATCGTTGAATTTCCTTTACATCATATATTCACAACTCATCAAGGCATGGAAACCACTAAAGGATAAGGATTAATGGGTATCATAATGGGAATTTTATAATTTATTTTAGAGGACGTTGGACTTAAAAACGACATGTCAGTCAGCCAGGAAGCAGTTCTGTGAGATTGTGTTCCAGTATACCATATTGGAGACAAAATCTTTAAAGACAGTGAATATCTCTTTAGACTAATCACTTGTGTCTCAGTTATGTAGAATTTTTTTATAAACTGTCTGAAACTATCTGTAGTGGGCCAAAACAATTTTCTGCCCGAGGAACAGAAAGGCTATCACAAAAGATCACGAGGCACCAAGAGTTAGCCACTAATTGATGAAATGATTCGTGTAAACGAAGATCTGTTAACCTTGTCATGTACTGCGTAGATTATAAGAAGGCATTTGACACGTTGCTCCATTCATGGAAAATCAAATGATTGGAAATATTCGGAATAGCCTCCAACATCCAAACATCTATAAAGTATAGCATGAAGAATTTGGAAACCAATTTAACTTGAGGAAAAGTAAAAATTAAGAGAGGAATTTTACAGGACGGTAATCTCCCCCCTTTGCTTTTTGTCACTAAGTTTACTTGATACCATTTTTGTGAAAGCAGAATATGAATTTGGAAATGAATTTCCTACAGTCAAGCATTTATTATTCATGAAGTCTTTGAAAATAATGAGAACAAACTTGATATTCTAGTGAATACGATCAGATTGTTTAGTAACAGCATACACATGGGATTTGGCATCACTAAACGTGCTAAGAGGTAAACTCGTCCACTCAGTACGCCTTAGACTTTTATCAACGAATCTGATAAAGAATACTGACAGCGACAGAGATTACAAATACTTGGGAATACTGGAAGCAGATAAGATTAAGCACATAGAAATGAAAAATCGTGTCACAGCCGAGTACAACAGAATATTAAGAGTTATTCTTAAATCGCATCTCCATAGTCGGAATACAATATATGCCATCAATGTCAGATCAGCAACTATCATTTGATATACTGCTGATATACTTGACTGAAATGTATATGCAATAACATGTTTGAATTGAAAAATACACAAAATGCTTAGATTTTGTAAAAAATTTTATTAAAGCAAATCGATATTGTCTACCTAGAAAAGAAGGTGGTCGAGGCTTACTTAGAGTTGAAGATGTGATAAATAGAGAGAAAGGAAGTCTAACTAAATATAATTCTGAAAGTAATGAAATTCATCTTGAAGTGAAAAGGGAAAAATACAGTGTATTCTTTAAGAATACTAGATTTAGAGATAATGACAGTTGAAATTGGTTGGTCAGAGGTGATTTAAAAGATTTTTCTGAGAGAACTTTAATAGCAACCCAGGAATAAGCACTTGCATCAAACATTACACCGACAAAACTGAAGAATCACCGATGTGCAGATTATGCTATAAAAAGGAAAAGCCATTAGCGTATATTATATTGGAATGCTCAGCAGCATTATGAATAATGAAAACACATTAATTGTTTTATAAATTGTGTAAATGGTTTTCTCGTAGAAAGATATGCCGAATCTATCTGGCAAGTTGAAATAGAGCATAAATAGATCTGAAAATGCAGGTTTCTAACCCCCCCCCCGTCCGTCGACACATTACTACTTATAAAAGAACATGCTTGTCTTAGTAGCGAGCTATGTCACGTGATGACCGTTTTGTTTTCAAAAATGAAAACGCTGCATTGGACACACCGGGACTAAACGAAACAAACCATTTTGGTCGCCAAACTATAATTGAGCCCAATTCAATTCCTACATCACTTGTGTATTCCAACTTATCAGAGAGAGAGAGAGATAGAGAGAGAGAGAGAAAGAGAGAGAGAGAGAGAGAGAGAGAGAGGGGGGAGAAATAAGAGAATAGAAATCAGTATAGATGTTAATATTTTGCACACTATTCTCTGGAAGATCATTGAAATAGAGAAGAAAGAGAGCTGGACCTAAAATAGAGCTTCGAATAACACTAGCATCAATAAGAAATAGAATGAAAAGACACCATCCAGACTTATTTGTAATCTTTGGTCAGAAAGAAAATACCTGATGATGTCCAGAATCTTGCCGCCAATTCCATAGCACTTAAGTTTGTGTAAAAGTCTCAGATGCCACACTCTGTCGAACACCTTCAAAATGTCAACTGTTATGAGCCTACCCTTTCTTGAATTATTCAGAAACTGATATATCTGCTCAGTGATAACAGTTAAAAGATCAGCAGTGGAATGAAAACTACAAACGAGGCCCAGATTTTCCAGAAACTCAACAAACTTGCCGTTGCTTAACCTTTCAAAAACTTTGTTAATAACGGAGGACGATACATAGGTGAATCAGAATAATAGTCAACACTTTAAAGATATGAATAACAGAGTACTCTTTCCAACAAGAAATGGAAACATTATTTTGATAAAGCAAGATTGAATAATTTGGAGAGGATAGAAGAAAGTTCAGGAGTACAACGTTTGCGAACAACAACATGAATTGAATCAGGGCTAGAACCTTTAGACCGGTGGAGATTAAAAAGAACAAAAGCAACTATCTTTGGGGTGATCATTATACAATAAAAAGCTCGTCAATTTTCAAAGGAAAACCAGGAGAAATAACATCAGAATCATTAATAGAAGAATTGTCAGCAAATGAGGAGCAAAGAAATCAGTCTTATACTTAAAAGATAAAATAACTTGGAAACCATTAAAAAGAGGAGAAATATCAGTCTATTAATGACATTATTATAGATTCTCCAGAAAATTACGAGGGCGAATCTTTTGAGATGAGAGAGAGTCACATTTTTTAGAGTAGATAGATTAAGCCTCAGAAATTGCTCTCTTGTAGGCATTGCTAGCTCTTTTGTAGGATTGTATAGAAACCTCAAAACTATCGCGACGATATTGATTAAACTGGACAATGACAGAAGCACAGACAGATGAAAACAGAAAGGAGAATAAGATGTGTATTGACACATACGATGAGGAATGCAGATGTCAATTTCAACAAGAAGCCAGTCAGTTACTTTCTTTGCATCATCGAAAACATATTAAAGATAGGACCTCATAAAACGTCACAGAAGAAGCTGCCAAGTCTGTCCCAACCATCCCTTTGGTAGTTCGACCCCGTCCTATGGAATGGAACAATTAATTGAAGAATAATTAATCTCTTCACTTTATTTTTATATTTATTTGTGTGTGTACGTGTTTTTTGTACTACGCTTCTGTCAAATAAAATTATGTTTTTCTTCAAATGTTTGATTAGATAAAATAGAGAACTTGTTTTATTCGACAGGGAAACATAACAATATAGAAAAGAGTTTATACAATCCAACTTTTAAAAAACAAAATCGGTCAGCACTTATCAAAGACCAGAAACGACTCAAGAATAATGGTAAAATGGAGCTCTTGTTAAAGCAGATCGATTGCATCTACCTAGAAAAGAAGGTGGTCAAGGTTTACTTAGTGTTGAAGATGAGGTAAATATAGAGAAAGAAAGTTTAACTAAATATATTTCTGAAAGTAATGGAATTCATATTCTTAAAATGGAAGGGGAAAAGATACTAAGAACTGAGGTAAAAATAAGTCAGGTTGCAAGAGAGAAAGAGAAAGAGGGAGAGAGAGAGAGAGAGAGAGAGAGAGAAATGAAAAATTATTTGGAAAGAAAACACATGGTCTTAGATGGACACATGGTGTTAGATGTCAGTAGAATGATGCTGAATGATTGAATGGATTAAAAAAAGTGAAATAAAGTTGGGTTACTAATTAGGACGGATTACAAGTATTCATTGGTATTGGATTCGGAAACGGTCCTGTTATAGTCCGTAGTAAAACAGTTTCGTGGCGATGTATTTCACAGATGTGCGGTTCTTGAAAAACTCTTGCACTATGTGCATACTTCAGCCTCATCAAACATATTTTCTTTGAGATTTGTACAAAGTTCCGTCTCGTGTTACACAACTCTGATCACTAAGGAATCTAATCAGGATGTAAATTCAGGTCATCGTTGAATTTCCTATATATATTCACAACTCATCAAGGCCTGGAAACCACTAAAGGATAAGGATTAATGGGTATCGTAATGGGAATTTTATCATTTATTTTAGAGGACGTTGGACTTAAAAACGACATGTCAGTCAGCCAGGAAGCAGTTCTGTGATATTGTGTTCCATTAAACCATATTGAAGACAAAATCTTTAAAGACATTGAATATCTCTTTAGACTAATCACTTGTGTCTAAGTTATGTAGAATTTTTTTTATAAACTGTCTGAAACTATCTGTAGTGGGCCAAAACAATTTTCTGCCCGAGGAACAGAAAGGCTATCACAAAAGATCACGAGGCACCAAGAGTTAGCCACTAATTGATGAAATGATTCGTGTAAACGAAGATCTGTTAACCTTGTCATGTACTGCGTAGATTATAAGAAGGCATTTGACATGTTGCTCCATTCATGGATAATCAAATGATTGGAAATATTCGGAATAGCCTCCAACATCCAAACATCTATAAAGTATAGCATGAAGAATTTGGAAACCAATTTAACTTGAGGAAAAGTAAAAATTAAGAGAGGAATTTTACAGGACGGTAATCTCCCCCCTTTGCTTTTTGTCACTAAGTTTACTTGATACCATTTTTGTGAAAGCAGAATATGAATTTGGAAATGAATTTCCTACAGTCAAGCATTTATTATTCATGAAGTCTTTGAAAATAATGAGAACAAACTTGATATTCTAGTGAATACGATCAGATTGTTTAGTAACAACATACACATGGGATTTGGCATCACTAAACGTGCTAAGAGGTAAACTCGTCCACTCAGTACGCCTTAGACTTTTATCAACGAATCTGATAAAGAATACTGACAGCGACAGAGATTACAAATACTTGGGAATACTGGAAGCAGATAAGATTAAGCACATAGAAATGAAAAATCGTGTCACAGCCGAGTACAACAGAATATTAAGAGTTATTCTTAAATCGCATCTCCATAGTCGGAATACAATATATGCCATCAATGTCAGATCAGCAACTATCATTTGATATACTGCTGATATACTTGACTGAAATGTATATGCAATAACATGTTTGAATTGAAAAATACACAAAATGCTTAGATTTTGTAAAAAATTTTATTAAAGCAAATCGATATTGTCTACCTAGAAAAGAAGGTGGTCGAGGCTTACTTAGAGTTGAAGATGTGATAAATAGAGAGAAAGGAAGTCTAACTAAATATAATTCTGAAAGTAATGAAATTCATCTTGAAGTGAAAAGGGAAAAATACAGTGTATTCTTTAAGAATACTAGATTTAGAGATAATGACAGTTGAAATTGGTTGGTCAGAGGTGATTTAAAAGATTTTTCTGAGAGAACTTTAATAGCAACCCAGGAATAAGCACTTGCATCAAACATTACACCGACAAAACTGAAGAATCACCGATGTGCAGATTATGCTATAAAAAGGAAAAGCCATTAGCGTATATTATATTGGAATGCTCAGCAGCATTATGAATAATGAAAACACATTAATTGTTTTATAAATTGTGTAAATGGTTTTCTCGTAGAAAGATATGCCGAATCTATCTGGCAAGTTGAAATAGAGCATAAATAGATCTGAAAATGCAGGTTTCTAACCCCCCCCCCGTCCGTCGACACATTACTACTTATAAAAGAACATGCTTGTCTTAGTAGCGAGCTATGTCACGTGATGACCGTTTTGTTTTCAAAAATGAAAACGCTGCATTGGACACACCGGGACTAAACGAAACAAACCATTTTGGTCGCCAAACTATAATTGAGCCCAATTCAATTCCTACATCACTTGTGTATTCCAACTTATCAGAGAGAGAGAGAGATAGAGAGAGAGAGAGAAAGAGAGAGAGAGAGAGAGAGAGAGGGGGGGGGGGAGAAATAAGAGAATAGAAATCAGTATAGATGTTAATATTTTGCACACTATTCTCTGGAAGATCATTGAAATAGAGAAGAAAGAGAGCTGGACCTAAAATAGAGCTTCGAATAACACTAGCATCAATAAGAAATAGAATGAAAAGACACCATCCAGACTTATTTGTAATCTTTGGTCAGAAAGAAAATACCTGATGATGTCCAGAATCTTGCCGCCAATTCCATAGCACTTAAGTTTGTGTAAAAGTCTCAGATGCCACACTCTGTCGAACACCTTCAAAATGTCAACTGTTATGAGCCTACCCTTTCTTGAATTATTCAGAAACTGATATATCTGCTCAGTGATAACAGTTAAAAGATCAGCAGTGGAATGAAAACTACAAACGAGGCCCAGATTTTCCAGAAACTCAACAAACTTGCCGTTGCTTAACCTTTCAAAAACTTTGTTAATAACGGAGGACGATACATAGGTGAATCAGAATAATAGTCAACACTTTAAAGATATGAATAACAGAGTACTCTTTCCAACAAGAAATGGAAACATTATTTTGATAAAGCAAGATTGAATAATTTGGAGAGGATAGAAGAAAGTTCAGGAGTACAACGTTTGCGAACAACAACATGAATTGAATCAGGGCTAGAACCTTTAGACCGGTGGAGATTAAAAAGAACAAAAGCAACTATCTTTGGGGTGATCATTATACAATAAAAAGCTCGTCAATTTTCAAAGGAAAACCAGGAGAAATAACATCAGAATCATTAATAGAAGAATTGTCAGCAAATGAGGAGCAAAGAAATCAGTCTTATACTTAAAAGATAAAATAACTTGGAAACCATTAAAAAGAGGAGAAATATCAGTCTATTAATGACATTATTATAGATTCTCCAGAAAATTACGAGGGCGAATCTTTTGAGATGAGAGAGAGTCACATTTTTTAGAGTAGATAGATTAAGCCTCAGAAATTGCTCTCTTGTAGGCATTGCTAGCTCTTTTGTAGGATTGTATAGAAACCTCAAAACTATCGCGACGATATTGATTAAACTGGACAATGACAGAAGCACAGACAGATGAAAACAGAAAGGAGAATAAGATGTGTATTGACACATACGATGAGGAATGCAGATGTCAATTTCAACAAGAAGCCAGTCAGTTACTTTCTTTGCATCATCGAAAACATATTAAAGATAGGACCTCATAAAACGTCACAGAAGAAGCTGCCAAGTCTGTCCCAACCATCCCTTTGGTAGTTCGACCCCGTCCTATGGAATGGAACAATTAATTGAAGAATAATTAATCTCTTCACTTTATTTTTATATTTATTTGTGTGTGTACGTGTTTTTTGTACTACGCTTCTGTCAAATAAAATTATGTTTTTCTTCAAATGTTTGATTAGATAAAATAGAGAACTTGTTTTATTCGACAGGGAAACATAACAATATAGAAAAGAGTTTATACAATCCAACTTTTAAAAAACAAAATCGGTCAGCACTTATCAAAGACCAGAAACGACTCAAGAATAATGGTAAAATGGAGCTCTTGTTAAAGCAGATCGATTGCATCTACCTAGAAAAGAAGGTGGTCAAGGTTTACTTAGTGTTGAAGATGAGGTAAATATAGAGAAAGAAAGTTTAACTAAATATATTTCTGAAAGTAATGGAATTCATATTCTTAAAATGGAAGGGGAAAAGATACTAAGAACTGAGGTAAAAATAAGTCAGGTTGCAAGAGAGAAAGAGAAAGAGGGAGAGAGAGAGAGAGAGAGAGAGAGATAGAGAGAAATGAAAAATTATTTGGAAAGAAAACACATGGTCTTAGATGGACACATGGTGTTAGATGTCAGTAGAATGATGCTGAATGATTGAATGGATTAAAAAAAGTGAAATAAAGTTGGGTTACTAATTAGGACGGATTACAAGTATTCATTGGTATTGGATTCGGAAACGGTCCTGTTATAGTCCGTAGTAAAACAGTTTCGTGGCGATGTATTTCACAGATGTGCGGTTCTTGAAAAACTCTTGCACTATGTGCATACTTCAGCCTCATCAAACATATTTTCTTTGAGATTTGTACAACGTTCCGTCTCGTGTTACACAACTCTGATCACTAAAGAATCTAATCAGGATGTAAATTCAGGTCATCGTTGAATTTCCTATATATATTCACAACTCATCAAGGCCTGGAAACCACTAAAGGATAAGGATTAATGGGTATCGTAATGGGAATTTTATCATTTATTTTAGAGGACGTTGGACTTAAAAACGACATGTCAGTCAGCCAGGAAGCAGTTCTGTGATATTGTGTTCCATTAAACCATATTGAAGACAAAATCTTTAAAGACATTGAATATCTCTTTAGACTAATCACTTGTGTCTAAGTTATGTAGAATTTTTTTTATAAACTGTCTGAAACTATCTGTAGTGGGCCAAAACAATTTTCTGCCCGAGGAACAGAAAGGCTATCACAAAAGATCACGAGGCACCAAGAGTTAGCCACTAATTGATGAAATGATTCGTGTAAACGAAGATCTGTTAACCTTGTCATGTACTGCGTAGATTATAAGAAGGCATTTGACATGTTGCTCCATTCATGGATAATCAAATGATTGGAAATATTCGGAATAGCCTCCAACATCCAAACATCTATAAAGTATAGCATGAAGAATTTGGAAACCAATTTAACTTGAGGAAAAGTAAAAATTAAGAGAGGAATTTTACAGGACGGTAATCTCCCCCCTTTGCTTTTTGTCACTAAGTTTACTTGATATCATTTTTGTGAAAGCAGAATATGAATTTGGAAATGAATTTCCTACAGTCAAGCATTTATTATTCATGAAGTCTTTGAAAATAATGAGAACAAACTTGATATTCTAGTGAATACGATCAGATTGTTTAGTAACAACATACACATGGGATTTGGCATCACTAAACGTGCTAAGAGGTAAACTCGTCCACTCAGTACGCCTTAGACTTTTATCAACGAATCTGATAAAGAATACTGACAGCGACAGAGATTACAAATACTTGGGAATACTGGAAGCAGATAAGATTAAGCACATAGAAATGAAAAATCGTGTCACAGCCGAGTACAACAGAATATTAAGAGTTATTCTTAAATCGCATCTCCATAGTCGGAATACAATATATGCCATCAATGTCAGATCAGCAACTATCATTTGATATACTGCTGATATACTTGACTGAAATGTATATGCAATAACATGTTTGAATTGAAAAATACACAAAATGCTTAGATTTTGTAAAAAATTTTATTAAAGCAAATCGATATTGTCTACCTAGAAAAGAAGGTGGTCGAGGCTTACTTAGAGTTGAAGATGTGATAAATAGAGAGAAAGGAAGTCTAACTAAATATAATTCTGAAAGTAATGAAATTCATCTTGAAGTGAAAAGGGAAAAATACAGTGTATTCTTTAAGAATACTAGATTTAGAGATAATGACAGTTGAAATTGGTTGGTCAGAGGTGATTTAAAAGATTTTTCTGAGAGAACTTTAATAGCAACCCAGGAATAAGCACTTGCATCAAACATTACACCGACAAAACTGCAGAATCACCGATGTGCAGATTATGCTATAAAAAGGAAAAGCCATTAGCGTATATTATATTGGAATGCTCAACAGCATTATGAATAATGAAAACACATTAATTGTTTTATAATTTGTGTAAATGGTTTTCTCGTAGAAAGATATGCAGAATCTATCTGGCAAGTTGAAATAGAGCACAAATAGATCTGAAAATACTGGTTTCTTACCCCCCCCGTCCGTCGACACATGACTACTTATAGAAAAACATGCTTGTCTAAGTAGCGAGCTATGTCACGTGATGACCGTTTTGTTTTCACAAATGAAAATGCTGCATTTTTATTTCAAGCAAAATCAATTTCTATTTGCAGCCGCGAAGGACGTCTTATAGTAGTTAAGTTATGAATTTTGTAATATTTCTTTTCTAGATGCAAGTGCTAATATTATATTTATTTCAGTTTTTAATCTTTATTTTTATTTCATTGTTTTATTAATTGTGTAAATGGTTTTCTCGTGGAAGGATGTGCCGATTGTATCTGGCAAGTTCCTTTGGACTATATATTTTATTTTATTTATTTATTTTTTATCATAGATTTTTCTTGTCCATAAATGTTTATATTTTCCAAGTTGATAGCATAATAGTTTTGTCAATTGTTTTCATTTTCAGTTAGTGAGAGGGGAATCTTTCACCTAAAACCCTCTTAAACACACCAAATGGACTTTTATTAAGTACAATACTTCATTTTTTTAATGGAGAGTAGACAATGCATTGTGGATGCGTTATCGGCAGCTCCCGTTACTCTCGCTTCTCTTTATTTGTCCCTCAGTCCTCATTTTTAATGAGTGATTTTTCTGACAAAGGGAGAAGAAAAGGCTGTTTTCTATGTTGGCAGTATTTTGCGAGGACAGCCGCTAGGGATGTCGAAAATTTTCTGTTTCTATGTCTATCCTTGTAGCCATGTCACTAGTAAGGATGCTCGAGGTAAACGTTTTATCTGGGCTGACGTTATCCACCTGATAGTCAGGAACCCGAACATTGGATTAACCACTATCAGCACTATCAGCAGGTGCAAAGTACTGGGGCTGCTGTATTGCCATTTGGTGAATGGATTTTGGACCATGCAGTAGCTTGTGGTGGGGCCTCTCGATGCCATATTATTGGATAATTGTTACGGCTTTACTTTTTCATGTGCCACAAAAATATTTCTTCATTTCTATTTCTCTCTTACTTTCTCTCTCTCTCTCTCTCTCTCTCTCTCTCTCTCTCTCTCTCTCTGTCCTGCTTCAGGCATGTCTGTCGATCTAGTCCACAAATCCTAAAACACCATCATGAAAAATCTCAATAAAAACACACGATTAAACCCGGATCTCCAACTTCTAACGTAGACTCCTACTACCAGGTCTCCTTCTCTAACATCAGGCGTCTACGTTCTAACCTTCCAGAGGTTGAAACCCAATTACAGGAGACTAAACCAGACATATTATTTCTAAGTGAAACTGGCATTGAACAGACCATTTCCCTAGATGAGTTCATAATTAAAGGATACTCTAATTTAACTTCCAAATCTGATCCCCAAGGTACCCATGGGCACGGAATATGTGCCTATGTTAAAGATGGCTTTCCATGTGGTAGGGACATCTCCAGAGAAGATCCTAACTTACCCTATATGTGCTTCCGGGTTGTACTTGCTCAAACTACTGCATTTATATTTGCTCTTTATCGTCCCCACAACAGCGGAGTTACAATCTTCAAAAGCATAGCTGAAAAAATTGACCACGCCCTAGCTGTTTATCCTTCAGTTATTATTCATGTCTGTGGAGACTTCAATGTTCACAATGTGGAATGGTTAACTCACAAGACCGATGATGAGGGGAGGTTCTGTCATGATTTCTCCATTGCTTATGACCTCACTCAGATTGTTCACGAACCCACCCATGTTCCCGATACTGACGGCCAGTATGCAAGTCTCCTAGACCTCTTTCTCACAACTTGCCCTGAACTGTGTTCAGCTTCTGTTCTGTCTCCACTTGGATCTTCCGACCACTCAGTTGTATCAGTTAAGATAATAATGAAATGTAATAAGTCCCCAGATGTACCTCTCCATCGTACAGTATAGATACTCTATGGCTGACTGGGATAGCTTCCGCACATTTATATCAGATCTACCTCTGCATTCCATGTTTAAAAAGGATGTGTCCTTTATAGTATCAGATCTGACAGAATGGTCAATTGTAGGTATAGACCGTTTCATACCCTCGAAAAAATTCCAGCAAAAACCTAACAGCCAGCCGTGGTTCTCTCCAGAATGTGTTGCTGCCATTGCGCATAGAAATCAATTTTTCCATTGCTTCCAATGTAATAGGTGTACTGAGACTAAAGCCGCTTTCAGAACTGCCAGCAACCACTGTAAAAAAGTAATAAAGAACGCAAGAGAGTTGTATGATCAGTCCGTTAAGTCCAAAATAGCTGAGCAGTGGCTTGGTTCCCACCAGTTTTGGCAAATAGTAAACAGATTATTGAACAGAAGCGTGTGCTCTCTCTCAGCTCTCATAAATGGCCCTGAGGTAATCTCGTCAGCATCAGACAAAGCCAAACTCTTTGCCAAGAACTTGGCATCTTATTCTAACCTTTGCGACCAAGGATACCAACCTCCAATATTTCCTCCTGTATCAGAAAACATGCTATCTGATATAAAAATATCTGATCGTGATGTTGCCAAGTTAATCAAAAACCTTGATTCCAGTAAAGCAACCGGCCCATTACGGTATTCCAATTATAGTACTCAAAAGACTTCAACCAGAGCTTGCGCCCATACTTACAAAACTTTTTAAACGTTGTGTTAAGGAGAATTGCTTCCCAACACCCTGGAAAATCTCATCAGTATGCCCCGTATTTAAGAATTCAGGTGATCACTCATCTCCCTCACAGTACAGGCCAATAAGTCTCCATTGCGTCATGAGTAAGTTGCTGGAATCTGTGTTAAATACAGAAATAATCAACCATCTCAACAAAAATAACCTTCTTAGTGACACGCAATATGGTTTCTGTTCTGCTAGATCTACAGCAGATGTGCTTACAGTTATATCACATGTGATTAGCTAATCTCTCGACGGAGGCTACCTTTCTAGGGCAATTGCTCTTGATATGTCAAAGGCCTTTGATAGAGTATGGCATAAAGGTTTACTTCACAAGATCTCCAGCTACGGTAGAGCTGGAAATGTCTTCTCAATTATTAAATCATTTCTCTCTGATAGGCTCATAAGAGGTGGTTGATGGGCAGAAATCAGAAGCTCTTAGTATTAATGCTGGAGACCCTCAGGGGTTAATCCTGGGCCCAACTCTCTTCCTGATCTATATTAATGATCTTCCAAATCACATCCTTACATCATCCGTAGGCATCTATGCTGATGACACTACTATCTATGGTAGCACATCTAAGACTGTAAAGGACCAAGTTCTCTCTGATTCTCTCTCCTCTGGTCTTGAGCAAGTGGTACAATGGGGAAAGAGGTGGCTTGTTACTTTTAATGCATCTAAAACCAAGCTTCTATCTTTACATCATCAACGCTCTGATCCCCATCTGGCATCAATTGAAATGAATGGCTCTCGTCTTGGGGAGGCCTCATGTTTTGACAAGCTTCTGGGCTTGACCTTTACTCCTGATCTTAAATGGAACACATTCATTAAATTCGTTGCCAAAGCCGCTGGAAAAATGGTGGGATCCTTCTATCAATCCAGTAGATATCTCACTGCTGATGCAATTCTCTATCTATATAGAGCCAGGTACGTCCAAGGATGTAGTACTGTTGTCACATCTGAGTAGGAGCTGCTAGAAAGGACTTATCCTGACTTGATAGCGTTCAAAATAGACTTCGCAGCCTTGTGGGAGAGATGTTCTTTTCTCTTCCCTGCTACCTCTTTCTCACAGAAGAGATGTTACGGGTTTGTTTCAGCTTTATCATTATTTTCATGGCAAGTGCTCGGCTTAGCTCCATTCTATGGTCCCCCTCGCCAAACTTTCACAAGAAACACCCGTCTAGCAGAAAACACTATCACTAATTTCCCCCACTCGTTATCTGTGCCTAAACCTAAACGTAGATTCCATGGGCAAAGCTTCTTTCTTAGAACTGCACGCCTACGGAATTGTTTTCCGTTTTTCTGCTTTCCAGCTGACTACGATATGGTTGTCTTCAAGTCTAACGTAAACAAATTCTTGATGAGCCGTTCCATACAAGTTAACTTTACCGAATCTCCATTACTAACGGTTATTATATTGGCCAATTTCTACTGTACACTCTTTAACCCTTATCCTCGAGTATCCTCTTGGCCTTGATAAGTGGTGACGCCTATGTAAAAAAAAACAATAAAGTCTTTAACTGGAATATATAGAAACACGATTAATAAGACCACAATGAGAAGTGGTACAGAAAAACAATAATGTCAAACTTATTTCGGACATGCGCATACAAATTGATAAGGTCATTGAACATTCAAACCCTGAGATAAATTGTATGAACAAAACAAGAAAAATTGCTCAATCATCGATATAGTATGCTATTTCGATACCAGATTACGAAAAAATATTTAAAAAAAAACAATTAAAACACCCAAAAGTTAGGACTACCATGAAATAATAATAATAATAATAATAATAATAATAATAATAATAATAATAATAATAATAATAATAATAATATATCAATAAATTTTACTTAGCTATATACAATGCTCAATTTTATTTTTAAATAATCATCTAAATATCTTTTATTTTATTCATTTTATGTCATGTTTACAGAAAATGACATAATTACAACACTCCATTGTATTTTAATACTTATTTATTTCCAATTATATGAGATATATCTTAATATTTCAGTGTTAAAGTACTAAAAATAAGCGTGATCAGAAAGAAGAACCACATAGACAACTTAAATTATAAGTGCATTATAATTTGTAAAATTCACTATATTTATGTCTTCATTTTACAAAGTGTATCTCCGCTGACAAGTAAGGTCACAGAATAGCACAAGGCGGGTCAAATGATACGTTTTTATGGACCAGTCTTAGCCGGTAAAAATAGCTACAATAGGATGAAAATTGAAAAAATGGAACCTGGCAGGCGTAAGTCGACCTTAAGTGCTCTTATACGCGAATGCAAATATATACATTTACACGTAATAGTCTGTTCATGTTTAACTATTTCTTATTCATTTGTTTATAGCTGAAATAGTAACAACACTATATGTTTTGGTTTCGATTGTAGCTGATAGCACTCAAATAATATGCAGTAGAACCCCGGGATCGTAAGGTGAAATCGCCGTATGGCGGGGCATAAGCTAAATTTTATACATTACATATCAAAAATTAGTAACAAAATACAGTACAGTATATAATACGCATGTACATAATAAATAAACACTAAAAAAAGCACTGTAAGGCAGCGCAAGTACCATACTCAGGGACCGGAAAACATCCTATTTCATATCGTAACCTTAAAAAATGTATTTAGGGGTCACCGTATCATGGGACCACCGTATCCAGAGGCCACCGTATCCCAGGGTTCAACTGTATATATTTTACTTTTGAAATAACTGCTGTGTATCTAATCTTATATCTCACTATTTCTGCGTGTCTGTGTGTCTGTCTATGCATTTTTTCAAAGTACATTTCCACCGAGACGCAAAATTGCAGAGAGGTATCAGGTGGGTCAAATCATTGCGTTTTTTTTATTTTTTGTGGACTGTTGTTTTATATATATATAAGTGACTTTTTCTGCCTGTGTGACGAACGGTCTGTGCAAATAAACATTTATACGTTACAGTCGGATTATTTTAAACTATTTTTTAAAATTAATTTGACGATAGCTCAAACAGTAATAACTAAAGTTTTAGAGCTATCTGTTTTGGTTTCGCTCCTAACTAATGACACCCAAATCATATTTTTATTACCTTTTAAATCCCTTCTATATATTGGGTACAATATAATAATCCATAGGAAATTGATTTTATAATAGTAAATACGAAATTTATATAAAGTAAATTTCATTAAAGTGTATTCCACGCTCGCTCGAGCGCTCGACTAGGCAGTTATACAAGTTGAGTTTTAGCGACGGAGGAAAAGTATATATATATATATATATATATATATATATATATATATATATATATATATATATATATATATATATATATATATATTAATGTTATACCGATTAATCGGAATCGGAATCGGGAATTGGAAAAATCTGTAGTTTTGGGGGTATCGGAATCGGAAAAATTTGTGCCTAATTTCCGATTCCAAAACCGATTCTTTTAATATTTTATTATATTAATTTTTCATTGCTGATACCGTTGATAAATATTTATTGCTTTTATACTATTAGTAAAACTAACCTCTATATTGAAATGAACTCGTGAAATGTCATGCTTCCGTGTGATTTTCTTTGATTCTGCCGGTATCATTTATGTTTATACTTAATGATTCCTACGGCGGCGCCAATGCCGTCCCACCAATCTCACTCATCTACAGGGTGGTCAAAAAGTCAGGTAACATGTTAAAGGTAGAAAAAACAATATGATCCATTATAATCTCTATTCGTTTAATATTATTTCTTTAAATATTTGAGTGTAATATATAAACTTTAATTTATATTCGTCTTTCTTTCAGGTATAATGGCCACCCAAAAGTTAACAACGCCGCAAAAGGTTGCTATTGTAAGATTGTACACTCAGTACAATAAAAATTGCTGCTGAAACTGCTCGCCAGTTCTCTACATTGTTTCCTGGCTTTACTGTAACACGAAAGCATGTAATTAAATTAAATAGGAAATTTGATGAAACCGGTTCTGTTGTTGACTTACCTCGGTCAGGAAGACCAAGAACCGGTCGGTCTGATGAGAATATTGCTACTGTCCCGACAATTGTGGATGAAACCCCCAAAACATCATCACGAAATATGGCACGCCAATCAGGAATAAAAAGGGGAACAATTCTAAACATTTTGAAGAAAGATTTAAGTTAACAAAATAAACATATTTCATGTTTGTTTCATTTTATATTTCAATGTATGGTACTTAAATATACGTGTATTGCTAATATCGTTTTTCTTTAAAATCTTACCTGACTTTTTGACCACCCTGTATATAAGACAATAAAAACCTAGACCACTAACTGAAAGTATTTTGGGGGTAATTAACATCTTCGATACCGTTTGGCTTCGACAATTTGGCAACATAAAATGTAAGTGTATTTTTAAATAACTATTTTAAAGATATTCAAAATGTGTTTCATGATTTGAAAATTAATTAACAACATATTTTTACTTTATTTTTGTTTAATATTTATTTTAATGTGATGCAAAAGTTCGAATTGTTTTTATTTTTATTTTTGTAAAAGTCAAATATATTCTTTTGTTAGGTAGAAGTATAACTTATCTTGCCTTTGGTAACATTTATTGGGTGGGTTTCTACTAGCATATGGTTTAATTTTTAATTTTTGAGTCATTATCGAGAGTTAAAAGTTGTATGTCAGCCTTTTTTCTTGTTCTCACATAACATCGGGTGAACATAGTGACATTTCTTGGGTTTCTATCAGTACTTTGATTTCTGATTTTTGAGCTATTATCGATATAATATCACCATTTTTATTTTGTTGTAATAGGCTTCCCACTACCATTATTTTAAGTTAAAAAACACTTTAAAATAAGTTAAAGTGCAAAAAAAAGAAAAGAAAAATTATCCAGGTAGTTGAAAATGTAGCTTCGCTTGTTTTTCGTAACATTTATTCGTGTGGGGTGGGGGGTGTAAGTTAGTTTACATGTGATTCTATTTACTTGTCGTCCCCTACCCGAAGGTAGTGTTAGACACAAGGTCGGTGTTTAATATAGAGAATCCAACTCTTTATTTTTTGTATTATCACGGACTTAGGGTTAGTAGTAGGAAAGGGCTGTGTCGTTTATAAAATGGAGAATCAAACTTTTCTTTTCGCAACAAAAAGTTATAATGCGATGGGCGAAAAATGAAAACGGAATAAAAAAACACCGATAATTTTACGAGAGCCGTTTTACACGTAACTATTTAAAAATGAAATATAAACATTGCCTATAAACACTCATGACTATAAAAAGATAAATAAATATAAAACGATTAGGAATTTAAAATAGAGGGTCAATTTCACAAATAAATTTAACGTAAAATGAGCTACTTTTCCAAAACATTGTAATGTGTTACCAATTTTAAATTATGTGCGCTTATTGGAGGAGGGGTTGTCTACTTTTTAAGCGATTACACATGGTTTTATAACGTTGCAAATCGAACTTAATTTAGTGGGAAACAATTTAGTTAACATCCATAAAGAATTAGGGTGGCCAGAAACGATGATCATTTTACGTTACATTTATATTTGAAACTGATCTCTCACTCTAAATTTTAAAATGATCGCAGTACTTGTGCAGTTTACGTCCCCCATTAAAAAACGAAAATTAAAAAAAAAAAAAGCAATTATATTCTACGTATCCGTTATGGAATGAAGTTCTCATAAAAAAATTTCACTTAATTTCATCAAGTAGTTTTGTTTTTATCGCTAAAAGCATTTATTCGAGGCATTCTAAACAGTCAATCTAAACTACACCATTAGCATTGATTTTGGTCGAAATATAATGGATTACTTCCCTTTGATATCAATTAAGCGATTTATTAGAGAAATTTCATGTTTCCGAGATTGAAAACAAGCTGTAAAAACAAAACTACTTGATGAAATTAAGTAAAAAATTTTTAGGAGAACTTCATTCCATAACGGGTACGTAGAATATAATTGTTTTTTGCAAATTTTCGTTTTTTAATGAGGGACATAAACCGCACAAGTACCATGATCGCTTTTCTTCCCGTCAATTTAAAAAATGTTCTAACACGTAATCTATAAAAGTAATATTTCATTTTGGAATAGGGATTTAGCTGCGTGTTAATCTACAAAGTCGTCGTTGTTGTTGCTGTCGTCGTCATCATCATCGTCACCATTTGCACTTCGTTTTGTTTTTGTTTTGTTTTTATAGCAAAGTAAATCAATTTAATAACCTACCAAATTTTTAGAATTAAAATAATATATATATATATATATATATATATATATATATATATATATATATATATATATATATATATATATATAGTTTGAAGGCGATTAATCGGAATTAGAATCGTGAATCGGATAAATCAGAAATGTTTACAATATTCGCATCGGTATCGGAATTGGAAAAATTTAAGCTTAATTCCCGATTCCAAAACGATTCTTTTAAATTTTTCTTGGCAATAAAACAAATAAAACAAATGCAAACTAATTTATTTATTTATTTATTAAAGTTTGTCCATTTACTACATAAGACTCAGGGCCAAAGAATGGGTTATAAACCCCACCCCCAGATTTAACATTGATTCTCAGAGTCTAATTTATATTTTTGTTAGTACATTACCGTGAACATCCTTTTGTAAATATTTTCGCACATATTCGCTAAACGTTTCAGGGAGTTCACATATGGTATTAAAAGATTTAAAATGCTTTCGACAAGATTTTGCGATTTTGTTGGTGCTGTCTAAACAATGTTGTTGTCTGCATTCCCAGCTTGTTCGTGTATATGCTTGTATCCTTTTGTGAGCTACTTTGCTGCATTCGCTTATTATTTGGTGTATTGTTTCGTTTCTTGGTCCACAGAGTCTACATTTGCTGTTGTTTTGTGTCTTTTCAATCCTTGTGTTGATGTGATTGGTTCTAATCACTCTATCTTGTTATTAGGGATGCCGTTTCGCTGTTTAAGTCGTCTTTTTGTAATCATTTCTAAGTGTTTTCGTTATTCTCATCTTTTGTGATCCTTATGAATTGTCTGTGTAGTTGTTTCTATTCCCATTTGTCTTTTCTCGTCTTATTCCTCGCCTCTTCTGTTTCTGTGTTGGTCGTGTAGGTGGTTCATACTTTAATCCGTATTAGTGAACTTGTATCCAGCTTGCCATTTTCTTAGCATATTGTAAAGGGTCATCATGGTTATGATGGTAATGGTAGTGGTGATAGGGAATCGCATTGGAATATACCTCTTTGTATTTTAAGTTTAGTTATGCATTGCGTATCAGCTGTCAGTTCAAGTCTCAATGTTCTCATTGCATTTTCTATTAAAATGATAATATTGCCTGATATTTTATACAATCTCAGACATTGGATTATCCATGCTAGCGGGATCCTGTCATACACTTTCTTGTAATCAATCAAGGCAATTGTTTCGTTTTTCTAGTAGTCTAGAAGTAGTCTACGATTATGAATAGAGTGATAAATTGTTCTATCATTTCTGCTGTTAGTATTTTCCACATGGTGGCTAAACATGTTATAGAACTGTAGTTGTAGGGGATGGTCTTTTTCTACGTTTTTTTTCACCAATGTGGTTATTATTATTATTATTATTATTATTATTATTATTATTATTATTATTATTATTATTATTATTATTATTATCATTGTTATTGTTATTGTTATTGTTATTATTATTATTATTATTATTATTATTATTATTATTATTCAGGCTGTGGTTGAGTAACAACAGCCATACTTTAATTTTTACGCGAAGAGGGCATACTATCACCGGGCAACGCCGGTTAACCGGTCCTAAAAATTAAGAAAAACGAAATTTTATAACAAAGTATTTTTTACATTTACAATTTTATAAGAGTATAAAAGTTATTTTTAATAAGTAAATGTGCAATTATGTTAATTCGTGTTTCGTGAAGAAATTTGAGTTAGTAGTCACAAAGATTCCAAATGTATAATATGCATGTGTAAGTGATATGAGTATTTGGCAGCGTGGCATTGCGTATGTGTGCGTGTTGATTTACCGTGTTCTTATTACTGCGTGTATAGATGTGCGTAAACCGATAAAGCTTCCTTGAGGATTCCTTGAATATTTCTTTTCGTCTCGTCTCTCCCGACCAAAGGCACGAGGAGATGTTATGAGTATAGGTTCTTGGGTCCTGTTTGAGGAGTTCTGGGGTAATTTGTATTGAAAAATAAATTGTTTCAAATGACTACGTTATCAGATCATGATACAATCATCTAATGCTTCTAATGCGAGATCGATCGGTAAAGACAAGTATAGAAACCCTAGATTCATACATTAATATATATTTTTGTCGAAAAAATTGAATCATGTTATGGTGATATGCTTAGTGTAAAAAGTTAAATGAAACGAAACGTTTCCTATAAGAGAAACATATTCAATTTCTACTGACATTTGTTTGAAGCTGATTGCCAAAAAGCGGTTAGACATGGGAATTATCATCAAAGCGATAGTCGCATATCAGGTCACTTTGGTGTAGTTGCTAATTTTCTTTCTCTTTTCTTTTAGAAAATCTCCAAAAAATATATTTAAAAAAAAACGCGGCAGAATGTGTGATTAAATATTCTTAGTTGTTTTAGAAAGGAAACTTTTAATTTCAATTTTTAATATTGACAGAAATATTGAAAAATAGTTTGTAAACCTTCTGAACGACCATTGATACAATTTTTTCTCTCAAGTAAGGGTAAAGTTTCTTGAAGTTATTTAAACGAAATTTATAGTATTTTTAGAAATAAAAAAATGAGTATTTATATCTGTAGAATTTCTATGTAATTTAGAAAATTTATCGCAATTAATATGTATTTATATGAAATACGAAGCAGTTTTTAAAATCCAAAACAGTTGTTGAAAAGAGAAAATTGTAAAGAGAGAAAATTGTCAAAAGAGAAGAAAATCATAAATGTTTAGTATGCCATTCTCATGAGTAGTTACGCAGAAGCGTCGACGGGCTAGCTAACTTTCATTCGTTCTTTTAGATGACTTTAAACAGGATAATATTCCAAACTGCCATCAACAGTTTTTAAGGATTTTTACATAGTTGACACCTTTTTTCTGAGATTCAAGTTAACGTAACAGTAAACATAGAAGGGTAAAATTCATTTTAGTCTCAATTGAAATTATTATTATTCTAAATAGTATTATAATTAATATTATTATTATTATTATTAATATTATTATTATTGTTATTATTATTATGATTATTATTATTATGATTATGATTATTATGATTATTATTATTAATATTATTATGATTATTATTATTATTGATATTATTATTATTGTTATTATTATTATGATTATTATTATTATGATTACGATTATTATGATTATTATTATTATTTTCATTATTATCATTATTATTATTATTAATATTATTATTATTGTTATTATTATTATGATTATTATTATTATTATTAATCTTATTATTATTGTTATTATTATTATGATTATTATTATTATTATGATTATTATGATTATTATTATTATGATTATTATTATTATTAATAATATTATTATTATTTTTAATATTATTATTATTATTAATATTATTATGATGATTATTATTATTATTATTATTATTATGATTATTATGATTATTATTATTATTATTATTATTATTAATATTATTATTATTGTTATTATTATTATGATTATTATTATTATGATTATTATGATTATTATTATTATTATGATTATTATTATCATCATTATCATCATTATTATTATTATGATTATCATTATTATTGTTATTATTATTATTATGGTTATGATTATTATTATTATCATTATCATTATTATTATGATTATTATTATTATTATCCTCATCATTATTATTATTATGATTATTATTATTATCATCATCATTATTATTATCACTATCATTATCATTATTATTAATATTTTTATTATCATTATGATTATTATTATGGTTATGATTATTATTATTATTATCATTATTATTATCATTATGATGATGATGATCATTATTATTATCATTATCATTATGATTATTATTATTATGATTATTATTATCATCATCCTCATTATTATTATTATTATTATTATTATTATTATTATTATTATTATTATTATTATTATTATTATTATTATTATTATTATTATTATTATTTACACACTGGGTGTTCTTACATATCATGGTTGCTTTATCTTAACATCCGATCAATCTGTCTTCAGGTTTTAACAATTTCTTAGCTAATTCCAATCACTGTTGAAAATCACATTATTTTCTCGCAACAGCCCTTATCGCTGATAACTGCAGTTGACTAAAAATGAATTTTAGATATTTCCGGTAATCTCCATAGGCTTTCAGTAAAGATCTTGGTGATGCTTTCTCTTCTCAATATTTCTATTCTCATGTACACTTAATAACAATTTTCTGTGGTATCAATGGATAATTGTGTACGCACTCAGTAGTTTTAATAGTTCAGTTATTACCACCAGTGTCGGATTTTATATGACGTCAATCCCCTCTTTCATTCAAATTTCAAGATTTTTAAAAAGTTTTTCGAAACTGCTGCTAGTCTTCCTACATAAATTGGCATTAATAGTTTTTTCGTGTTCTACACTTGTTCAATTATTTAACGACGTACATATATTTATTTAATTTTTCTGCCTTCTCAAGATTAACTTTTTAATAACTATTACAGTGGGCAGTACTATCTTTATAGGTAACTATTGTCATATCTGGGTTTCTTACTTGAATGAGAATTTCGTTTGTATCTACATATTCTGGGGAATTGCATCCCTTTTATATTCTAATACATCTACGATTTCTGCCTGTTCTGTTTGTTTAAACCTTCCAAGTGAATTTGTTTCAATAATTTCCAGAGGACTACATTTATGACCCACTCATTTTTACATTCCTTTCGTGCTAACTTGCCATATATTAGCTTACGAGGTGCTTTACTTTATTATATTATCAGCTACAGCTGGCTACAAATGAACTTGTCAATTAGGTACGTGTTCACACTCGGGTTGATTTTTTTTTCATAAAGATCTGCTAAGAAAAAAAGAAGAAAACAAGAAACAACGCCCCCGCTCCCTCGTCACTTTCTACCCCGCCACTTATGAGCAAGCTGTGGTTTACTCCCGTTTAACCGCTGAATATTTAAAATAAAATGTTAAAAATAGATTAAAAGAAAAGTTATTTTAAAATACTATAAAATAAACAATGAAAAAACGTTCGTCTGGAAACGAAACATTGCCGCAGTCAATATATCGTCCGCTGAAAGTGTTAAAAAGTGTAAGTAACAAATTATTACAAGGTCATTCCACTTCAAAGAGTCTTTTAAGTAAAGACATTCTAACTCAAGGTTCTTTCAGCAGACATTAAATTTACTTACATGAGTTCTCTGTATTGATATGTTGTCTTCATCCAGTAAATTTAGTCGAGTTTACGTGTGCAGACGTCTTTACATCCCTAATTGTAAAATACGTACTAAAAAAAGCGTGAGATCCGTACTGTTTGATACGAGTCACTTTCAGCTCTTTTACATATGTAATTCTGCCTTTTAACACTCACCTTTTTATCGCTTTGATGTATTCAAACAGAGGATTGAGTCACATGCTTATCTGTGGTATAAACATTTTATATATACATGCACTAATTAGTAATTCGTTTTGTACCGTTGCCAACATTCGAAACTAAATGAAGAAAACACTCATAAAGAAATCCAGAGTAAACCACATTGAACCGTAGTGCATAAGATAATAAGCCGAGTTCCTTCGTATACGGAGGAACGTATTTAAAATATGGACACAGAGAAACGTATTGAAAACAATAAGGAAACCTAGATAAAAAAAAAGTTATCTACAAGCACATGTTTGATGCAGCGCATCAGTGCATGGCTATCTATAACAGGTTTCGAACAATGTTTTAGTCAAAATAGTGTCATACGAAAGCAATGTTTTTAAAATGTATTTATATGTATACACACACACACATATATATATACATATATATATATATATATATATATATATATATATATATATATATTAAACAAACGTTTAATCGCGCAAGTGTGATACGAATATATTTTATTATTGAATAGAGTATCGGCTGCCTCCACGTGTTTCCACGTGTTTCTTTTGTATAAAGTCTTTGTAAACGGTGGACAATCCTACTTTTTATTCTGTAAACATCTAATCTAATTGCCCAGAAAGCAAAAATAAAAGAAGCGGTAGATATAGTGAAACGGACCGGTGCATAATGGGCGAAAAGTAATAGCACGGGATGCAAAATAGAATAATGATTAACTTTTCTGAAAAATAGTTCGAATGAACCAGGAGTGGTAGCAGATTTTTTAAATTGAAATCTACTTCTATTTCCTCAAGATATGACATTTTGGGAGAGTCGGTTTGGTCTGAATTAATGCAGAAAATTATAGTTGAATGAAACTGACTGACAAATTCCGAAAACATGCATCAGATATTGGACCCATGTGTGATACCTGTGTTTATAGCCATATGATATATAATTTGAGAGAGGTAAACAACTTCATTTTATTAATATAATATATATAATTTATAATTTTTTGTATAAACAAAAGTTACAAGGATATATCAAATGTTATGCATCTTATATATATATATATATATATATATATATATATATATATATATATATATATATATAAACCATATCATTTAATCCTTACTGTAGTATCGATTTATTTTATTTGGGGTTGGGATAAATATAAATATTAATTAAATAGAATGTGTAGAAGGCGGTACAATGCAGAGGTAACGGAAAGACACAAGCTGAAGGGGGTGAGAAAGTTTTATTAATACAACATGCAAATACATGTGTACATATTCATATATTTCTTAACTGAGAAGAAATATCTGTAACGATTATCCCCCTTAGATCAGCTCATCAAGTAGTCTCCCTTTGCTAACCGATTTATTCAAAGTCTATAACCAGAACGCAGAAACACAAACAAGGAATAAATAAATTAATTAAATCTCCTCAATATAAAATATAAATTATTATAAAAAAAAATAAATAAATTAGAAATTAAAAAAAAACTTAATCATATTAAATTAAAATGCTATCAACAAGTACGTTTGAACCAAAGATAAACTGTTATAAAAAATAAAAAAATATTTTTTTAAATAAACAAATAAATAAATAAATTAGAAATAAAAAATAAAGAAATGAATAAAAAAAAAACCCTAACTATATTAAATTAAAATACTATCTACAAGTTCCGGGCGATTGTTTGCCGCGAGACTGTTACTGTTTACAACAGCACGTTTGAACCAAAGTCAAATAAATATCTGACCAAGAGATTTTTCTCGAAATATTATATAACACGGATATACCACCAGACCGACTTTCCCAGGTGACCACGGGGCAAATATAAATATGATGTGTATAAGAAATATATGAATATATACACATGTGTTTATAAGTTGTATTAATAAAACTTTCTCGCCTGCTTCAGCTTGTGTCTTTTCGTTACCTCTGCATTGTACCGCCTTCTACATATTCTATTTAATTACATACTATACAATGCTTCAAGCAAACTACATCCACCTCTTATAAATATAAATACTTATATTGGACCGAAGCTTACAATGGCACTTGACCTGTAAAGTTTCACCCATAAGTTGTTTGTCATGTATATATATATATATATATATATATATATATATATATATATATATATATATATATATATATATATATATATATAAACAGAAAAAGTTAATAAATCTGTAAAGAAGGTATACAAAATTTTTAATAATCTGAAAAGGAATGCAGATAAACTGGAAAATCCTATTCCGCAGAGTTTCGAAAAATGCAATTTTTCTCATCAGAGGAAAGAGGTGTGCAAAATATACAAAAACTTTCAAATTAAAATCAAATAAAATAAAAGTTATGTTCAGCACGTCGCAAACCATACAACGTTCATAAGTGCGTAAGGACAAAAAGTATATACGTTTTCACTTAAAAAAAACGATAATATAGAAAAATAAATCTTGGTACTTATGTTACCGTGCTAGAATAATAACATCATTATTTATGAAGCTGTTTTTAACATGGAGAGGAAAGAGAGTTTTGTAACTATTCTGTACTTTCACTTAATGTTTTCCACATTCTCTTTTAGACAAAGAAATCGTTATGTTATTACTTTATTTGAAAATACTATTAAAAATATAGCACGGTAACATAAGTGCATAATCACCAAAATCTGTTAACCCTGTTTAAATGCTAAAAGCTTACCGAAATAAACGTTTGCAAAAATATGTTAAAAAAAAAAAAAAACGAAACCTCCGCTGAAAGGTGGGTGCGAACGCAACACTAAATTTATGTACTTAACGTATCCGAGACATGGAAATAGCGATAAAACAAGGATAGGCTCGCAACGTCTCTTCTGTGGCAGAGAGGTTGCAGGGTAGAGAAAAGGGCATCCCCCACTAAGCCACGAAGTCTATTTTGTACTCTGTCAAGGCACGATAGGCTGTTTTTAGTAGCTCCTGCCCAGATATAGCAGCAGTATTCCATGCTTGGACGTACTTGGCTTTTATATAGATAGAGAATTGCATCAGTAGTGAGATATCTTCTGGAGCGGTAGAAGGAACCCACCATCTTTCCAGCGATCTTGGCAACAGACTTGATGTACGTGTTCCATTTCAGATCAGGAGTAAAAGGTCAAACCCAGAAGCTTGTCAAAACACGGGACCTCTCTCAGACGAGAGCCATCCATCTCAATTGATGCCAGATGGGGACCAGAGCGTTGATGATGTAAGGATAGGAATTTGGTTTTGGATGCATTAAAGGTAACCAGCCACGTCTTTCCCCACTGAACCACGCGCTCGAGATCAGAGGAGAGAAAATCAGCGACAATTTTGTCATTTACAGCCTTTGATGTGTTGCCGTAGATGGTCGTGTCATCAGCATAGATGTCAACGAATGATTTAAGTATGAGTTTAGGGAGGCCATTGATGTAAATCAGGAAGAGAGTTGGATCCAGGATTGACCCCTGAGGGACTCCAGCATTAATACTGCAGGCCTCTGATTTTTGTCCATCGACCACTACTCTTATGAGCCTATCGGAGTGAAATGATTTAATGATTGAGAAAACATTTCCAGTTATACCGTAGCTGGAAATCTTGTGAAGTAGACCCTTATGCCATACCTTGTCGAAGGCTTTTGATATGTCAAGAGCAATTGCCCTGGAAAGGAAGCCTTTGTCAAGAGATTCACTAATCCTGTGGGATATAACCGTCAGCACATCTGCGGTAGAACTTGCAGAGCGGAAACCATATTGTGTGTCACTAAGAAGGTTGTTTTTGCTGAGGTGGTTGACTATTTCCCTTTTTTATATGGGTTCTAGCAACTTACTCATACCACACAGGAGACTTATTGGTCTGTACTGAGAGGGAGATGACTTATCACCTGAATTCTTAAATACAGGGCAAACTGATGAGGTCTTCCAGGGAGTCGGAAAGCACTTCTCCTTAAGGCAGCGCTTAAAGAGTTTCGTAAGTATGGGAGCAAGTTCTGGTTGAAGCTTTTTTAACACTATAATTGGGATGCCGTCGGGGCCAGATGCTTTACTGGAATCAAGGTTCTTGATTAGCTTGGCGACCTCATGCACGGATATTTTTTTATGTTACCTAGCGTGTTCTGTGTTATAGGAGGAAATATGGGGAGTTGATGGCCTTCGTCGCATAGGGTAGAATTAGCTGCAAAGTTCTTTGCAAATAGTTTGGCCTTGTCTGACGCTGACTAGATGACCTCTGGTCCATTGATAATGGTTGGGATAGAACGCACACTTCCGTTCAGGATCCTATTTGTTATTTGCCAAAACTGGTGGGAACCAAGCCGTTGATCAGCTATCTTGAATTTAACAGACTGGGCATATAGCTCTCTTGCATTTTTTATTACTCTATTACAGTGGTTGCTGGCAGTCCTGAAAGCAGCGTTAGTCTCAGTGCATATATTACGTTGGTAGCTATGGAAAAAGTGATTTCTGTGCGCGATAGCAGCAGCACATTCTGGGGAGAACCATGGCTGGCTGTTAGGTTTTTGTTTGAATTTTTTAGATGGTATGAATTGGTCTATGCCTACAATTAACCATTCGGTCAGATCTGATACTATAGAGGACACTTCCTTTTTAAACATGGAGTGCAGAGGTAAATCAGATATGAATGTACGGAAGCTATCCCAGTCAGCCTTAGAGTATCGGTATACAGTACGGTGGAGAGGTACGTCTGGGAGCTTCTTACATTTCGTTTTTATCTTAACTGATACAATGGAGTAAATAGAGGATCCTAGAGGAGAATGAACGGAACATGAACATAGCTCAGGGGAAGTTGAGAGAAAAAGGTCTAGGAGGCTTGCATATTGACCGGGGTGTATCGGGCACACGGGTGGGTTCGCGAACAATCTGAGTGAGGTCATAAGCAATGGCAAGATCATGACAACACCTCCCCTCATCATCTGTCTTATTTGAATGGGTCAGCCATTCCATGTTATGGACGTTGAAATCACCACAGACGTGGATGTTAGCCGAGGAATGTGCAGACAGTATGTGGTCTATTTTCTCAGATATGCTCTTAAAGATAGTAACTCCGCTGTTGTGGGGCCGATAGAGGGCAAATATAAATGCAGTGGTGTTAGCAAGTGCAAGCCGGAAGCACATATAGGGTAAGTTAGGATATTCTCTAGAGATATCCCTGCCACACGGGAAGCCATCTTTAATGTAGGCACATATTCCATGCCCATGGCGATCTTGGGGGTCAGATTTAGCTGTTAAATTAGAGTATCCGTTAATTATGAACTCATCTAGGGAGGTGGTCGGCCCTATTCCAGTTTCGCTTAGAAATAATATGTTCGGTTTCGTCTCCTTTAATTCGGTTTCAACCTCTGGAGGGTTGGAACGTAGACGCCTGATGTTGGAGAAGGAGACCTGGTAGTAGGGGTCTACGTTGGAAGATTGGGTTCTAGGTTTATTCGAGTTTTTTTTTTCTGGAGATATTTCATGTTGAGGTTTAGGGATTTGTGGAACAGGTCGGCATATTTGGTTAGAGCAGTACAAAGAGGGAAAGGAAGAGAGAAAAAGACAGGAATTTTTTTTTGTAGCACACGAAAAGGTAAAGCCGTAACAATTACCCACTAGTATGGCATCGAGAGGCCCCACCAGAGACTACTACATGGTCCAGATCCACTCACCAAATGGCAATACAGCAGTCCCAGTACTTTGCGCCTGCTGATAGGACAGCCTCCTTAGTGGTTAATCCAATGTTCGGGTTCCTGACTATCAGGCGGATAACGTCAGCCCAGACAAAACGTTTACCTCCAGCACCCTTAATGGGTGGAAGTTTGTCGTTATCTATCTCATGCACATACACAAAACACGCACACATACAAACACAAATTAACACAAATACATACACACAATTTTTTATTGCAAGATTGAATTCTTTTTTAATACATTACTTGATTTAAAAACCGTGTTTTCCACATTCTCTTTTAGACAAAGAAATCGTTATGTTATTAATTTATTATTTTGTACGTTAAATTGACTTCAATGCACATTGCCACACCACCCTAGTAAAATAGGTGGCCATAAAGTGGGTGTTCAATTTACGTGAAAATATTAGCAAAAAGTGATCACCCACTTTTTAAAACTAACATTTCCGCATTATTAGAAACTTCGTGTTGCCAGTATCGATCGACCACAGTTACACACCCGTGTCTGTCTGTGTGTGTCTGTGTATGTGTGTGTAAGTGTGTGTGTATTGTATGTCTGTGTGTGCACGCGCATGTGTGTGTATGTATGTATATATAATTTTGTTTTATAAAAACAGTGTTTTTGATAGCTTATTTATAATTAAAAAAAACAAGGGGTTTCTTAATTTTTTTTATTTTAATTTTTATTTTTTTACGAAGTCGAGTGTCTGGCCCGCTCCAACCCGTAAATGTAAACATCTAATTTGAGGGAGGTACTCAGTTTACGTTAAATTTAGTTCATTGTACTGGCCCCCGCCATAAAACAAAATAAACAAAAAAAAAACAGGTGGTCATAAAGTGGGTGTTCATTTTACATAAAATTATAAGAGGAAAGTGAACCCCACTTTTTAATAAACTAAACATTTCCTCATATCTTAGAAACTATGCGTTGGTAGTAATTGTATACGTCATATTTATTTTCAGCACCACCAAAAACCTGGGAAAGTGGTAATGTTAAATGATTTTTCTCGATGGTTGAAATATACATATATCCCCTCCTCCACCAAAAAAAAAAAAATAAAATCCCTGATAAAAAAAATGCCGGTTAACTAGGTTTTAGTTTGAACGCAATTTATATTGGCTAGAGAAAGTTGTGTTTTTACCACTTTTGCTAGATTGCACACATGCTAATTTTGCATTTTATTTATTTAACTTGTTTTTGCTTTGTGCTGTTGGTGGTGGTGGGAGGTAAACTTTTACATTAACTCCACCACCGCATTCCCTTACTTGCTTTTTTTATATTTCGCCCACAGCCGTCATGGCTGCCACTATCCGTAATTGGCCAGGGACTCCAGTGACCACCAACAACAATTGTAGTTTTTTTTTTATGAGGCAGGAACATGCTTCCACCGGGGAAACGCTGGTTAACGGGTCCTTCTAATATTGAATAATACACTGCCCATGTGTTTACTTAGGATATTTTGTTTCTCCCATTCAATCTTTACCTAAGAACCAACCGTATTGTATTCTTTTCTTATTATTTCCTTCATTTCAGCTTTTTTTATTTTATCCAATTCCACAATTCCTAAGTAGGTGTATTTTTCTTCTTCAAACTCCTTTTACCATTTCCTATCCAAAAGTTTTATTCCTTTACTTTCAACAATTTTCCCACTTTTCAGTTTCAAAGCATACCACTTCTTAATGCCAAATTTCATATCTATATCATTATTGAACATTTGAACAATTATTACAATCATATTTATCTGGTGTTTGTGACTCATAAGTAATTAATAGTTTATCCGGTACCCCTCCTTTCCTCACTCATAACACACCTTTCATAATATGAACGACAAGGGTACCATACTCCAAGCAAACAACTATGGTGACAAGCTGTCCCCGCTGTAAAATCCCTCTCTTCACATAAACTTCCCCAAGATCTTCTCCATTTGATGTTAATGACACTTTCTATTATTTCATGCGTCTTTCTAATAAATCTTGCATATTCGCGGCTATTCCAAATATTTTCATGCATTCCTTAGTCCAGCTATGTGGAACCAGAACATGCGCTTTGCGGTAATTTATCCATTATTATTTACTCACTAGAAGTATTCGCACAAGCCATCGTCAAAGATTGTTCTTTGAGAAGAACTAGTAGTTTTCCCTGGAGTCTGACTGACAACAAGTCTCCCCAGATTTCTAGTACTCTCCAACTATTTCGACAGCTTTTGCAAATTAATTTGCGTTATCGCAACAGCCGCTTACCATTGATTTATAGCTGGCGACGATCATTGGAATTAAGCCTCCCCAAGGTCCCAGTCGTCTTTGCACATCTCCAGTGGAGGTCTGAATAGTGCTTTCTCCCCTTGGTCTTCCCCTCCTCCTTGACCCTCATTGTTTGGTGTGGTGTCTGTTTATGGTGACACTCACAGGAAAAAAGGTGGACGCGGTTTCTTCATTTGTACAGTTTCAGTTTTTATGAGATGTTACTTTGTGTTTTGCATCTGTGGCCGTTTCGGTGTCCAGTTTGTGTGTAGTTTACGTGTGGTATTAGTCTCCACATTCAAGGGTTTTCCTTAATATTTCCGTAGTTTTCATTATTGTTATCCGTTGTATCTTTTCAGTCATCCCTCTGATTCCAATTTCTCCCACTCTTTTTTTCCAAGTTCTTTGGTAGCGACCTTACTATTAGTGGTGTTCTCATAAATATTTGTAGCTTTCATGTTCACCTAATATCCTAATATCCGCTTGGTTTGGTAGTTCCATGCCTTCCATTGCCTTCAATTTTCCTTTTCTTATAACAAGTATTGCGCACTTTTTATTACCGAATTCTATTTGGATAACTTATCTGACGATTCTGATCGTGTTTATTTGTGTTTATACTTCCTTTTTAGTTCTTGCAAAAAGTATCAGATAGTCCATGTACATCAGGTGGTTCATTTTTTCCTCTGTATTAGTGGCTTGGTACTTTCTTAGTATATTGTTTGGGAGCATCAAGGCTAGATGAGACGTAGTGATGAAATCTCCTAGCAAGATTTTAAATTTTGCTATGAGCTGTGAGTCTATGAGCTGTGAGTTCAAGATTATGAAGCTAGTGGTAGCTTTGTTGCGCTGTCAATATTTTTTACATCGTAGGTAAGCATGTTATAGGTCTGTAGTTGCCTGAGGTTGCTTATTTTCTTCTTCTTCTTCTTCTTCTTCTTCTTCTTCTTATTATTATTATTATTATTATTATTAGTCCAATTTCTATTTTCATTCTATCTAGTTCTTCCCTATTCGGGTACTTGGATTTTCTGGCATCTTGCTCTCCATTTGTGAGGAGACGAGTGTCTAAAACCCGCAAACATCACAAACTACTCATACAAATAAAAACATATTCATCCAAGTAATAGATAAACAAATATAGTTTCTCTTCATGTACATACATACAAAATATATATCTAAACCCTAGCTTATTCACGATTAGCATTAAACGACATATATCAACATCTTATTAATATAACAACTATAGTTTACTGTTTAACTATACTTAGCCTACTTTGGAGACACACACACACACACACGCACACACGCACACACACACACGTGTGTGTGTGTGTGTGTGTGTGTTAGATTTTTTCTTTGTAGATAGAATCTACATTGAATATATGAATGACTCAATTAGATTTAAGTACAATATGTTATACATTAGACAATATACAAGTAAACTTCACATCTCTCTCTCTTTATATATATATATATATGTGTGTGTGTGTTTTATTTGATTTTAGCGATACTTTTTGAATGAATTCAATTATTTATACGAAAGTGCATGTTTACCTAAATGCTAGTTGGGAATAATTTTCCCTTTGACCAATTTGGTAGCGAGATTCGAAATCAGGACCCCATGATAACCAGCCTAAACCTCTACCACTCTGCCAGTAAAGTACCACGCTCGACTAGTAAATGTATTCAGCCACTCTGATGAGTCGTACACGAAACACATGTCAGTGGATAATTATATTTTGAAAATAATATATATATATATATATATATATATATGCCGCTCCCCATTTATATATATATATATATATATATTTATTTATATTTATATATATATATATATATATATATATATATATATATGCCGCTCCCCATTTAGAGGGTACCACATTGGTCAAACTCGCTTTAGGTAAAAATTCACTTTCATATAAATAATTGAATTCATTTAAAAAGTATCGCTAAAAAAAGCAAATAAAAACATCTACATAAAACCGCGATCAATTTAGTAGTCGAGCGAGGTATCTGCGTTGTACAGGTTAAGGCTTCTAATCATGGGGTCCTGATTTTGTATCTCGCTAGATTCGTTCACTCTGATGAGTCGTAGACGAGGAAACACGTATCAGTGGATAATTATATATATATATATATATATATATATATATATATATATATATATATATATATAATATTAATCAAGACAATAAAATATAAAATGAGAACATCATATTGTATATTTTCTTACACGTTACATTTGTTTCATAATCAATCATAACGCAAAATAAAATACACAATATGATGTTCTAATATTTTGTTGTCTTGATTTTTTCGAAATGCGTGCTCGATTATGAAAACTGATAATTATGAACCTTAAATAACTGAGTTATTTTAATTTTGACTTTCATTTTATTGGTATGTGAACAGTACCGGAATTTATTAAAATTTTAGCTAAAAAAGTTAATAACGTATATATATATATATATATATATATATATATATATATATATATATATATATATATATATATATATAAATGTTTGGCGGTACAAAGCATATATAGATTTAAATAAAATATGTAGAAATTTCTCGAGAGCTCTTTCGGCTATCATCTCTTCAGGAGAAAATCGATAGTAAGCAAAACAATATTATTGGCGAAATTAAAGAGTACTAAGGGGAATGCAGATGTGCCAAAGATTAAGATAAAAACGATCAATAAAAGAAATATTTTAATCTGAATATAATGTGTTTAAAAGCGACTAAAAATTGGCATAAGGAGGGGAGAAATAAAAACGAGGGGGAAAGGGGTTAATTTTTTAACCAAATATTTAAATGCATACATAAATATATATAGAAAAAGGTTTGTGATTACTATAATCTTTTTACGCAAATATTACGCAAGTATAAATCATGTGAGTATCTGTATGAATATCTAAACCCTAGCTTATTCACGATTAGCATTAAACGACATATATCAACATCTTATTAATATAACAACTATAGTTTACTGTTTAACTATTCTTAGCCTACTTTGGAGACACACACGTAATAGTTAACTAAAAATGATCACTCTATATAAAAAACCCCGAAAATCTATTAGGGAATTGATTAAAATGTATGTTTAAAAGAATATGTAAATTAGCTAAATCTTTTAGCAGATGAATGTAATTCAATGACCCACATATAACGAAGTTGTATTTTCTTATTAAACAAATAGAGAAAAAGCGGTTTTAATATGAATATCAATACATCCCCGCCCAATTTTTTTATATATATATATATATATATATATATATATATATATATATATATATATATATATATATATATATATATATATATATTGTTTTAACAAAAACCCAGACATCAAAGAAGAATGTGTTGATAGCAACAAATAGTGTATTTCATCGTTAGTTACAATTGTTTCAAGACTATTCGGAAAAATTCAAATATTATGTTATTTGAAAATTTTCACAAGAACAGCCTTTCGTCAGACTTATTGAATAAAAAACACTTTAACCATAAAACATTACGGAAACCATTTCCCTTATAAGGAAAAGAAACAAGCGAAAATATTTTACGTATATCGCATCCTTACAAAGTATATTTTTAAAGATTTATATATTTACCTATTTTTGTATCTCCATAAAATAATTTCAAGCAAATTATCATACACTGTTACCACTAATTACCAATGTTTTATCAATACTATTCATTAAGTCCTTAAACTATTTTTTTTTATTTAATTTAAATTATTTTTTCTAATCCGGACTAATCAACTAAGTTATATTGTTGCGATTCTATGTTAGTAACGTATCTGGAATTTGCTTTGTTTTTGTTAAAACAATATATAAATGCTCAATTATAAAATATGATAATTTTGAAATATGATAATATGTTGCGATTCTATGTTAGTTTCGTATCTGGAATTTGCTTGGTTTTTGTTAAAACAATATATGAATGTTCAATTATGAAATATGATAATTTTGTAGCTTACAGTTTAAGTCATCTCTTTTTGGCTTAAAATTTATTGGTATATGAATGATTACTGAATTATATAAACCCAGTAAAATTCGGAATACTACAAAAAGCCTATATATATATATATATATATATATATATATATATATATATATATATATATATATATATATATATATGCATATATATATATATACATTTCTCTAAATTTATGTATGCGTATATGTACATGTATATTTCTAGGTAAAGAACTCACTCCCAAACTAATTACCTGATAATTATGAATTTTAAGGCACAGCTGCTCGACGTAAAGATCGTCATGTAAGCTATTTTAGTATAATTTAGTTTAATTTAAAAGGGGTAAATAGAAGTGGAATCTTCGCTAATTATTCAGATACCTCGGATTTTAAAAAAATAATTGGTATTAGACATTATTTAATAAATATTCTCATACTTCAGTTATTTTAAAGTATTTTATAATATTTCAGCGGTATAAATTGCAAACAATCTTCCATGGGAAAATTAAAATATTTCAGGTTTGTATTGAATTTAATTCAGTCATTTAAAAAAAAATAACAAGATTCCTTTAATTCAAACTTCTTCTAAATGTTCCTTAAGCATACGCCTAAACTTTTAGATATATTTAGAATGTAAATCATGTAAAATTTGCATTATAAATAATTTGATCAAGATTGAAATAACGATTTGAGACTAGTTTATGTACTCGGTGCTCGCTGGGATATGTTTATTTCATAACATTATCTCTTGATTTTAATTAAAAAATAGATGCAATTTTTTTCTGTTCGGAGGATTAATTTAGCACGTCCTGTCAATGACTAACTACGCCCCCCACACACACACACGCACACACACACACGTGTGTGTGTGTGTGTACATATGAAAATGACGAGAGATAAAGAGAGAGATATAAAGAGAGAGAGAGAGAGAGAGAGCGAGAGAGAGCGAGAGAGGAAATAAAATAAAACTTAACATTGATTCACGTGACAATTTAGCTTAACAATAATTCACCAAAGTTGCAGACCAAAGCATTTTTACACCTTTGAATCGAATAATGGAATTTGATCAAAATGTCTGACGATAGTTCACTATTCTCATTAACTCATTCTCGAGTAGATTTTGACCTTGGTAAGCGGTGACATATTAGTATAAATTTTGCACCCAGTAGTTTTCAAGGTTACTTTTATATAGAGATGTTGATCAAATTCTTCAATCACGATAAATATCTTGTTCACATTCTACATTATAACATAAGAAAACATTATTTTATTGTAATAGATAGCAGAATGATTCGATCCAAATTAATCTTCCGGCTATGATCAAGGTGCAATACCTGTTTTGATACTAAAAATCGTCTAGTCTATTATCAGTCGGTAAACAAATTTTATTTTTATTCCAATCCAGATTGTCCCTTTCGAGGAGCTGAATTTTTGCCCACACTAAAAACCGACCCTGTGTCTAATTTTGCCCTCGTTGGGAGGCGCAAGTAAGTATGGATTTGAATACCTATTAATGTTAGCTGCGCATGATATTCCGTTAAATAATAAAATCGTTGTACTTACAGCCCGGGAGTTTTCCGATATCATGTTGTAAGTGGTTAGAAAGGAAGGGGTGGGAGAAACACTCAAACCCAAGACACGCGGGGGTGTCTCGTGTGTTAAGCATTGGGGTCGCTGTTGGAAAGAAGATTCCTGCAAAGATGAAAGAGTACACCAAAGAACTGACCATGATGGTAAATGATTGTGACTACCGGAAACACAACAGTATCTATACTAATAACGTAAGGTGTGTTGCCTAGTATCCGGAGGGCGGGGCGGGGGAGTGTAAGTAGAAATGGAATAATAACTTAGTAATATACACTGCAGACAACCAGCCTCAATTTCATAGTCAGTTGTCATACATGAATGGTCTTACCAGAGCTTTAGGATACCACCTTCTGGGCGGCTTCCTGCTGTATGTAGGCAGAACATGTGTCTAGGTATGTGCGTGGCTTTATGTGTTCTGGCAAGTGTGTATTTCTTCATGCATGTATATGTATATTAGATTCTGAATGTAGACAAATTGTCGGTCTGATCAAAAGACAGGTCCATCTAATCAAGTTTATGAATATTCTAACTAGAAACTTTCATAAAAGACGAAAAATAAAAAGATTTGATTAAGATTCAAACCTCATTACCGAGTACAATTCGGAACCTTATAAATCCCCGTCAATTCCCGCCAATTAAGTAATATACTTCTATTGGGTTTGAGTTTAATTCATTCAAACTAGACATACTTTTACAAGTAAATATAAGAAAGAAATGTGTAGTCTCAAAATGATAACTGTATGAACTAATACAATCGAAAACCAATTAAAATTTAATTTTATTTTGGGAAAAACTCGATTCTTTTATTATTTATAAGTATTATCAGTTCTCGCACAGGTCATCATCAGAGTCCCTACTCGATTTCTCTACGGATATTCTCTACGGATATTCTCTACGGATATCCTGGCTAAAGATTCTGGTCGTGTTTATTAGCGTTTCTAGTTCTATCTTCGTTTTTTTTACAAACAGTTTCAGGTCATACATGTACATTAGGTGGTTCATTCTTTCTTCTGTGTTAGTTAACTTGTCCGGCTTGGCATCTTCTTAGTATATTGTTCAGGGGCATCATGGCTATAATGAACAGTAAATGTGATAGGGAATCACCTTGAAGATTCCTCTTTGTATTTTGCTTTCAGTTAGGTACTGTCCATCAGCTGGCAGTTCAAGACTTCATTTTTTCATTGCATTTTCTATAAGATTGGTTATATTACCTGATATTTTGTACATTCTCAGGCATTCTATTATCCATGCTTGCGGGATTCTATCATATGCTTTCTTATAGTCTATCTATGCAATGGCTAATTTTTTTTTTACTTTTAACCTCCTTCCGGATCCTTTGGTATATGTATAGTCATGTGTTCCTTCTTTTCATTTTTTGCATTCATTCTGTTTCTTTGAGAGTAATCCGCGGTTATGAAGGGACTGATAAATTTGTTCCCTTAGTTGTCCAGTTAGTATTATCCACATTGTAGGTAAACAGGTTATAGGTCTGTAATTGCTACGAATGTTCCTTTTTTCTGTCTTTTTGCACCAGGGTTGTTCTACTTTGGTTATCTATTCTGGTACATGCATTTCGGGGATACATCTTTTAGGTGCTTGACTAGCCTTTCATGTAGTGTTGTGGATTGTTTAAACCAATAGACGTGTATTCCGTCTTGACCTGGTGCTTCCAGTTGACCATTTTTCCTAAAGCTGTCTTCAGGGGTTCTTCGCTGATTTTATTCTCTGTTCCTTCTTAGATTTGCTGTGACTATATCTTCTATTCCTTTCAGCATTTCTATTGTGATCGTTTCGCTCTTCCCAGTAGCCTTTGTTTCTGTCGGGTCCCGTTGTTCTGTTTTTGTTTTTTCTTCAGTTACAGGTCAGTCAGGGTAAGGGTTTGGGAAAAGAAGTCGCAGTCCTCTTATTTTTATTACACACATACACGCATATATATATATATATATATATATATATATATATATATATATATATACTAGCTGTACCCTGCCACGCGTTGCAGTGGCTCAATTTGGTGTAATGGAAAAATTTAATAAAAGAGAAAATACATGTTTCTTATATTAGTACAGCAATCCACTGCAAAAAGTGAAAAAGAAGGCGAAACTGAAAAAAATGGTACTCTTGTAGAATTTGATCTGGATCCTCGAGAGTTTCTGTCAATCATTCATGTTTTGGACTTGACCAACAATCAGTGGATGAAGCTGAGCGTAGCAAAAATGTTGAAACGCTAAATGCTTTTTTTTTGTTGTTGTTTTAAAAATGTGATTTAGTAATTAATATTTGGTTGATGGTGGGGGGAGGGGGGTTACTATACACAGATTCGAAAAAGTCGTCCAAAAACAAATAAATGAAAGCAAAGGTAAGGTAATTTACGTTTCTACCTAATTGGATAATTGTTTAGTGTTTTTATGTAATGTAAAATGTTTAATTGGCTCAAAAAACAGAAATGGTCGCGAATTCTGTTGAATACGTTAAGTTTGGGAAAGTAAGTTGAAAACTAAAAACTATACAAAACAGTGTCTGAAACACACCGAACATATGTTACCATGACATAGGCTGGCATAATGGATAGGTTTCTGACAGTATTTTGTATAGTTTTTTAGCTTTAACTCACTTTCTCTAACTTGAAGTAATCAACAGTGTCCACCACCATTTGTAGCTTTCAAATACACAAATAAACACTGTTTTTCGAGCCGACTAAACGTTACATTAAATGAAAAGGGTTTATATTACTAAACACAGATACAAAGAAGTTGTCAAAAAATAAATATATAACAAATAAATGTTATCAAAGGCAAGAAAAGTAAGTGTTCTACCTAACTGGATAAGATACAAATGGCGGCAGACTGTATCGAACACGTTAAGTTTGGGGAAATTTTGGGAAAATGAGTTTAAACTAAAAATACTGTTAGGAACTCACTCAATATATGTTACCATGATGTAGGCTGGCATATAATCGGTGGTTTTAAACTTTTGCTCGATACAGGTGACGACTTTTAAAAATCCCTTTTAGTGATTACCTGGTTTGAGGATATTTGTACAACTAAACGGCAAATCTGCTCAAAAAAATCCGGTATTATTTTTCTTTAAGGCCCGTTTCACGTTCATATATAACGAAATATTTTATTGTAGATTTCGGTGTGCTAAAAACGAATCTGCAAACCGTTTACGTAGCAAAAAAAAAGTTTTCATGACATTCATGAAATTACTTTTTCGAAAAGTGGGTGATCACTTTTCAATGTAAATTTAACTTAGAATGATCACCCACTTTCTGGCCACCTGAGAGAGGGGCATTTTTCTGTTTCTTGGCTAAAAAGTTTTTTGTTTGATTTCTTTTGCATGGTAATAACCCCTGAACCCTGGGACTATTTTCCATTTAACAGCCGTAGCCTTCGTTTACGCTATGCGTAAGCATAAACGAAAGCTGTTTAGCCAATAAACATGGGAAAAAATCCCTCCTCTCTCAGGTGGCTAGAAAGTGGGTGCTCATTTTAAGTTAAATTTACATGGAAAAGTGATCGCCACTTTTTCGAAAAAGTAATTTCTTCATATCATAAAAACTATTTTTTTGCGACGGAAACGGTTTGCAGATTCGTTTTTAGCACACCAAAATCTACAAAAAATTTTTTGTTATTTACGAACGTGAGACGCACAGCCCTTAATGGAAAATTATATCAAAAATCCGGGGGAAAATAGTTTTCAATAAAAACAGCAAATGAATTCGATAGAAAAAAAATGGATGCTATCTTTTTTTTTCTTTCTGTGTGTTTCTTGGCTAAAAAGTCTTTTTGTTTGATTTCTTTTGCATGGTATTAACCCCTGAACTCTGGGACTATTTTCCATTTCACAGACGTAGCCTTTGTTTATGCTATGCGTGAGCATAAACGAAAACTGTTAAATATGCATTCGCGTACCAAACTGCCTTGTCAAAAAAACCTTTAAGCCAATAAACACGAAAATAAATGCCCCTTCCTCAGGTGGCCAGAAAGTGGGTGCTCATTTTAAGTTAAATTTAGATGGAAAAGTGATCACCCACTTTTCGAAAAAAAAAATTTCTTCAGATCATGAAAACTATTTTGATACTCCTTGGGCGTTGAGTTCCATGGCGACCCGCAGAATTATTTAATGGTCGTTCGCTTAGTACCCCCCTAGTCAAGGCTAACGCATGCGCACGTAACATTTTTTATTTATTTACTTACGTGGTGGAGTTTCTATACTGATAGGTTTTTTGAAATTTTTTCACTGGATTATTATTGATTGAACACTAACCAGATTATGAAAAAAAATTGAAAACAAAAAAAAAATCATTTCAACATTTGAAAGGGATACTCACTTTTTAGTTACCACGTTCTGGTAAATTGGTCACTTTTTATTTATTTATTTATTTTTTTTCTAAATACGGAAGTGTCTTCGGGAGATATAAAATGGTCGCATGTTGACGAAGCAATGTATCGGGAGGCGTACGGGATTAAAAATTATTGATAAATTTTTAGATTAGGTCCACCTCCTCAATTTTCTTTTAAATGACGACTTGAAATGGTTTTCGACTATGCTGAATACGAAAATCGCATCGAAATTTTGCAGAAATAAGTAGTTATCAAGATATAAAAAGTTGTATTATGCATTGTAATCTTTGGCGGCCATCTTTTTTACGTGTGTGTATTTGTTTATGGCGCGTGTGCACGTAAAAAGATGGCCGCCGAAGAATACAATGCGTAATACAATTATTTATTTCCGCAAAATTTCAATGCAATTTGCGTGTCCAGCATACTCGGAAACCTATAAATGTCGTCATTGAAAGGAAAATTGTGGAGGTGGACCTAATCTAAAAAAATACCAAATTATTAAACATTTCTCCAGCATGTTAGTGAAATTTATAATACTTTAAAAAAATTAAAAAGAAACAAAACAAAAGTTTTGAAAAGAAACTCACCTTTCACAAAAACAATTTAAAAAAAAAAAAAACCACAAACTGACTAAATAAGTAAAAAAAAAAATAATTAAAAATCTCGAAACTTTATTTTCATGAAAACAATAAAAAAAAATTCTGTTCTCTCTATTTTTTTTTTCTTTGAGAAACAAATATATTTCTGACTTACAAATGCGGTAGAGACTCATTATTTTTACTTTCTATGGTTTTGATATACCGCGTTTTTATTGCTTACAAAATGGGTGACTGATTTATCAGAACGTTGTAACTAAAAAGTGAGCACCACTTTCAAATGTCGAAATAATGATTTCTTTTTTACATTTTTTTTTTAATAATCTGTTTAATTAGTGTCCAATCAATAATAATCCAGTGAAAAAAAAATTCCAAAAACCTATAAGTATAAAAATTAAGCATGGGAGTATACAACAACGTCGCCTTTCGCACTTTTACAAACATTTTTTTTAAAAAAGTAGCTAAACCATTTATTGATAATTTGTCACGTGTACAAACATTTATTTATTTACGTAGGCTTAACTCCTTTCATGAATAAGAAAAGTTTTACTCTTTAAGAATAATAAAAGGAAAAAGTTACTGAACATTTATAAAAGGACTTCTTTTCATGAAGGCCAGAGGAATAGTTGGCCGAAAATTCGTGAAACAACAACTAATAAAGATAAGAATAATAGTCCGCAATAAATAAAAATGGTGCTAATGCAGAGAGCGATCTGCGCTATTTTTTAAATCATATTTCCACGTTTAAATAACGTTTTGCAATATGTTTTTATTTATTTATTTATTCAATTGTAAGGTTAAAGTACAGAATAAGTACAAAACATCCTTACCTCCCAATGTTAAGAATGACTTTTTAAATAATAACATTATTTCAGCACGGATCACTCTCTGCATGAGTAATCTTATATAGAAAAAAAAAAAACTCAAAAGCAAGCAACAAACTTTTTTTTGGCCTTATATAATAAAGAAAAGATGTGTAAATTAAAAAATTTGGAAGATAAACAAATGAAATATGTTTTTTTTTGTTTTTTTTTTTTACTTATCGAGTTAACAGAAAATGAAACCTTTCGTCAATTTGTGGCTGTGAAATGAATCGAACCGGAAGTTCAGTTTTATCAACAGAACAGATTCGCAGAAACGATTAAATAAATATATTTATTTTATTTAATATTTTAATTTTAATTAGGTAAATTTATTTTAATAACATAAAAACATACCTCGACTCTAAAAATTGGTTGTCTGAAAATTTCAAATAAATTGGTAACGTATAAACATGGTTTTATTTGTTTAGAACGAACCAACTTTACATTTATATATATATATATATATATATATATATATATATATATATATATATATATATATATATATATATATATATATATATATATATATGTATTCGGCTCGTCTTTACCAAAAATAAACTCTTTTCTTTAAAAAAAAAAAAAAAAAGAAAATTTTTTCATTACTAGTCGCCCTTCTAGTCTTTACGTCTTTTTTGAGAGGGTTGGGAATGCTAGTAAAACTTAAAAAGACAAGCAAAAATCTGGACATATATCGTAACAAAGAGAAACTGCAAACTGAAATAAATTCGTGTAATAAAATTTCACAGGCTGCTTTTTGAGCACATGGTTTCCAGTCTTTCTTTTTCGCTTTCATTTACTAAATGGTCGTGTCACTACTGGCCAGTCAGGGTAAGGTAAATAAAGGGTACCCTTGCTTGTCGTCTGCGGCACTGTCATCTGTGATAGAATACCAACGGTATCGTTCAGGATATATTTGGATGAAATTGACTTTTGACAGTCACTTAGACTAAAAATTACTTTTAACGGTTCGCCAGACACCATTTCTGTCACTTTTATAATTTCTTCCGGATTTAGAATTAGTAATAGCATTATTGTACTGTATGAATTGTTTATTTTATTCCAAACATTACATTCTTTCTAACTTTGTGTATAGATAAATTACTTACACTCCCCACGCAAAAAAAAAAAAACGAATTCTCGCTTTTTATAGTTATGAAATAATACTAAAGTTTAAATATTATCAAATAAAACCAATAATAATGTGGAATTCATGTAGACACGATAAAAACGAAAGCACATACTCTTACACACGAAAAGTTGTTATACAATTGTATTAATATAAAGTATTCGAGTCCCAGAGACTAAGAATTATTTTAAATTGATTTTCAGACTGAATTTTCCACAAAAAGATATTATTATATTATAATATTGTTAAACCCGAATCATTAAACGCCTATATAATGCATGAGTTAAAAATAGAAAATATATGTCTTTCAAAATCTACTAGAATCGAAAAACAAAAACATATCGAAAATTTAACAAAAAACAGATTTAAATATGGAAAATAATAATTGCAATCTGACATCGTATTACTTTAAAAAAGAAGTTTAAAACTTTATTTAAACACTGAATATTTTAAAATAAACTATTTAAATGTGAGTTCAGCAAGCGTTTGTGTTCCGCTACCTTCTCCCATATAATTAAATTAATTAAAAAAACGCATAGTAAAATATATTTTAGTTGTAGAATTGAGTTATTTAAAAAAAAAAACCCTTCCATTTTACTGGAAGACGTAATTTATATTTAACTGAACAAGATGCCGATCGTAATTGTATCATTAACTATTAATTCGTTATGCATTGATATAAAAAAAATACAATATTATAAAGTACCCAACTTTCTCTTAAGTATCTACGTATTTCTCCCGACTCATTTCATTCTATGTTAATTCTAATAAGCTCTGATATTTCATAAGGTCTCTGTGATCATTTAGAAAAAAAAAGAATGGCTCTCTTTTGTCACGTTGTTATTTAAGTTAAATCCGTGTGCCTGCACATACCATAACCACTTATGTAAATTAGATGGCAAAATAATGTCTCTTTACATAGACATAAAGAAACTTATTTTTCTATCTAATTTACTATAACGTATAATACTATAGCATTAATAATACTATATATTTATAATAATGATAATAATATAAATTATTGTAAAGGAAATATAGTTTGAAAATTTTTATATTTTGTCTACTAATTTGTGACTTGTTTAACTTAAAAATAAATATTAAATTTTTAATAGAAAATATGTATTTAATAACTCACAGTAAATATTGGTTGTGAGTAAATGATCAGCCATGTTTTTTAGTTACGGAAATAAGGTATGCGGTAAGTAAAGTATAAGTAATTACCGATCACTTTATTCATAACCAATATTTATGATAACTTCATACTCTTCTGTTTTCTACTGAAATATTTTAACGCAAATAGATCACAAATTAGTAGGTAAAACATTATAAGTGTCTTTCTAACTAATGTCAAAACTTAATTTCGTTAAAAATAATTTATATCGCCAATAATAACGTGTACCCGTCTCGGTAAAATTTTTAAGTTTGTTAATGTTTTATGAAGGTTACACCAATTATCAAGGCCTGGAGGCCACTCGGGGATAAGGGTTAATGAATGTACAGTAGTCAATGGGACAATGTCGTAGTAATCATTAGGAGTGGAAATTTGGTAAATTTGATTGGATTGGAGACAGCTCATCAAGAACTTGAAGACAACCATATTGTAGTCAGCTGAAAATCAGGAAAACGGAAGACAGTTCCAGAGGCGTGCAGTTACGAGAAAGAAGCTTTGTTCATAGAAACTACATTTAGGTTTAGGCACAGATAAAGAGTGGGGAAATTATTAATAGTGGTTTCAGCTAGACGAGTGTTTTTCGTGAAAATTTGGCGAGGGGGGTATCATAGATTAGAGCTCAGACAAGCAATTGTCATGAAAATAAAAATTTGTTTTTATATATGCAAAGTCAGCATAACAGATGTTTTCAAATTTGAGACAACATTAAACATGAATAGAGAAGGTTATTGAGAAGGCAGACAATTAAGTGTAAAATAGTGTCTTAAGGTAAAAATAGAAAAAGTTAGAAATTGATTACAAGTGGACATTTAGAAAGTAGAATTCTAAAAAATTCTTATTCGATTGTGCTAAACCTTTAATTTGTCAATGAAAATGTTTTAAGAGAGCAAGGTTAATGTGTAATACGTGTAAAGTCCTTAATCACTGGCCTTCTCCGTCATGAGTGCGAATTTAGACACAAAGTAAGATTTTAATGTAAAAACCGAGATCACAAAACAAGGGCATACAAGATGGGAGAAATGTCAAAACAGCCTTAGTTTATAACAGAACAAATACTACACACTTAATAACAGAACAAATACTACACAATTAATAACAGAACAAATACTACACACTTAATAACAGAACAAATACTACACAATTAATAACAGAACAAATACTACACACTTAATAACAGAACAAATACTACACAATTAATAACAGAACAAATACTACACACTTAATAACAGAACAAATACTACACACTTAATAACAGAACAAATACTACACACTTAATAACAGAACAAATACTACACACTTAATAACAGAACAAATACTACACACTTAATAACAGAACAAATACTACACACGTAATCTTAGTTGATATAAGAGTTCGATGCCAAAAAAATCGCAAACGCATAAGGATAAGAAAAGAGGTAAACTACATTATAGATATAGAGATGAAAGACGAGACATACCGAAAAAGGGAAAAACACTAATTCAAATTATGATGTTACACTTATCTGGACCTTTTGCGAAACGAATGATTTGTTTTAATAATTAATTTGGAAAATTATAAACAAAAGAAAAAAAATAAATGTTGTTATTTTGTTTAGCATCCTCCCACTCACTAACCTGGGTTGTACATCTTTAATTTTACGCGATTTATTTAACATATTTTTATAATTTTCCTAGTCAACATAATATACTCTTTTATAATTTTGAAATAATTTATTAACAGACATGTGTTGCTTATTTTTATGCTACTCGAAACATCACGTGACCCGCACATCTAAACTTAGGACGGACATCAATAATGAGTCACAATATTTCCCATTTTAGTCCAGTCTACCTCACTTCTTTCAATTATTGATAGGAGTATTTTTTGATAGCTTACCAATGGATATTAGTAACATTTTTATAAAAAGGGGAAAATAAAGGTATTCGTAGGAGAGGTAAGATTGTTCATATAGAAACTATGAACGTACTCATATAAAATTATAAAATATTAATAAAACGTAAGGTTTTATAAAAAGAAAGAAAAAGATGGTGTTCATATAAAAGCTATGAGTATTAATGGGAAAAATCAAAAGTAAAAGTATTTAAAAGAAAACTATAGGTATTCATAGGAAGAAGAGATACAATATTAATAATCCCGGTTATATGTAACATTAACTTCGTACTTACTAATTTATATGTGAAAAATTTTGAAAAATAAATAGATGTGCAATATTTATATTTGGTTCATTTGTCTGTTTTTCTTATTAGTTCACGTCACTTTAATACCCCGCTATCCTACATTGCTAACGTCTTTCTTATACACTTACGAATTGTTTTACAAGCAATGCTTTAAGCCAACTACGTTTCCGTTTGATTAATAATAAGTAAAAGTAAAAAAAAATGTAATACTTTTTACACGAAAGATACTTACGTTTTAAAGAACACTCAATGTTTTCAAGAACAGTGAACGCTTTGACAAAGAAAAGTAAATTTATCAATAGAAGAATTAAAATATTCATGTTTGCAATAAAAGTAAAAAAAAAAATAAATAAGAGAAAACTGATAAAAGAAACCAGATTAAAAAAGAGATGGATTAAATAGAAAAGTTTCTATAAAAAAATGTTAATTTGTAAAAGGAGCTGAAAAATAAGTCATGATACGAAGTGCCATTTCTCATTTGTCTTGCTAACTCAGCAACACAAATATAGTTGAAACCTTACATCATAAGTTTATGTTTAATTAATCGTAAATCTGAAATTTCAAACTTCAAAATGAGTCAATAAACACTAACATTTGAAATAGTGCCGTTTGGTCCGCCCATTTATTTAGAATTCTTTTGGGCGCAATCTTTTAAATAAAATTGCATGTTCTTTTCCATCTGAAGACATCAAAGGACACAAATAGTTAAAGGAGGAACTTGAGAAACATAGGGAAAGCATCTACATTACATTGTCAAAGCGTGCGCCATTTTTAAAAAGAATATTTACAAGGACTAACAACTAGTGAGAGTGTTTACTGAAACGGTTTCTTATATACTAATAATATGACTTTGAATTCTTGTGGGATTTAAACGTTTTCACAGAAAAAATTAAAAAATACTTCACTGTCTGTTTGTCTGTCTGTCTGTCTGTATCTCCCTCTGTTTCCCTTACTGGTTGCTTGTATTTGTCAATGCACTAAAAAAAGACAAATATTATATAATACATACGTATACACACACACACATACATACACACACACACACACACACACACACATATATATATAACTTGCTTGAAGCATTATGTATTTAGGAAAGTATTAGAATGCAAATACTACCCTATATACATAATATATATATATATATATATATATATATATATATATATATATATATTAGTTCTGAAGTATAGGAATTTATAACTTATTCATTTATATCCGTTCTCAGAATTCAGAATTCAACATTAACAGCTGTTTAGTGTACAATCGAATCCATATATATATATATATATATATATATATATATATATATATATATATATATATATATATATATATATATATCTGTGTGTGTGTGTGTATGTGTGTGTGTGCGCGTGTGTGTGTGTGTGTGTGTGTATTTTATAATATAAAACTGAATGTCTGTTCGTTCGCACCTGACCTCCATAGAATGGAAATATGTCACAAAGTTTAACAAGGTTTTTTTAATATAGATCCACAGAATATTGTGTTAAGTGTTTCAGTGTGAACAGCTATGGCATAATAAATTATGGGTTTTATCTATTTTATTTTTAATTTCATCATATTTTGCTTTGGTTTTGATACGCCCTAATTCGAAGCCATCTCTTTACAACCCTTCCTTTTCATAACCTATCATACTTTAATAAATCAAAGTCCATTTTCTGTAGGCTGTTTTTGAACCCAGTCAACGTCGGGTACTTTTGCTAGTATATATATATATATATATATATATATATATATATATATATATATATATATATATATAATGTGCAATGCAGTATTCCCAAATCCCAGTAATGTAAATATATAATCAATCCCAAAAGCAAGAAAGTATATGAAACAGCTTTGACAAAGCGGATACAGCAATACATCAACACACACACACACACACACACACACACACACACACACACACACACACACACACACATGTATGTGTGTGTGTGTAAAATTATTCTTACTCAATAATATTTCACGTTTTATTTATACCAATTATTTAATTTCTGAAGCTCGATGTAACTACAAAGATACAAATAAATGACAAAATGTTTATATTCCAAATCTTAAGATGTTGGCCATCTTACCATTGATCTTTTTCAGCATGTAATATGTTCAATTTTTTAAAGCACCTATTTTGAAGCGCAGAACCATTCATGTAATTATGTCAGTTTTTAAATTTACCTCACCCTGAACTCATCAGAAAAACATTAACGTTAAAAGAAAATAATGGAATATGGCATGATTACAAAATCCGAAAATCGGAACTAAAGTTGCAGTTGGGTTTACTTTTTATTTAGGCCATCTTTGAATCATGATAACATCATCAGTAGCATAATACTAAACATAGCTGTTTCTGTATAGAAAATGTGCTAATGATGACAAACATAATGATAACTAATTAGTGAGGATTATAATGATGACAGTAACAGTAATAATAACTGTCGTTGTAATAGTGAGAGTGACAATATTAATAACAGTGATAATGATACAAATATGTGGCATTGTAGAATCAAAGGGAATTGATCAATGATTAATAACTGTTCAACATGTAATCTTATATAAAAATCAAAATGTGATTTCCCCTACGGAGACGGATTTCTAGCATAAAACTAGATTAAAACATTTTTCAGTCAGCACACATACTTGTTTGTATTATTAAAATCAATTTGTTTTCAATCAATATTTATGTTTTCGAATTTAGCCTGTTGTACAATTTTCGTTTTGAATACTGTCATAAAAGATGTTGAAGGAGGTAACTTTCTCAGCCACAATTCGTTTTGCTACTATCGAACTCTCCAGGTTAAATGTTTCTAAACATATTTTTCACGTTCACCACTTACAACATTTAATAAAGCATGTTTTGAGAACTTATGCGTACACTTCGCCTCCGTTTAAAATTAATACCTTTATTCTTAGTAGATTCCTCCTTCAAATTCGTATTCCTATAAAGAAGGTACCAAATAGTTTCATTCTCTATCCATTAAGTCCTCTCATCTTACGACATCGTAGTACTTTATACTTCACGCGACCGTTAAATTTTCATTTTAAACATTATATTTATAACATGCAATACAAGATATTTAACACAAATAAAAATTTTGAACATAATAATTTATTAGAATACTAGAATGGTATACCGAACGTCTCCGATCGTATCCAAAATGAGACTTATACTACCTGAAACACAAAATGTAGCTTCATGAATATAACATACAGTGCACTTTAGCAATTACAACATAAACTGCTATATATTTCTTTCTTGTTACGAAAAAAAAACAAGAAAAAAACCTAAATTGCATGTTACTTTAATCAATACATCTTTGAAGAAAAATACATTTTTAATTTAACAATATTGAATTAAGCATTGCAATAAATAGACGTGTGTGTATTGTGCGATCAGTTTGAACTGCTATCTTTACACGGACGATTCTACAAGGATGTAATTAATAATAAATATTTATTATTAACTAAGTCACAATATTCTAAAATACATGTAACCCTTTCTCATTCTATATCGCTCAAATTATTCACCCCATAATTTGGCTTTCCGGTGGCCTCAAAAACACGTCTGACGCTTGCTGTCTACAAATATTGACCATTGGCTGCTAACTACTGATTTCTTCTCTTCGCCAGTTTTATTCTGCACATCTTGCATATGATTCTCACTTGAAAATGGCGCGAAAACGTGTTTTACACATAGCGGACATATATTAACATTTTAATTTAAACACAAAAAGATATTTTAAAAATTCGAAAAATGAAAAGAAAGTAAAATGGAAGCTTTTTGTCATTTTAATAATTTGTGTTTGAATATATATATATATATATATATATATATATATATATATATATATATATATATATATATATATATAGAGAGAGAGAGAGAGAGATACATAGATAGATAGATAGATAGATAGATAGATACATACATACATACATACATACATACATAGACAATTATTAAGGTATTTAAATTTAATGATTTGAAAAGGTTAATTTTCAAATATAGGATTTTTTTTATTGTTTGAAAACAAAGAATACAGTTTAATAAATATATTTCCTTAACCCATGAGTTTTCCATGTTTATTCATCTCCTCAAAGGAAAAATATTAGCAAATGTTACTAATGGTTTGCAACTTATTTGCTAAAGGCAATAAACATAGAAAATTAAAAGATTTTAGTTTTTAAATCATTTTAGCTGCATAAAATAAGGGACATTTGATATTGAGGCAGAAAAAAGGATATTGAACTTCAAATCCGAAACGCATGCTAAATCCTGAAATGGAAGTTCCTCGTAGTAAGCGGGCAAAAAGATCCAACGCCTGTTGTAATCCTTCTACAGCACTAGGTGACAATCCCATGTAAACATATATTCTTTCGTTTCTACTTTGGTTGGATAAGATATCCGGCAAATATTTGATTATATAAATCCGGTAAAGATTTTCTAATATAATTTTCAAAATTCAATCCAAGTGGGTAATCCAATTTGTGAACAAATAACAAAAATATTATCGGAGGCTAATAAATAAAAAAATAAAAGAATGGCTTATCAAAGCATTACAATCATGAAAAAAAATCAGACGCAGTTTTTGGTGATTAAATTGTATTTATAAAGCAGCACAAGTGAAAACGTTTTTTTAAAAAGCTAATATTTTTCTCCTGAAGAGATGAATAAACATCGAAAACACATGGATTAAGGAAATATACTTATTAAAATGTATTCTTTGTTTACAATAAACAATTCTATATTTGAAATGTAACCTTTTCAAATAAAATTTAAATACCTAAATTATGGTTTATTTGCTCTATCTTGTATATTGAGCAATTTTATTTAGCTGGGATTGTCTTATATAAAATATTCCATCTTAACAAATCATGCCATTTTACGGATACTTGTTTAAACATGGTTTTATTTTGGACAATTGTTGACCATATATAGTTTATACATTCTTGTAACAATTTCTGAAAATTGAGATGAAATAGTGTTATGTCGAGTAATGTTCTGTGAACTTATAACAAAAGTAGATACATTTAATGAAAATCGTTCGCTTCCTGATAAATACTTGGCCAGCCAACAAGATAATTAGTTTACAGATGAGTGATTTCCTTTTTCGCAATATTGGTTTACGGTTAAGTGAGATTTTTTATAATTAATTGCGTAAAACAAAGAAGTGCTTGTTTGCAAATTATTAAATAATCATCTGATAAATTATGTGAAAGGTATCATAATAAAATTAATTAGCCAAGATTAATTACAAAAAAGTGATCATGAATTTTCATATAAAGGTAATCAAAAACGCAACTTTATTATAAAATGGAGTAGCATAATACCCGACAGATAATCTATAATATAAGTCTCACATGTCTGTTTAAATGTATGTATGTATGTATGTATGTATGTACGTTTGCCTAAAACTTTTAAAAGAGGCGACGGATTTTCACGAGATTGATATAGTTTTGAAGCTTGATCCCTCGGACGACAAATATCGAAAAAATGACTATATGTATTAATTCCTTAACTCTCAGCTGGACACTGTTCTAGAAATAAAATAGTTATATATATATATATTTATATATATATATATATATATATATATAACTATTTCATTTACTCACATAAATTAACACACGAAAGTATAAATTTATGCGTAAACTTTAAGTATGTACTTCAACAGTGCTCAATACGTTGGTAGAACTAGTTAGTAAGTTATAAAATATATTCTGCGGAATATTCTGTGTAGCTTAATCGCCATATATATTTTATAACTTACTATATATATATATATATATATATATAAATTAGTGTGTGTTTATATATATATATATATTAGTGTGTGTGTGTATATTCTTTAAACTTTAGAAGATAGGAAAACTTTATTTAAGTATGATACTTAATATCTGCATTCTATATCTTCTTGTATCCATGTTATATGTATAAATCGGCAAATAATATCCACTTAATAGATACAAATATTTTTACTTTAGACCTTTACTAACATTTCAGCCTGGTGTTGCCCGGGTGTTTGGAGGTGTATGTTGAGCAAAAAAAAGGGTCAATTTTTTTAACTTTGTCCCCTATTATGACCCCTTAAAATTTATTGTTTTGGGCTCGAATCAAGTTATTAAGTTAGATCCATGTCCAAGAAAGCTATATCTAAAATTTCAAGTGTTAAGACCCAAAATTGGCGGAGGAGTTCGAGAGTTCTCAAAGGTCATATCGTTAAACTGTGACCCCTTAACAGCCAAATTTCTGGCCGAAAACTGATAACATAGATTTTCCCAAATCTCCATACCCTGTGTATCAAATTTCGAGTCTGTAGACTAAAAATTTACATAGTTATTGCGTAGGAAAATTTACACAGATATACACACAGACGCATACAGACACGTTCACTTTTATAGATATATAGATTTGGCGTTACACCAATATTGAAAGATACTTATAAATAGCTATGTCATTATTTAAAACTATATTAGTAGAAACTCCTTATTTTTCCTTTTCAGGATGCAGTGTCCTTGATTTAGAACTAAATATAAAATTCTGATATCATTTTAAATTATACGTTTCCATTTTATCTTATTCTTGTACTTCTAATCTATTAACAGTTTTAAACATCTTAACCTTATTTGAAATATAGTGTAACTTTTCCATAAAAAAAATATATATTTAGTATTAACTCCATTAATCCTAACCACTCAGGGGCATAAAAATACCCGGTTTATAACCGGGTATATTTAGAACGCGGGGCGACTCCTCTTGGATCTGATGGACATGTGGAACTCACCAAGTAATCCATCTAGGAAAAGGAAAAAGCTGATGTTAAACCGGTGCTACTGACCTCATACGCCTTGGCACCATATAAACATATAGAGAGGCATCTTTAGTCCTGGTTGACAACATTCCTAGAGCTGGCGACTCGAACAAATTACCTGTTTTCAAACCTTAATTTTTTCAAAAGTAGATAGGCTCTGCCTATCACCCGGCTTTCAAAATCCTTCTTTGTCTATTAGCCAGGTGCATAGGTGCAATTACAGGAACTCGGCAGAGATACCTATTGCTTGGCCTTGTTTTCTGAATAGAGTAATAAACGCCATTCCACGCTCCCACCTGATCCTCTGGGTATCTTGTGTGTGTTTGACAGTCACACATGCCAGTGCCATTGGACTGAACCGCTATTGTCTGACAGGTTTGAGGGTACTGGTCTGACAGTTTGTCTGGCTTCTGTATTTCGACTGATAGTACAGGGTCCCTAACTCTTTAGTAGCACTTAGAGCAGTTGCTCAATTCTCAGTTTTATAATATCGGCATGGTTGTAGTGCTATGTTGTGTGGACGAGGAGTCGACTGATGGTCTACTTGTGTTGAGTATTTGGTATTATACACATCCACTTTGTCCAGCACTTCTCACTTTTAAACTGGAACTATTAATAAAATGACAGCTCAATCACAAATTACAATTGAACTAAACGCGAACTCAAACAAAATCAAATCTCCTCCTCCCTTGAAGTTGGCATTCACTAATATCTGACTTAGAACTAACTTAGATGATGTAGAATAATTTCTCTTGACTTCCCCGATATCTAAGACCACTTTAACATGCTTGGTTATCTCTCACTTTGTTGTAAGGACTCGAACAGACATATGCACCGACTTGGAGTCTATATATAGAAAATCCTCTACTGGACTAAAGAATTCAAACTAGAATCAGATGACCAGACCATCATGTGCTTTAGATTTATCCTGTAACATAGCGTAAACTGTATATTTTCTCTACCATTCTTCCCCGACCTAGGACTATACTCTAATCAACGAAATCTCTTACAGCATATACAGCACTGTCCCTAGATACTATTGTCCAAGTGCATGTGTTTGGTGACTTTAATGTCCACCACAGTAATTGGTTTGGCTTCTCTACTTACACAGAAACAGCTTGTAACATTACACATAGCTTTTCTATATCTCATTCCCTTTCACAGACAGTTATGTTCCCGACCCGTCTCCCAGATCGACAGGATCAGTAAGCCTCATTTTAGATCTTTTTTCTGGCCACAGTTCCCGGAAGCCCACTTGGGAATGCCGATCACATTGTGATAATGGTAGAAATCATCCTAAACTCTCGACCCCAAGTTGATGAGTCATTACTCAAAACGACAAGCCATTGTAAGAATTCTGACTGGGAAGCCATAAGAGATCCTATCCGAGATGCTCCATGGTGTAGTACCTTTTCTCTTCCTGTGGAACAGTGTGCAAATGAACCTACAGAATGGTTCCAAGCAGCAATTGAAGCACACGTTTCTACGTGGAAGTTCTTTATCAAACCACACTCTCCACAATGGTTTACATCTGATTGTGTAGTTGCAATCAACGGCAGCATGCATTCCACAGACCTATCAGACATAAGCCCAGTACGAATAGTCAAAAGTTCGTAGAAATTACAAATAATTGTAAGAGAGAAGTAGCTGCAGTCAAGAGAAGGTATTCTGAAGTCATTAGAAAATGCATTGTCACAGAAATTAGGGACACGCGATTTTTGGAAAATTTAGAATAGCATAGTAAATAATGGTCAAGCAACAATTGCCCACTAGCTAGCAACTTGGAGACTGTCTGTATGGCAACTGAAAAGGCAAATCTGCTTGCGCGACAGTTTGCCTCTAATTCCACTTTAGACCCAACTACTCCACTCCCAAATGTCCCTTTGTGGACTGAAACCACACTCGATAATTTGAAAATAACCACTTCCTTTGTCACTGATTCCATAAAAACACTGCTATATTATTAAAAGAAAAATGCCCCAATGAGGCTTCTCCTGTTCTCCTCAAACTCTTCAACAAATTCCTTACTGAATCTTGCTTTCCTGACTGCTGGAAAATTGCTCCTGCTGTACCAGTTTTCAAAACTTCTGGCGAGAGAACTGACCCACTAAATTATCATCTCATTAGCCTTAGGAGGAAACCATAGACGACTAGAAAACATTGGGATGTTGGAAGAGAGTGAGCTGTATTATGATTTAAAATTCGAAATTAGTTTTTGAATATGTTGAAGATCTTGAAAACGTTATTCTGAAAATAGCTTGAAAATAGTGATCAGTGGGCTGTAAAATTGCGACGAAGATATGAAATCAGTAGCAAGAAAGATCGTTGTAAGTGCAGCTACTCATTGTAAGTGTACTGTGTCCGCAAAATGAAATTCTTCGCAAAACTACAAATAATGGTGTTGGAAGATTTAGAAAAAGGAATGTGTAACTTGGAGAGAGAGAAAGAGAGAAAGAGAGAGAGAGATAGGTGCCAGTGTTGCAATTACAAAGAAAGTGCAAAATGTACTTTGCCACTCCAAATACAAGGGGTTAAGTGGTAACTATGAAGAAAGTGCTGCATGTGGATCTTTGCAATTTCTCGTAAAAAATATAAAGGGTCGGATTGACAACAACGAAGAA
>NC_136524.1:18546714-18576714 GCF_053919585.1 Euprymna scolopes | reverse complement strand
ATATGTATATATATATATATGCATATATATATATATGCATATTATATTATAAAACTCAAATCGTCTTGCTTGGGCGTTGCAACCGAGTTTCCTATCTACAGCTTCCAGTTTGAAAAATTCTGCGCATGCGTAATTAAATAAATATAAAGTTTTGAAAGCTTTTTTAATCAACAATTTTGTCTCGTTGAAAAGATGCAATTTGCATATTTTAAAGCGACAAAATTGTTGATTAAAAAAGCTTTCATAACTTTGTATTTATTTAATTACGCATGCGTAACTAAATCTGGTCTGCTTTTTTTTTCATCGGCATTTTACGAATTTTATTAGTATTTTTCATTGGAACTTGGAATCGTTTTCAAACAAAATCAAATGTTTACTATGTAATGTCGACAATGTTGAATGGTTGCGTACCATGTGTGTGATTCGGCTCAACGAAATAGTTCCTCTGGCAGTTGAGTGAAAACAAGTGCTGTAAGAGATTGAACATTTAAACATGCTGAAAGAAATAAACGGTGAGATGGACAAAATCTTGGAATTTAGAATATAAACTTTTTGTTGTTTATTTGTACATGCTTTGTAATTGTGCCACCTTAATAAATGAAAGGATGTGTATAAATAAAAGATGAAAGTAATTAAATAAATATATTTGCCCATAAACAACCCCCATATATATATATATATATATATATATATATATATATATATATATATATATATATAGTAATTTATAAAATACTAGCGGGAGTAGCCGGCGTTGCCCGGGTGTTTGTAGGTGTGTGTCATGTTAAATAAAAAAGAACTCGGGAGGTGTAGGATCGAACCCGAAGCTCTGAGGGGAAGTTTGAAAATAAAATCGGCCAGCCAGAATGAGTTAGTGAAAGATGTTTGAATTTATTTAAGAACGAAATTGACAGGTGCGCGGCTGGAAGTCGACGAGCGTTATGACGACGACGACGATGACGACGTAGGCTTGTTTGTTATAAGCGAAGTAAAAAACAGAAAACAACGTTAACACTTAAGCGGGAAAAACACAAAAAACTAACGTAAGGCAAACGAACGATGAAAACAGAAAACGAACACGTGAAAAATGGCTTCAATAAACCAGTTTCGATATCAAAATTTAAAAATCGGTGGGTACCCGGGTGTTTTTGGGTGTCGCTAAGAATAAGCGAAGTAAAAAAAAAAGCAGAAAAACGAAACACTGGTTCAATATTTAAATTTAAAAAATCGAAAAAAAAAACAAAACAAAAAACATCTCACACCACGATTCGAACCCAAAACGTTTAGATAATGAACCAAGGACTTAACCAACTGAGCTAACGCAACGTACATGAAATTTGCTCGGTTTTTCAACAATTTAAAGTAAATCAGGTCACGATGTCATCTGACGCATGCGTAGAATCGGTCATTGTCACGAGAGAACCGTTTTTGTTGACCCCCCCCCCGTCGAAAATTGTCGATTTCGGGGTGAAAAAGTTAACGTTTTTGCCCAATTTTTCGAGCAAAGGATGGAGCTTCGATGTGATACCGAGTTTGTGAATTTTCGTCGCGTCTGTCGAAAGTATTTAGCAGACATCCAAACATACACACAAAAATACATACATACATTTTCGCTTATATATATATATATATATATATATATATATATATATATATATATATATATATGGCGATTAAGCTACATGAATATTCCGCGTTTCATCCACTCTAGGATTCTTCATGCTTATGCGCAAATGTTGTGGTTGTCTGTCTGTGGTTGTACGCAGCTTCTATTAAGATTTTAGTAAGCCAATCAGCTTTCTAGTATCCACCGCGCCCTTCCTCTCAGCCAATGGACATGCACTTATAGGACAAAGGCCCATTTGATCTCTGGTTGACCTGATTCTTGTGGGTGTTCTATTTAGCCTGGATATCTAGTGTCTTGACCTGTTTTAAATCTAGGTTAGCTTTTTATATTATATATATATATATATATATATATATGATTGCAACGTCTTGTCAGACGAGTGCCACTCCCTCAGACATTTAAAATCCATGAGCCCAAATGCCTGAGGGAGTATCTATACAAATATGATGTTACAGAGTCTTAGCTTTGTACGACAGCTAAGTCTCTCTCTCGGTTCAAAATGTTGAGATCCAGCAACAAGCAAGAGCAAGATAGCCAGCAACAAATTAAACTGCAGACCAGCTTAATACGGGTAATGGTCTTCCGCTTTATGGTCTTTTAAATCAGAGATTTGCTTCCCTTAGAAAGGTTGCCTTCACCACGGCTTACAGGAGCCCTCTCCACCCCACTCCACGTAATATATATATATATATATATATATATATATATATATATATATATATATATATATATATATATACATACATACATACATACATATGTATGATAGTTTTTGTATATGCATGTGTATTTATTTTATTTATTCATTTGTTTATTTTCTATTGTTTTTGTTAGTTTAAAAGTTATTTTGTATCTCTATCATAGAGTAAATTTTATCCTATGAACACAGTTGTTTGCTATTTCTCTCCTACAATTTAACAGATGTTGGTGTTATTTAAAGTACAGGATAGCAAATTTTTAATGAAGGCATAATCTACATGGGTCGTCTAGGTCTCTACAGGTGTTTGCTTTTCTTACTATTTTCCATTCTACTACCGGCGAACGGCCGCTTTCCTTGAATTTCCAGTATTTATTTGCTAGTGTTGTTTTCATACGGTACTTTTTTATTGTTGAATGTACTTTTGTGATCATAATATCGAGTTTTGAAATCTAAATAAGTTATACCTACGTAATATTTCTTGTTATTACGGGGTTCTTTCACAAATAATGTGGCCTGGTAAACTATGCTTTTGGTTAGACATTTATTTTGAAGTGGGCAAAGTGTGCGGTATCTACAGTTGCATTTATCTTGTTCGTTATTAGTAATTTTATTTTTATTTCTAGTATGGTCGTTGTTGCTGTCCGGAGTTTGTTTATTATTATTATTATTATTATTATTATTATTATTATTATTATTATTATTATTATTATTATTATTATTATTATTATTTCTGCTAGTTATATATGTGTATTTTGTGTTAGTTTTATTTTTGTCATGGTGTCTACTTTTTTATTGTTTATTTTGTTGTTGTTTACATTGTTTTTAGTTAATATTTTGTTATTATGTGCTTTAATTATCATCTCTAAATTTTCACAGCAGCTGTAGGATATATTTAGGGTATTTTTATTGAAAATTTTGTGTAAGGGGTTGGTTGCGGGAAAGTGCTTTTCGATAAGATCTAGAAATGTCTTGCCAAGTTTTGTTTTTAACATTTGATTGTATGGTGTCGTATACCAGATTATATTTATTTTTCTTCTATTTTTAATTTTATTATAGTTATTGGTGTTTTGTTGCTTGTATTTGATATCAATATTTTTGTATCCACTATTTTTTAGGGCTGTTTACTAGATATTGGTTGACCTGTTTAATGCATTTTCATCGCTTGAGTTATTGCTGAGTCTACTTACGATCGAGTTAGGAATCTGTTTTATAATTGATGGTTGGTGATTGAACTTAGGGTTTACATATATTGGAGTAGCGTTATCTTTTAAGTAGGGTTCATATGTGTTTTTTTTTCTAAATTTAACGTGACGTCCAGGAAGTTTTTTATTTTGATGTTAGCTAATACGTCTACTTTTAGGCCTATTTTTTTCATTTCCTTGTGTATGATTTTCTTAAAGTTATCTCCCTTGACTTTGTTGGAGTTTTTATTATAGCTAATCCGTCATCTCTATATAGGCCGATATCCGTAGAATCAAATATGTATAGGCCGATATCCGTAGAATCAAATATGCTTATGAGGGTATATAGAATGAATAATCCCACAAGATATGAAACCTCTACAGAGTCCCTGACACCCATCGCCAAATCAAACGAATTTGTCATTTTAGTTTTTATCCATTGGTTATTGTTATTTATTAGAACTGCGTTTCTACATTTTTAATGATGTTGATTTCTTCCGAGGATATATCAGTGTATGCCTCGGCAAATTCTAGGCCAATGCTAAAAAGTTCCTCGGATATCGAAGGATAGAAGTCTATGAGGTCAAACTGTATAAACGTACATTTACTTTTGTGTTCTACATTTTTAAACCAGGTGATTGCTTCGGCAGTATTTGCCCACTGGTTTAATTGTAGGTCTTGTTTGATTTGTTTGTTTACTCTAGAAAGTATTGCTTTGCTAATTCTCCCTATTTCTGGTTTAGTTGGGTTTATCAAGCGGGTGCCGGGATTATTATTGAAGTCCCATTTGTGGTCTCTGAGCAGAATGTATACTTCTCTTGGTTTCAATTTGCCAACTTTATCGCTAATTTTTAATTTATCGGTAATTTGTTTACTTTCAGTATGTATTATATCTATGTTGTCGCATTCGTCTGTATCTAGTTTTTTGTAATGTTTTCTCTGATTAGTTTGTTATATTCTTGTTTATCTATTTCATAAAAGTTTCTAGTTTTATCTGCTTTTACAAAGATTTTATTAGAGCTGTTTATGTTACTAACGATTTTGTGTAGTTTTCGTTGGAAATTGTTAGGTTGATTGTGGAATTCTAAGTTTTTAATTACATTTGAAAGGTCGTTTTCAAAGTTTATCAAAAGGTCTACTGTTTTCGCATTTTTTAGGGTTTTAAAACCATAGGATTCTTTTTTATTTACGTTTTCATTTTTAAGGAAGAAATTTGCTCGCATTCAGCGTATTAGTCCATCTACTTTTTTAATTAATTTAATAATATAGCTATGCTTGCAAGGTGCGGGGATTTTTTTAGCGATGTTTCGAAATTAACTCTTTCCATATCATACTTAACCTAGATTTAAAACAGGTCAAGACACTAGATATCCCGGCTAAATAGAACACACGCAAAGAACCAGGTCAACCAGAGGTCAAATGGGCCTTTGTCCTAGTGCATATCCATTGTTAATAGGGAGGGCGCGGTGGATACTAGAAAGCTGATTGGCTTACTAAAATCTCAATAGAAGGTGCGTATATAAAAACGACAGACAACCACAAAATTCGCGCATAAGCCTGAAGAATGCTAGAGAGGATTAAACGCGGAATATTCAGTGTAGCTTAATCGCCATATATATTTTATAAATTACTAACTAGCTCTACCTACGTATTGAGCATTTTGAAATAAATACATAAAGTTTACGCATAAATTTATACTTTTGTATATTAATTTTATGGGAGTAAATGAAGTAGTTATATATATATATATATATACGCATATATATATACGCATATATATATATATCATACGCATATATATATATATATCGTACGCATATATATATATATATGCGTATGATAGAACGTTTTGTCCTAAATACTACGCAATTATGCACAATGTAGAAAATGTGCATAAATAGCGCCCAGCGTTCACTAAGAAACTATAATATGAATAAATAAGTAATGAAGATTTTTTCAAAAAAATATGAAAATTTATGTAAATGTAACCTTTATAAAGTCGCTCACATGAATGTATTAAGAAATGCGGTGTAATAATTTTTAAAAAAGAAAAGGTAGTCTTTATATCAATGTAAATGCGACAAAACCTCAACTTCATATGTGTATATATAGAATATATATATATATATATATATATATATATATATATATATATATATATATATATATATATATATATATATATATATACATAAATATCCGTATAGTAGAACTTTACAAAGAGTGAGCTGATTTTCCAATGCAAGCATAAGACATAATACAAATATTGCAATTTTGAAACTAAAATACCTAATGATTTTTATTAGCTTATCGCGTTTTATCCTGCGATTGATAGAAATAATCAATATCACTATTGGCTGTTATTATTTTATTTTTTACTTATCAAAGAAAAACAGTACTCCAATATTATATATATATATATGTGTGTGTGTGTGTGTGTGTGTGTAATTTAATAATTATTATAGTAAATAATTATATATACATAATTATTTTTTTACTATAATAATTAAATACCTACAGACACTAATGTTTCATCCTGTAGGGAATCTTAAGTGCAAGGTATCACGATTAATACGTCGAACGATTCGAACCCCGCAACACGAGACATTTCTGGCTCAATTAGCGAAGACCGTATCAATTCGGCTACCATTAACCGCGTAAAATAACGTTGAATTTTAAACATTTTAATTTTAAATGTTCATTTACGTAAGTCAGACAGTGATCTAATCGTTATACGATGATCTATGCATAAGAGCTAAATTGACCGATTTTAATTCAACTGAAAGTGCTCAACGATGAGAAACGAATTTCTGCCATAATTATTTTTTTACTATAATAATACCTACAGACATGTTTCATCCTTTCGGGAATCTTCAGTGCAGGGTGTCACGATTAATACCAGTCGAACGATTCGAACCCCGCAACATTGTAGTAGTAGTCTCAACCTTTGGATGTTCTTAATTGGATTTGCTTTCTTAAACATCAGGCCAATTCCTTTGACTTTAGACATTCAAGCTGAATTAACACTATCGCCGTTCTCAACGGGCAAGCTTTTGCAAATTGTAAAAGAAAGTGTCTTGTCAATCGGATTAAGCCATTTATGGTGGATTTTTTGTCATGTTCCCAAGCTTTCAAATTACAATGAGATTCACCTTGACTGTCCTACAGTTCGATGTGTTGATATATTATTATTGTTTCATAACATTCTTAACTTTATGACTTTATTTGATGATGTTTTTTATTTTTATTTTTTATTTTTCGTTTATTCTATTTATTTTTATTTATGTATTTATTAAACATTCAAGCTATACGTTAACACTTTCCCTGTCCCTAACGGGCAAATCTACAAAAGAAATTATACAAGAAAATTGTAAAAAGAAATTGTTTCGTCAATCTGATTAAGCCATTTGTGGTGACTTTTTGTTATGGCCCCCAAGCGTTCTAAAAACAATGTGAATCACCTTGATATCTTTACATTTCCAGAGTCTAAATCATTTCCAATTAAGATCTTGATATTTATTAATTTTTCTTTCTCTTTCTCTCGCACTCTAGTGTCGAAAGGGCAGGCTATGTCAATGATTGAGTAATTTCTCTTGTTTTTATTTAGTAAAATTATATCAGGTCTGGAGTGTTCAAGGGCTTTATCAGTCTGTATTATTATTATTATTATTATTATTATTATTATTATTATTATTATTATTATTATTATTATTATTATATACATATATAGACATATATGTGTATATATATACATATGTATGTATATATATACCTACATATGTATATATACACATATATGTATGTATATGTAGATATATAATGACAATAGACAATAATAATATATATATATATGATATATGTAGATATATATATGATATATTATATATATAATGACAATAATATATATATATATATATGTATATGTGTGTATCGCTTTTTATCATTATCAGTATGTTATTTTCATCATCATTATTATTGATACTATTATTATTATTTCCATTACTATTTAATATTGGTAGTAGTAGTAGTAGTAGTAGTAGTAGTAGTATCCTCATCACCATTTTTATTCTTATTTATTATTATTATCATCATTATCATTATCATTATCATTATTATTATTATTATTATCATTATTACTATCATTATTATTATCATTATTACTATCATTATTATCATTATTATTATCATTATTACTATCATTATTATTATCATTCTCATTATTATTACCATCATTATTACTATCATTATTATTATCATTATTACTATTTTTATTATTACTATTATTATTATTATTATTATTATTATTATTATTATTGGTAATAACATTATCATTAATATTATCATTAACGTTACTATTACTATTATGAGTATTACACTACTGTTATTATATTTTATTTTTGTCATCATCATGATCATCATCATCATCATCGTCTGTACTTTCTGAACACCTTATAATTACTAATAATCTAAGATTTTGCCACGCTTAAAACATTCTAATCTTTACCTCCTTTGCATATTGACATTAAAGAATTGTTTCTCTCTATCTAGACGAGTTCCTGTTTCCGTGATAGTAGCATTCCCGTGCTGACATGTTTTTAGGCTGACCTTAATTTTAAAAAAGTAGTCCGGAATCGTATTTTCTAATTAAGCCAACGATGGGAGGTGACATGTTGGTTTTCATGCCCATTTAATTTTTCAAATCAACTCAACTGGGAATCAACCAATCTATGGACTACTGCACGATCCGCAAAAAACTTCCATAATTTCAGCTGCACTAAAAATTTTCCAACGGGACAATTGTATTCAACTGAATTTACATTTGGATTTTATTCTTTCTAAGGAATTATTTTCGCCTTTCGGATTACCTTCGAAAGAGTCTTCATCCGAGCTGCAACTTTGTGCCCGTTTTTTATATTTTTGCATCTCATGTTTTTTTCACTCGTTTTTTAAGGACGTGTAAATATTTGCAATTTATGACTATAATAAATTGCGGTTTCATTTAATGCCGTAACCACTAAATTGTTATTTGGACTGTTCGGTGGAACAATAAATTTGATTGCAAATTTGAACAAACAGTTTTAATTTCTTTTATAATATTCCTCTTATAATAAGTTTTACTATCTATTGTGTGTGTATTGAGCTTTTTCATTTGGTTGGAATGAAAATATCTATATATAAATACTGCTAATTATATTAGATTTAAGTTTACCATTGCTTATATCAAGTAAATACTGCATCTCTTTTGATGTCATTACTTTAATATATATATATATATATATATATATATATATATATATACATATATATAAAGCTGAATGTGTGTGTGTGTGTGCGTCTGGTCACGAATAGGCTCCTATATGGTTGACTATTTTTAAAAACTGATTACAATTGCTCTTGACATATCAAAGGCCTTTGATAGGGTATTACATAAAGGTCTAATCCACAACATCTACAGTTACGGTATAGGTGGAAATGTCTTCTCAATTATTAAATCATTTCTCTCTGATAGATTCATAAGAGCAGTGGTTGTTGGGCAGAAATCAGACACTCACAGTATTAATGCTAGGTCCAACTCTCTTCCTGATCTACATCAATGATCTCCCAAATCACACCCTAAGATCATTCGTAAACATTTTTGCTGACGACGCTATCATCTATGGTAACACATAAAAAGGCCGGTCTCTCTGATTCTCTTTCCTCTAATTTTGAGCACGCGGTACAGTAGGGAAAGAGGTGGATGGTCATCGGAAACCAAGCTTGATCCTCGTCTGGCATCAACTGAAACGGATGGCTCTCGTCTTGGGAAAGCTCCATGTTTTGACAAGCTTCTGGGTCTGACCTTTACTCGGGTTCTGAAATGGAACAAGTACTTTAAATCCTTTGCGAAGGTCGCTGAAAAAATGGTGGGATCGTTTTACCGCTTCAGTAGATATCTCACAACTGATTCTATATAAAAGCCAAGTACATTCAAGGATAGAGTACTGTTCCCACATCTGAACAGAAACTTCGTGTTTCTCTTCCCTGCAACCTTTTTTCCACAGTCTATCACTGCTTTATTATTATTTTCATGGCAAGTGTTTGTCTGAACTCCAACCTACGGTCTCCTATAGCAAAACTTTCACGAAAAACACGTGTCTAGCTGAAGCCATTATCAATAATTTCCCTCACTCTTTGTCTGTGCCTAAATATGAACGTAGCTTCCATGAACAAAGCTTCTTCCTTAGAAATGCACGCCTGTGGAACTCTCTTTCGTTTGCCTGCTTTTCAGCTGACTACAATTTGGTTGTCTTCAAGTTCAACATAAACAAGTTCTTGATGAGCTTTTAAGTAATCCAATTCACCCAATTTCCACTACTAACGATTACTACATATTGTCCCATTTACTACTAGACACTCATTAACCCTTATCCTCGAGTGGCCTCCGGATCTTGATAAGGAGCGATTCTTATGTAAAAAACAGTGACTATGCAAATTAGCTAGATCTTTTGCGGTAACTGAAATTCCACGACTATATATAACGAAGTTGTATTTTCTTTTTAAATAAATAGAAAGAAGTTGTTTTTTTTTAATATCTATATGAATGCAAATTTTTTTATATGAGTATACACACACACACACACACACACATATATATATATATATATATATATAGTAAGTTATAAAAATATATATGGAATTAAGCTACACAGCATATGCTAGGATTCGTCAGGCTTATGCGAAGAGTTGTGGTTGTCTCGCACATTCTATTAAGTTTTAGTTAGCCAATCAGCTTCCTAGTTTCCATCGCTCCATTCCTAATCAGCCAATGGGCAGGCACTTACAGGGCAAAAACCTAGTTGACCTATGTATTGAGCACTTTTGAAATAAATACTTTAAGTTTACGCATAAAATAGTACTTCTGTATATTAATTTATGTGATTAAATGAAGTATATATATATATTTATATATATATATATATCTTGCTCTTTTTTATTGAGCACTATTATAACCTCGTTAAATTCATAAACTGTTCATCACTCTTGAATACCTTTTACCTGGTATATATACATACATACGTGTGTGTGTGTGTGTGTGTGAATATCATAGCAATCCCTTAATGTTTGCAACAAAGATTGTTATGAACATGTTTCTGTTTGTCACACAAGATAATTTGAATTTCCGTTCAGCAAATATATTTATATATTTTTGTTAGTGAAATGATAAATTTAATTCATATTAATGTTGCTTATGTGGGAAACATTCATTTTACATAGCATTGGAAATCTGTCATTTTAAAACGAGATTTTTTTAATCATTATACAAACTACGAGGGGCGTGCAATAAGTAATGCCCCTGACCCACTTCCCATAGCAGTAAAGCAACGAAACTTGGCACAGTTATTAGTCTTTCTCTACATAGGAACCACCCAGGGTTATGCATTTCTCCCATCGTTTGATGCAGCTCTGGAGACCGTTTTTGTAGAACGCCCCAGGTTGGTCCTCCAACCACGACGTGACTTCAGAAATCAAGGCTGCATCATCTCGGAAACGCTTTCCTTTCAAAAACAACTTCATGGTTGGGAAGAGGTGAACGTCAGAGGGTACAAGGTCAGGTAAGTAGGGAGGATGGGGGATGATTTCATAACCACACGCCCGTGCTTCTGATCTGACGACATGCGAGTTATGGACCAGGAGCGTTGTCCTGCAGGAGGAGGGTACCTTTGCTGATCTTACCCCGCCTCTTATTTTGATAGCTTCCCTTAATTTCCTCAAAAGTGAAGCATAATAGGCTTCTGTAATTGTAATAACCTTTGCCAGGAAATCTGACATCACTACTCCGTCCTAGTCCCAGTCCCAGTCCTAGTCCCAGAAGACTGTGAGCATGACCTTGTCAGCGGAGGACTGCACCCTTGCTTTCTTTGGAGGTGGTGAGTCCAAGTGCTTCGACTGCATTGACTGGTCTTTGGTCTCTGGATCATAGTGATGGAGCCAGGTTTCATCCTGTTAATCAGTCTTTTGAAAAACCTTGACTCATCTTCTTGGCACATCTCCAAATTCATCCTCGAGCACTCGACGCGTTCTCGCTTCTGGAATGGTGTGAGCAAGCTGGGAATCCATCTGGCAGACACCTTACACATATGCAAATTGTCAGGAATGATAGTTTCCACAGACCCTGTACTAATCTTGACATCTTGGGCTATAGTAATGCGCCGATCTTCCAAAATGGCAGCCTCAGCTTGACGGACAGATGCCTTATCAATGGCAGATGGGGGGCGACCAGGTCTAGGAGCTGTTTCCACAGACTTCCGGCCATGTTTGAATTCACGATGCCAGCGTTTTACAAGGTCATATGATGGGGCATTATCACCATAAGTTTCTTTCATTTCATCAAAAGTCTCCTGTGGTGTGCGTCCTTTCAAATACAAAAACCGGATCACTGCTTGACATTCAACAGGCTACATTTCACACCTGACTCAGTTCAAACACCTGTAAAACAGAAACCACAATTAATTAAGAGCTGTAATTTGCCACATAACCCGTAGAGATATAAATCATTGCATATACAAAATTTCAGCTAGATCAGACAATTGGAAGTGGGTCAGAGGCTTTACTTACTCGTATACTTACTCGTATACTAGCAGACAGTCAGGCATTGTCCGTTTGTAAAATATACTTAAATATGATATTTTGATTAATGTAGATTTCAAATTTATAATTATATTATATTGGGCCCAATATATAGTTATGATTTAAAAAGTTTTAAAAAATAACTCGTGCGCCACCTCCGAGAATCGAAACCAAAACGTTTAGCTTACGATTTATTTTTTCCTTTAATGTTAACAGTTGAGTTATGAATACGTGTTTGCTGCAAGGATAAAAATTTAAACATGAACCAATAATTCTTACGTTCCGCATGGATATTCGTAAAGCCGTTCGACAGTCACTTGGGAAATTCCATTTTTTTTTATATTGACATTTTTACACCAATTTTCCCCGGCAAAAAATTCAAATATGAAGGTTCGCAAAGGTTTGAATACCCTATATATTGTTTCATGTCTGTAGACCAAAAATTGACAGAGGAGTTTGGTAGGTAAATTTTTTTAAACAATTATATATACACATATATAAATATACATAAAAAGAGGTTTGTGTTTACTATAACATTTTTACGCAAATATAAATCATGTAGAACATCTGGATGAATATAATTACACGAAATAGTCAACTAAAGATGATCATCCCATAAGAAAAAAAACTAATGGGGAATTAATTAAAATTAATGTTTAAAAGAATATGCAAATTAATTAGATCATTATTATAACAACGTATATTGAATCTTATTATAACAACTTATATTGAATATTATTATAACAACTTATATTGAATCTTATTATAACAACTTATATTGAATATTATTATAACAACTTATATTGAATCTTATTATAACAACTTATATTGAATATTATTATAACAACTTATATTGAATATTATTATAACAACTTATATTGAATCTTATTATAACAACTTATATTGAATCTTATTATAACACCTTAAATTGAATATTATTATAACAACTTATATTGAATATTATTATAACAACTTATATTGAATATTATTATAACAACTTATATTGAATCTTATTATAACAACTTATATTGAATATTATTATAACAACTTTTATTGAATCTTATAACAACTTATATTGAATCTTATTATAACAACTTATATTTAATCTTATTATAACAACTTATATTGAATATTATTATAACAACTTATATTGAATCTTATTATAACAACTTATATTGAATATTATTATAACAACTTATATTGAATATTATTATAACAACTTTAATTCAATATTATTATAACAACTTATATTGAATATTATTATAACAACTTATATTGAATATTATTATAACAACTTAAATTGAATATTATTATAACAACTTAAATTGAATATTATTATAACAACTTAAATTGAATATTATTATAACAACTTAAATTGAATATTATTATAACAACTTATATTGAATCTTATTATAACAACTTAAATTGAATATTATTATAACAACTTATATTGAATATTATTATAACAACTTAAATTGAATATTATTATAACAACTTATATTGAATATTATTATAACAACTTAAATTGAATATTATTATAACAACTTATATTGAATCTTATTATAACAACTTATATTTAATCTTATTATAACAACTTATATTGAATATTATTATAACAACTTATATTGAATCTTATTATAACAACTTATATTGAATATTATTATAACAACTTATATTGAATATTATTATAACAACTTTAATTCAATATTATTATAACAACTTATATTGAATATTATTATAACAACTTATATTGAATATTATTATAACAACTTAAATTGAATATTATTATAACAACTTAAATTGAATATTATTATAACAACTTAAATTGAATATTATTATAACAACTTAAATTGAATATTATTATAACAACTTATATTGAATCTTATTATAACAACTTAAATTGAATATTATTATAACAACTTATATTGAATATTATTATAACAACTTAAATTGAATATTATTATAACAACTTATATTGAATATTATTATAACAACTTAAATTGAATATTATTATAACAACTTATATTGAATATTATTATAACAACTTAAATTGAATATTATTATAACAACTTAAATTGAATATTATTATAACAACTTAAATTGAATATTATTATAACAACTTAAATTGAATATTATTATAACAACTTAAATTGAATATTATTATAACAACTTATATTGAATCTTATTATAACAACTTAAATTGAATATTATTATAACAACTTAAATTGAATATTATTATAACAACTTATATTGAATATTATTATAACAACTTATATTGAATATTATTATAACAACTTAAATTGAATATTATTATAACAACTTAAATTGAATATTATTATAACAACTTATATTGAATCTTATTATAACAACTTATATTGAATATTATTATAACAACTTATATTGAATCTTATTATAACAACTTATATTGAATATTATTATAACAACTTATATTGAGGGGGAAAAGCTTGAGTAGCTTATCGGATTGATCATAGTCAAAAAAATGCGCTGGAAAATATATTTCAAGTTGCTTGAAGGGGTTATAATCGAATCTTTTTTCAAGTGTATCAGAGTCAGTTTAGTGTCGTATCCGACACAAATTCTATTCGACACATAGATAAGGCCTTGACAAGTACTACCATTCTCTGTCAGAGTGGGCCTGGGAGTAGGGTAACAGCGGTGTGACTCTACATTCCTCAAAGATTTCGAATTGGTCTTACTATCGAATGTAATTTTTTGTGATACTTACGACGGTTGAAGGTGTTTGATTCGTTGTTATGATCGCGAAATAGGGTAAGCAGGGGAAACAGGTATTAGGTGCTGGAAAGGATTATTTTGGGATGGTAAGGTAGGGTGGATGCAAATCCCTTGTGATAGGGTGTTTGAGCAGTTTAGTGTAATGATCTGGATAGATTATTTTCAACTCATGGATGGGATACTGGCATGCCGTATATGAGTGGGCTTGTGAATACTGAAAAAATAAAAATGAATTAACAAAAAGTAAAAAATCCCAAATTGGGGCATTACAATTAGGTGCACTTCCTTATCATACTCGGGAGAGGAGATCAGAATGATCTCATAATAGTCATAGTAAAAAATATATGCGAGCCTTCGCGATACCAGCAATCCTAGCTTCCAAAAGATGAGAGTTCTGAATCTGCTTTTCTTAACAGTGCAACGTTACCATCTTACGCCCATATCTCCCATATGGCATCTGGTTTCCGTAGGGGTTTATTTAGGAAGCAATTTCAAATTACTACTGATTACTTATTTTGTAAGCTGAAGCGAGTGTGTATCAGTAGTATCGGCCCCTTTACCCAACTAAGATAACATTAGCATTAACTTCTTGAAAAACTGTACCGGAAACGCAAATAAACCGACATCGTCTGCAAATTGGACACATACTGATTGGCCAGTATGCAGCCTGCTAGCAAAGTCTATGTTAGGTCAGACATCTACATTGAACGTACATAGACCAAAGTAACACACTACGCGTGTAAATTAGGTCCGATTTGTGTAAACAGACATTTTGAATATTTTCATATTCGTGTTTCTGTCTGTATCCCGTCTAGATGGACGCCAACAATTTCTTACTTTCTTTTTATAAGTAATTTCTTAATTGCAGAGTTCACACACACACACACACACACACACACACACACACACACACACACACACACACACACACACACACATATATATATATATATATATATATATATATATATATATATATATATATATATATATACTATCTGACTCGACTCAGTTGACCGGGAATGTAAATTAATTGCATAAATTTCGCGCCCAAACTTGGACGATTTGGTACGATCTAATTCATGCGACCTTGCTTATGTGTATTGATGTATGGATTCTAACTATAACGTACTAAAATATGGTTATGTATGCACATTTACAAATGAAGGAGTATTTTTTACTTCTGCAGTTTGCGAGTAGGTCCACATTTTGATAAGATTTTCAAGTTAAATGCAGTCACTACGGTATCTTTTGTTTATTAAATTGTTAGAATAGTACAGAATAGTGAACATTTTACAATGTGTTTCTAAATAATTATGTTATTATTTCAACACAAGTATCGCTAACGCATCAACATTTAGGGTAACTATTCTGTACTTTAACCTAACAATTTAATAAACAAAGTTGAATCATCCATCCCTTTTAAGAGGAGCGTCATATTCTACATTATAGATACTTTTTATGCGTTTTTATTTATGTAGAGTTCTGCATTCATTTTTATATATGTTATGGAACAGCCGCCTGTTCTTGTAAGTGAGTAAATATGAGATAGGATAGTCGAGGATTCATAATATTATTGAAATAAGAATGTTATTGGAAAGATATCTGTTTATAGAGGAAAGGAATGCAATGAAATGAAATTAAAATAAGGAATCTAGATCAGAGCAATAGAAAATATTAAACATTTGTAAAGTAGGTTAGAGAAATCGGTTGAAACATGCATGCTTAAACACGGAGGCATGTCATGCCATGTGTCTAATGTGCACGTGTTGGTCATGCAATGACGTCATAGGTCTCAATATAGAGAGCTTTGGTCAGTCAGTCAAAAAACACAGTCGGTCGGACTCAGTCAGTCAATGGAGAAGAGGAGTCAGAGACAGAGCTGACATGGAACCTTGGAAGCGAAGGTTAGAAGAAGAAAGAATCATGTAAAGACTTGAATTCCTTAATGCAAAGCCATTGACCGGTCATAGTGGAATAAACAACATAACCATCTTTTTGTATCTGCGTTTTCGTGTTATATTATTCAACAAAAAAGGTATTGTCAATTTATATTATAAGAACTTTGTGAAAATCCTCATCTCAAAAATAGGTAAAATATGTGTCAATGTTTATAGAAACCCATTGTCAGAACTGTCAAAAGTATAAATGTCAAACAAACTATATCTCGGTCTGTCTATCAATATATCTGAATTCTCTTCTCATTGTCGGCTCTCCTGTATTAACATGTACTCTGTCTCTTTATATATGAGACCTGTCTCTATATCTCAACAATATGAACACTCACAATGAATATATATAATATCTAGAATCTCACTAAAATGATCACTCATATGAACATTCTAATTCGAACAGTCAACAACAAAGATATAATATACCTCAATTCTTCTAAAATATAACCCTTTTCAATATCAAATCATGTCTTTATTTTTAAAGTATCAAATGATTAATGTTAAATTAAGCATCAATTTGCATTTTTGTAAAGATTTTTATTTATATTGTAGCAATTACTGGACCACAAACTAATCAATACGCAAGAGGTTGCGCATGAATACAAAAAGATAGACTTTTGTCTATCTTTTTGTATTCATGCGCAACCTCTTGCGTATTGATTAGTTTGTGGTCCAGTCGGCTAAACCAGGCATGTCAAATTTCACACAGAAATACAATGAGAAATTCGAACACTTCTATGCAAGCTTACCTCTCGTCCGTTAGTTTGGCGGTAAGATACAAACAGATACCATGAATATATTACACTAAAAATCTCTTTCGTCCCTTGAAGAATGAGAACTCAATTCTCTTTCCATAGCTAAAGCTTGCTTGCCGAACACGCTTGCTTTAATTCTGTGTTCCTGTGTTTATCAAACTATTAAATACAGTTGATTTTATTGTAGAGCAGATGTTGGTATTTTCCTATAGAATTCTGATGACCCTTTTTTCATCATCTCAAACCAGCTTAGTCAGATATATACACTCTAATAAAGCAACTTCGGTCATGGATGTGCGCCAGAAAATTCCTGCCAAAAGTGCACTGAGAATGGTGGTGATTATGTAGAAATATTTCTTAAGCGCAGAAGGTCGCTTTTATAGTACCACTCTCTTTTTCGTAGCTCTTCAACATTTTGTCGTTAAAAATAAAATATTATACTTATAAAGCAGCCCTAGTATGATAAATCGCGCTCCACACGCCTTTGCACAGCCACCATTCATTATTGGCAAAAGTGTATTGAGGATGGTGGTGACTATGTAGAAAAATATGTTCTGGGCACCAAAAGGTCACTCGTTTTAATGGTATCCCCCCCGTCTTCGTCAACCTTTTAGTTAAATATAAGGGGCTTAACTTTTAGAACGACGCTTATGTCATTGTATAGTAATGCACTATTGTAGGGCGTGTTTATTATATCAAGAAGTTTAAAATGTGCAACATTGTTTCATTGATACCGAAATAGTTTTTAATTTAAGTATTTTTAAATGTATTTTCATAAACTATATTCGGTTTGCAACTGTATTTGCTGATGTGAGTATATTTTCTGGTGTATTGGCAATAAATGACACACATTAACATTAATATGTTCATTAAAAAATCTTGATATAAAATTATAATAAAAATGTTCTGAGAAACAAAAAAGAGATAGAGGCCGAATTCGATTGTTTTACTCGAAAATGGTAAATTAAAAACCAAACTAATGTAACGTAACACATGTTACGCTCGGGACCCACACGTTGTATGCTGTCTACGTCGCAAGGAACATAGAACAAGTACTAACTCGACGCCTTTTTTTCTAACAACGATATTTATTTCCTCATTCTTCCGCCAGGCGTGACTTCTCGTTACGGCTGTGACGTCGCCCAAGTCTCTAATTGCTCATATTCTCCCACGTCTCTCTTTCCTTTTTATAGTTTTTCTTGTTTCTTTACCGTTACGTCATTCCGCACACGACTTCATATTTGCATGCGCGCGTCCACGCTCTGTTACCTTAGTCTAATTTAGCTAGATTTTACTCACGGACTTTTATTTACATTAATACATAATATTGATTATAAATTACTCCACATGTGCTTTTGATTTTATTTTTATTTATTTTGTTAATTTTGTTTTAGCAAGTAAATAAATCATGGATTGGATTTCTTCTTGAGTGCAAAAGAAACCTATCGGTATCAGTTCTGATTAAAGTAAAAATTATTTTGAAAAATACTATATGAGCCTGGAAATATTCACATGAACCAAAGACCATTTATTTATTGAGAATTGGTAAAGTATAAGGTATTGTGAAGAATTTTATAACTCACTCCAAATTACTTCATAATTAAAAAAAAAAGCACAAGATGAAAATAGTTTGTTGATTCTTAATTGGATGATGAAGTGTCCGACATTGGCTTTGATGCTGTCAGATTTAGGTATGGTGCTATTATTTCCTAGCAGCTATATCCTCCAAGGCTTTATCTTCTATATAAAAAAATGGTTGTTGTCAACGAGAGACTAATGACAAACGGCTGTTGTTATAATGCAAATTCATTTGCAAAGTTTATGGAAAGAGGTGGAGAGTACTGGACATCTGGTGAGACTTGTCATCACCTAGACTCCAGGGAATACCATGGGTCGTTGACAAAGAGAAATATTTAATGATGGCCTATGTGAAAACTCCTATTGAGTAAAAATAACAATAACAGTTATAATAGTGATCTTTGACAATTTGGCTAGAAGCAAACTGTAATATCTGTTCTGATACTAAACTCAGTCAATGAAAGAAAAATCCTTCTAGACTTATTCAATTTTAATTTTTCCCTATCCAGTTCCCTTTTCTTGGGAGATGTATTTTTTCACACATTAAAAAACGACTTCGTGTCTACCTCTGCCCTTGTGCTAAGACGGCTAAATACACAGTGATATTTATTTACTTAAAACATCGATCGTAGTTTAGTAATTATTCGTATATTAACTGCTTTTATGCTTGCTTTTGATTTTGTTCAATATAGAATGACACTTGTTTCTTGATGATGCAACATCTTTCTTAATTGAAAATTACCTTTAAAATATAAAGAAAAATAAAACAGTAAATTGTTAGTCAGTATATTGTTTTTCAGCTAGTATAAAGTATAATTTTCTATTTGAATGCACTTAGAAGCATCCAAGTATATCTGTGGTCAAAAGGTCTGAAATAGAAGTAAAAAATTGTAAATCACGCGAGGACGTGGAAAAAATGAAAAAAAAAAATTCTAAATACTAGATAAATGACTGGGAGCTGGTTGAAGTAGACATAAAAATGCATTCTTAAAAAATGTGAAACTCTCCCTCATCGTTTTGACATAATATAAGAACTCAATAAATAAATAAATAAATAAATAAATAAATAAATTAAAAATAAAAGAAAGAAAGTTAAATCCGCTCAAAGTCTTTTCTCTTAAATTTATTTAACAATAGCTTCGTTCAGTAAGACGTTTCAATTTCTTTAATATCTCAACGCTGATAAATTAAATACTAGGTGTTCATCATTTTTACAGAGTCCAGCTTCGACAGTTTTCAACCCAACATGTAGAAGACAATCGGTCACGCCTACGTCGATGGTATGCAACACATTCCATTCACATTTTCAAATTTTGTGCGCTCAGTTTTGTTTTCTCTTTTGTCGGTAACAGGATGCGTTATCACTAATTCAATTATTCTTTGAGTGCACCGAAAGTCGCGCAGTAATTTAGATATATCAACTTCCTGAGCCTATTCGTTATCATCGCCACTAGAGATTGTGCACTTGCGCATTATAAATATGGTTTTTCATGTATTTGTGTTGGCACTAAAACATGTATATTTATACATGTACGTACGAGCGCCGTTCCAAAAGTAATGCCTCCTATTTTTATTCACCCTTAATGGATTAGAAGAGAATGCTAATTGTATTCACATGATAACTGAACTTATTTATTCATGACCTAAAAGTTTCATCTCTCTGTTGCAGGTGTTGACCGTGTAAGACTAAAAAAATCAACCTCTGTCATGGACATGTGTCGGAAGTAAAGTCGAACCATTAAATCCCTGGCAAAAACGAATTAAGAATGGTAATGATTATGTAGAAAAATAAATTCTGGAGCACAAAAGTTCGCACGTTTTAATAGTACTACTCCTGCCTTCATAGCTCTTAAACTTTTTGTTAGTTTAAATAAGGCTTTGTTTTTAGAACTATCTTCGTATATTATTAGACTAGCGTACATGAGTAACATCATATGTGTGATTGGGCGTTGGTAGCTTAAATGTTGACGAATGTCCTCGTTTTGTCTTTGTAGACGTGCGCATGCATAAATGTACACACATTTACATACAGTTGTGTATGTTTCATTGTGCGTCTGAATAGTGCAAAGGCGTACACACTTATATGTGCCATTTTTAGTATGTTTATTCATCTGTCTCTTCATACTACTGCAAAATTTGACATGACGTCAGTTTATATCGCTTAAAAGGGTCTCTCTGGATGCGTACACATTTTTTATGAACTGACGCGTTAAAATACCTAAGGAGACCAGTGGAAAACCAATGCCTCTACCGAAAGAGAATGTAATACCTGGGATCATGGCTTCTTGAGACCGAATAGAACTATTTCTCTCCCCTCGAGATCGAATATAACAAGCGGTCTGTTTTACGTACGGAATTCAGCTCTCCTAAAACGGGAACATTCTTAATGGCTGCAAATTTTCTTGTGATTGGACTCATCAGCATTTCCCGGTGGTGCTTGATAAGTGACCAGCAATGAAACAATACTTATTTCATGCGGCAGAAAGTGGTAATGACTAGGATAGTCATAGAACTCTGCAGAATGCTACTCCATTCGGATAAGTGTTCGTTTTAGGAGTGTTATCTTTGATAACAATGTTCATAGGTAGGTATACTAATACTGATATCATAATATGATATATACGTAATGGTATAATCGTGAAAAACTATTTTTAAAAATGTAAATTATAACTAAAGAAGTTGTAACCACTTACCGCCGCCCCCGAAACGCCTTTATGCTAATTTTAGTTTTAGACTTGGGAACTCCCGTGTCCAACTAGGCATGAAACAGTCAAAGAGTACCATTGATTTTGATCTGAAGTCAGATCCACAGCGCCTCACTAGTTTTTCTTCGTTGCAATCAAATCTGTCGATACTGCTTTCAGTTGATTTTCGGTTTTTGTCTTTTCATGCCGTTGGAGAATATAGTTAGCAGTTCTCTCTGGGGCAATTTAATAATTTGTCCCAACCAGGCCATACATCGTTTGTAAATTTTTTACCCATTGTTTGACTTCTTGATTGGTAGTTCGATTGCTCCATTTGATTCCTAGCAATTTTTAACAACGCCATTATAACACATTATAAAATGCATTTATTAGCAAAACATGAAGAGTGTTGGCTAGGAAAACAGTTGACAAAATGATAAGAAAATCAATAAAAACAAAAACAATTGTGATAATTTAATTTTAATTTCATACAACACATTTTCATTAAATACAGAGAAACTATGACTACGGTTTTATTATATAATAAAACATAGCAACTTCCTTTTTGTAGATACTAGTAATATATGTTGAGTAGCCGAGAAACAATATCATAATCGTCTTGTATTCGTATAAATTGCACGAGGTTATGCATCATAACAAGTAATTTTTATTCCTAATGGTATAGTGATATGAGGGGGAATAACTCTGAATAAAGAAAGTAAGAGTTATCACCCTTAATATCATAGCGGACATCGCCGGATATTCAATATTGTCTGTAATTAATAATTTAATGTTTCTGCCACAAATAAACTGTGTTTAAAAATGCATGCCTACTTGTTTTATGTTATTCAATAATCCTGACATCACAAGTTCTCCGAACACACAGATTTGGCGACGAGGAGGAGATTGAATTTAATACCATATCTGCAAAACAAAAAGTACACATAGTCTAAAAAAAACTTCAGAGAAATCTTTTCTACATAAACGAAAAAATCTTTTGTATGATAGCTTTTTTGTGAACACACGAAAAATAAAATGATACTTTTTCCACAACAAGTTTTGTGAACACACGAAAAAAAAAACTTTTTACTTAATAATTTTTTTTTTTTTTTGTGAACACACAAAAAAGAATTGCGAACAAATGAAAAGAAGAAAATTTTGTGTACAAACGAAAAGAAAAAAGCGGAATTATCTACGTCATGGATCAAAATATATTGGATGAAATATTGCGAAACTAGCAAGCAGAATTTTTAAAGGCTCAAAACAATTTACTTGAAAGTTTGACGCAACAATTTCACAAACAATTAATGAAAACACCGAAATCAATTTCTCTAGGTACCATAGCACAATAACGGATTTTTCGTTGAATTTGGATTTAAAACAAACTTTTACTGCTAAGTATGGATGGTGGGAAAATGTTTAATCACGAGTTAGCACTCATGAATGACGCATGGAGAGTACGTTTACTACTTCGGAAACTAGCCACAGCTGAACATAAAGATATTTATACTTCACCCTTTCCGAAAAAAATATGGGATATAACATTTGATGAAACAATAACAGTTATAAGACGTTTTTTTAGAGAGTTAACATCTTCATTTAATATCCGGTACAATTGTTTGAAATTAAAGAAAAATGTTACAGATGATTTTGTCAAATATAATGGAATTGTTAATCTACAATGCAAACATTTTCGGCTAAAATTGCTGACAGAGAATCAATCCTCATCGCAGAGTTACAATCTCCAGAAGGTGTCTACTGTCCATGGTTGATAAAGACAAAGAACTGACGGTACAAATTCTGACCACAGAATATCAACGACTAATAAATCTAAAATGAGACTACAATGGTACAACAACAACAAAGCCATCGGTTTCAGACAACATTGGTCTGGTAGAGAAATCGACGGCTGGAAATAAAAAGAAGCCTCCAACACCCTGTTGGTCATGTAGATCTATGCTCGTTTTTGCTCATTCAAAAGGCACACATGTCAACATTGTGCATGTCGTAGGCAGAAAGACGGATTTGTGGTAAAAATAACCGCAACACGTCCAGGATGAATACTGCACTGGCAAAAGGTAAAAACTACACAAAAAACGATAGGAGGTTTGCAGAAAGCCACATCGAATTAAATTTTTGCCACTTTCAACGTAAATTTTGAAGATCAGAGAAAATATATAATTGTTGATCTATAAAACCATCTAGTGACTTTCAGTTCGATGCCGCTTCAGGGTCCTGGATATGACCTTAAACTATATCCAGTGGTGACGCCCCAGCTTGCGAGATTTGGGGAGTGTGTGGAGCCACCCTTTAATTGACATTGCTCCCAGATCAATTCTGACCCGGAGTGGTAGTACATGTTAGGGTCCCAACTATGGGTAAAATAGAAACTGACTTGAAAACAATAAATATATTCTATTTAAAAATCTTTCTTCAAAATCTTTGTATTCGACATTGAATAACCTGAAAAGGGTTGATATGCCGTACAACAAAAACAACCAACCAACCAACAGCCGCTTCAGATATCACTTTAATTTCACGTCCAACATGGGAATTGTTGGAAAAACCAAGAAGACAACTTATGTTGTTTGTGGTGCATCGGGAAAAAAGACACAACTAACTGGTTAATAAAAAAAATCAGGTGTGTGCTATGTTTCTGATACATCAACCCTGAATCTTCTTGGTTTGGATTTTATTGGAGAATTTAATCTTTTCAATGTTCTCTTAAACTCAATTTTCAATTCTTTCAATATTAATGCTGCAGCAAATGCTGAAACACATTTTAAGAACATACTTAAAGCAAAGTTCAGCAATGTTTTTCAAGAAGGTCTTGGATGCTGTTCTGAAGTTAAAGCAACTTTAAACTGAAGTCAGATGCAAAGCCAGTTTTTAGACAAAAGCATCCGATACCATACGCAGCTTCATCTACAGTAGAAAAAGAATATCAAAGTATGCCTATGTGCGGACTTCAGCACAGAACTAAATGACAAACTGGAGACACAGCAGTATTCACTACTCGTACCGGAAGAGCTGTTAAAAACTCAACATTGGAATGTGTTTCACAAAACTAGACCTCGCAGATGCATATCTACAAATGGAAATTAATGAAGATTCCCAAATTCCTTTCACTATCAACACCCACGAGAGATTATTTCAATTTAAGCGCTTTCTATTTGAGGTCAAGTCAGCTCCAGCTATTCCAACAATAAATACAATGCTCACAGGATTGCCAGGAGTTTCTGCCTACATTGATGATATTATCGTTACAGGCACATCCCAAGAGGAACTTCTGCAACATCTTACTTCCGTGTTGGATCGAATTCAACAATATGGATTTTATTTAAGGTCAGACAAATGCAAATTCTTCCAAATTTCTGTGAAATACTTTGGATTCGTATTTGAGAAAAATGGTCGAAAACCAGATTCGGACAATATTCAGGCAATAAAGCACATGGTAGCTCGTAAGAATGTTGCAACATTACGATCCTTTCTGAGTCTTGTAAGTCATTATGGTTTGTTCTTACCCGAATCGCAAAAGCTACGAGAGCCTCTAAATAATCAACAGAAAGATACCTAATGGAACTGGTCAAGTAAACGCAAATAATCATTCTCGGAAACAACATTGCATGCATGGCCTACCCCAGAAATGCCTTGGTAATGACTGCAGATGGACTTTTAAGGCCAATAAATGGACAACATTACTTAATATTGGTTGATACTTACAGTAAGTGGCGAGAAGTCTTCCAGATGAACCATACTACCTCAAATGGAACTGTAAAGAAACTACAAAATATTTTCAGTAGGTTAAGCGTTCCTGAAATCTTAGTTTCTGATAATGGTACAGCATTTACCTCAGCAGAATTTTCTGAGTTCTGTAAATAAAACAGTATTCAGCATCTTAGATCTCCTCCTTTCCATCCACAATCAAATGGCTAAGCCGAACGCTTTGTTAACACAAAAAGCACTTGAAGTTAAAAGAAGAACTATTCAATATTTCTAAGTAGATACAGAGCTAACCCAAATCCAAATTTCCCAAATAGAAAGTCTCCTGCTTAAGCACTGATGGACAGAAAAATAGTTTACTAATAGATGCTATTCGTCTATCATCAAATAATCTTTCAAAGGGAAACATAATGATAAAAAGCTAATTCAATCGCCATCATGGAGCAAGGGTCACGTAAATCCCTACCAGGACAGCCTGTATTGGCAAAAGACTACCGCAATAGTAAAGATTAGTAGACAAAATGTCACATAGTACGTCGTTCTAGTAATGTACCTATTTACTATGCCTCCCCACGGGACAGTTAGACATCAGGGTCGTTTTTTAACGTGGAGAAAAGGTACAAAAATAAAAATTGTCTCAGTCGTGGAGGACTAATGCTCCACCGAAAGAGAACAAGAAATGGAAGTGCAGCATCTGAAGAACAGATACTACACTTTGATCTTTGTAATCTATGATGTAGAAGTACAAGCAAATATTTGAGTCGGATATGCAAATTAACTTTGTCACTCATACTTTCCAAAGAAACAATCTAATAGCACAATAATTCCATTCAAAATTTTCCTGGACACATTTGAATTACCTCAAAGTGTTCAAGCAACATGCAGTAAACAAAACAAGTCTGAGAAGAAATGGACCTTTTAACTAAGAGTTGTTTTCCAAGTATCTTCATAGAGAAACCCTGATTGTTTCTGGTGTAAAGGATGCGTGACTAAGCTAAAACTCTCGCACCAACTATATTTATTCAGGTATTTACAAGTCAACCACCTAGATTTTCACATAGAATCCAGCTATCAAAGTGCTTTTAGTAAAGTGTCTTAACCATTCATTATTTAAATTTTCTCCAAATATTATTCAACTGTGCATCTATGTATCCTATTAAATCTTATTCCAATATAATTTTTTAGTTGTAATAAAAATAAAAAAGTGTTAAAAAGTTAAAACCATAAAATTTGTTTAATTTTCATTAATAATGATAATAATAACGACAATAATAATAATGATAATAATAATAACGACAATAATAATAATGATAATAATAATAATTAATATTATTATGGTTATTGCTATTATTATTATCATCATTATCATTATCATTATTATTATCATTATTATCATTATTATTATTGTCGTTATTATTATTATTATCATTATCATTATTATTATTATATTTAATATTATTATCATTATTATTATCATTATTATAATTATTATTATCATCATCATTATTATTTTTTATTAATATTATCACTATTATTATCATCATTATTATTATCATTATTATTATCATTATTATTATTATCATTATTATTATTATAATTATTATTTTTTTATTATTATCATTATTATTATCATTATTATTATTATCATTATCATTATTAATATTATCATTATTATTATTATCATTATTATTATTATTAATATTATCATTATTATTATCATTATTATTATTATTAATATTATCATTATTATTATTAATATTATTATTATTAATATTATCATTATTATTATTATCATTATTATTATTATTATTAATATTATTATTATTATTATTATTATTATTATTATTTTCATATGTAATCAAACAATCACTTTTTATTTTTGTTACAATCTTTTTCCAAATAAAATTTTAAAATAACATAAAAAATATTGCTTGGATAATTTTTCTATAAACGATAGCTTAATATTACACAGAAATAGCGGCTCAACTTTATATATTAATCTAGCATACCTGTATTTCGGCGTTTTACAAGGGAGCTATCATTTATCAAGGCCTGAAGGCCACTTGAGGATAAGGGTTAATAAATGTAGTAATCGTAAATGGTATAGGTTGGCAATAATTTGATTATTTAAGGGGACGAATCAACAAGAACTTGTTTAGATTGGACTTGAAGGCTACCATATTGCAATCGATTGGGAAGCATGCCAAAAGAGCAGTGTTCTACGGACGGGCAATTCTAGGAAAAAGCTTTTTATGGAATATTTGTTTAGATTTAGGTACAGATAGAGAGTGGAAAAACTTTTTATAGTGCTTTTGTGAACGTTTGGCAAATTAAATATGTTTATATGTTCATTTATTTGTGCTTGCAGAAATCAGTTTGGAACTAATTAACCGATCATTATTAATTTTGAAACACAGTCGCTAAGCATATGGGGTGATAATGTGACCTATATTTACTCTGATTATGTTTTATGTAACCAGGTCAAAAGTAGTTGTAGCCCTTTGTAAAATTTTAGATACGTCCGATTTTTGTGCAATTTTAACACTACGTATTAGACATCAACAAATAAATATTCCCTAAGTTTCAATTTCTTTGATTTAAAAAGGTTTCTATGGGGCGTAGTATCGGCACAACGTTCATTACACATTAAATAGATCACATTTGCCTTAAATTTACCTTCAATTTAAGCTGTAGTCAATAGAGAATAATTAAACAAGATTATCTACATTTTAATTTCTTAAAATTCATTTGAGTCACTTTCAAATCAATAACCAAACGGTTCCCTTCAACAGTTATACAACGAGTCAAGAAATAATTCCTATTTATGTCATATAACGCGGACAATATAATCAGTCGTCTTTACAGTGTCTAACAGATCACGTGGAAAGATCCTTCGCACATAGTTTATATTAGACAGTTTATTCTATTTATTTGAAAGATACATATCCGAAATCAAGCTACAAATATTTGTTTAATAATAAACACTGAATTATTATTTATAAACGTATACGTTTCATGCTAATGGAATCACCAGTGTGGGATATAACTGTTCAGTTGATCGCAGAATCCGGAGAAGTATATAAAAACATAAAACAAAACATTATTTCAGTTTAAACATAATGTAGTTTTAATTTTCTTTTATAAAGCTCTGAAATTCTGTGAATCATTTTTTAGTTTTCAAGCAAAATCAATGGGTTAATTAGAAAAGAAAATCATTCGTGCGGGGTTCTTTGTTGATTCCAACTCAATTTGGCCTCAGGAATTGGCAGACAAAACCCTAATAGAGTAAATACGTCTGCCCTTTCACCACTTTTCTGCGCGCGCGTGTGTGTGTGTGTGTGTGCGTGCGTGCGTGCGTGTGTGTGTGTGTGTGTGTGTGTGTGTGTGTGTGTGTGTGTGTGTGTGTGTGTGTCTGTGTGTGTCTGTGTGTGTGTCTGTGCGTGTGTGCGTGCACGTCGCTGTGTTCGCAAATTTATATATGTTTGCAGGTAAAATCGCTTCAGGTTTATAGAAGCATGTGAAAGAATATAAACGCAGCTAAGCATCTGATTAGTGACGAGCAAAGCTAACTCGTGTGTTTGTGTACGTTTATGCAACAAGCTACATCGCCATTGGAACGCAAACACATAGCAACATGCATACAAATGAACTGCATAAACTTACATACACACATATGTACAAGCGCAAACATACGCAGCAACACTCATAAAAATACACACACGTAAGTTTTGGTTGCCATGCATATTAGTAATTTTAGTAAGTACAACAAAAACTACACGCACGCTATGTGTTAGATTTTATATAAAAAACAAACATGCTTTCTTTTCTTCTATTTTTAAACCCATTTTAAATACAATAAAAAGAAAATTTTGTTTTCCTGACTTTAATAGCATTATTTGATTTTTGTTTGGAGAAGGGGTTGTTTTATACCCACACCCTAACTTCCGGTAGTACAAAGACCCTGACTTGAAAATGGTTCATCAGATTTCCAAATAGAGTTAAAACATATTCCTAAATGTGTAGTTAAAATATTTGTATAGATAAAAATATAATATCTGAGTATATTGAACACTTTTATATTAGCAGAAAACACCTTACCGGAATTATATAGATAGTGTTAGATAGATAGATGGATGGATAATGAAATATATTTCTGTATTTTCTTTATTGCTATACCAAATTTATTTCCATTGGATATTTAATACAATGCAATGGAAATTTTTAAAAAATGTCGTTTAGAGTTTTGGCTAGATTCCGTTTTTAACAAACAAGAAATAAAAGCTATATTTTAAAATCAAAAATTAAATTAGCAGTAAAGAATCTGGTTTATATCACAATTTGCAACAGTTAAAACCATTCTTAACTTTTTGTAACGTTTATTGATATTTAACAAAGAAAGTGATGAAATGTATCGGACATTGTACTGTTTGAGGCTTACA
>NC_136524.1:18531714-18541714 GCF_053919585.1 Euprymna scolopes | reverse complement strand
TACATATGTGTGTATATATATATGTATATATATATATCGACATTATATACGTGTATATATATATATATCGACATTACATATGCGTATATATATATATATATCGACATTACATATGTGTGTATATATATATATATCGACATTACATATGTGTGTATATATATATATATCGACATTACATATGTGTGTATATATATCGACATTGCATATATATATATATATATATCGAAATTACATATGTGGGTATACACCCACATATGTAATTTCGATATATATATATATATATATATATATATATATATATATATCTCGACATTATATATGTGGGTATATATATATATATATATATATATATATATATCGACATTACATATATGTATGTATATATATATATATATATATCGACATTACATATGTGTATCTATATCGACATTACATATGTGTATATATATATCGACATTACATATATATATATATCGACATTACATGTATATATATATATCGACATTACATGTATATATATATACATATCGACATTACATGTATATATATATATATCGACATTACATATATATATATATATCGACATTACATGTATGTATATATATATCGACATTACATATATATATATATATATATATATATATATATATATATCGACATTAAATATGTGTGTATATATATATATATCGACATTACATATGTCTATATATATGTGTGTGTGTGCGTGGGTGGAAGTTTTGTATTTACTTTACGGTTTATTTCTCTTGCGATCCCTTTTTTTCAATTTGGCGGGTCAATGTTTGAACGTTCTGTATGAGTGTAAAAAGAAATTTGTCATAGTCGCGAACGTTTTCGACTTCTATGAGTCGTATTCATTCTAGTGATTAATTAAAAAAATTGCGTTTAGTTAATTTATTGAAAAAGTCGATTAAAATCGTTTAAAATCGTTAAAAGCACGTTACAATGTAAGGCGGCTAAAATATCGGTATTTTTTAATTAATACTTTTCTAAATTAATTTTTGGGTGTGTCATGTAGTACAAGGTGTTAGTAGATGGAGCTGTTTGGGAATTTTTTCCTTATAATAGAGCACTCAGCTGGAAACCTTTTTTTTACAAAAAATATAGCAAAGTGCGTGTATATATATATATATATATATATATATATATATATATATATATATATATATATATATATATATACCAATGGTGAAAAAACTGGACTAGAGTGCTCAATGTGGAGCCAGAGCAGTATATAGGAAATGTATTACTGTGAGTCCAGAATATATATATATATATATATATATATATATATATATATATATATATATATATATATATATATATATATACTAGCAATATATGCTCCTTGTGAAACCATAAAAATAATGAGGAACTTTCCAAATACACTATGTACATTTGTACTCCGAATATGATTTCCTCTGCTTATTCCGGCATTGTTCAATGGCGTGGTTATGATTGCTCAACAAATGATTTATTGTAGAATATATGTACAGACACAATTTTACGGGATATTTATTGTCTCTCAAGACAAAACTGATACCTTTATATATTAGTAAAATTATGAGATACGGTCTCTTGTGTTTATCGACTATACGTAACTTGGATAAATGGTCATTTTTAATCCTATTTTTCAATGTATGTGTGTACATTACTATATTTTGAATTATTTCCCGCGATCTCTACTATTATATCAAAGTAAACATTGTGTGTGTGAGTTTCTTCCTCATAGGTTCTGAAACGGCTGAGATTGTCTTTTGCAAATTTCACACAAAGATAATTTATATTTCTGGCAGTGCTCTTAGATATGTTTTGTACAGAAATTTATTAAATAAGTATCGAAAATCGAAAAAATCCAATCTTAGAAATAGCTTTTCCCTCTTATGCAAAAAAATAATTTACAGAGGAATATTTTACGTTACACTGGTATAATCTTGTAAAATATTCCCTACAAAAACTTCTTGTTTTCATTAAGAGAATAAAGAGTATTTTTAAAATTGTCAAGCCTGAATATCAGCTGTGATAATGTAAACAAACACAGACGGAGTTGGATGAACGACATGACTATTATTATTACTTTTATGTATTTATTTATTTATTTGCGAATTAGTCCAACGGGGAACTTATCCAATAAAGAACTGATTCTATAATAATATATACGCAATCTGCATAAATTAAAATATCATGTTTAAGAAAATTGTACTATCGGGCAACGCCGGGCTTTCAGCTAGTATATATATATATATATATATATATATATATATATATATATATATATATATATATATATATATTAAATCCCCGAAACAGTGTTTCATGGTAAACAACTGATGATCCCTTGAAAAATAAATTATTGGTATTATAGTAAATTCGAGAGCGAGTTGATGCAGTGATTGCAGGTGATTAAATGACTTACTGACTAGATGGTTTTCTAACGAATGATAAAAAATATTTTTTTTGGTATAGATTTAAAGGTTAAAAACTTCAAAGACTATATATATATATATATATATATATATATATATATATATATATATATATATATATATATATGAGAAATAAGAAATAATATCCGACGAGATGGAGAGATGATATAACTATGGTCTGTTCCTATATATATATATATATATATATATATATATATATATATATATATATATATATATATATGTGTGTGTGTATGTATATGTACATATATATGTATATGTACATATATATGCACACACAAAAACACACACACATAAGTATCTTCTATGCACATATTATTGTTTAATTGTGTATGTTTCTTATAAAATATATCTGAAACAATATTGAGTTTTTTGATTATTTTTTTTATTAAATTTGCTGCCTTGATTCGTTTCTATTCTGAAAAAAAAAATGATGCATCATGCTATCATGTGCTATATATATATATATATATATATATATATATATATATATATATATATATATATATATATATACACATACATATACACATATATATATATCATGTCATCATGATATATATATATCATGATGACATGATATATATATACATATATATATATCATGTAATCATGATATATATATATATGTGTGTGCGTGTGTGTGTGTGTATAATTCTGTGTGTGTGTATATGTGTATTAAACCGACCGAATTCACAACTAAGACATACATAATCCTCTACTTGTGGATTACATAACAAGGTAGACTATGAGACAATAAAGCTCAGCTTATCAGAACATTGTTGTCACTTGACTCCAATCATGCCGGTTCAGGCGAAGTGTTGTAGTTGATTGCCCTTTCATTGCATCAGTAACCTCCGTAGACATTTTCACTCCAAGCGGTGGTGGAGATCAGAGGATATCGAAAATTACCGATAGAAAATAACTTTTTTATGAAATTTATATATATATATATATATATATATATATATATATATATATATATATATATATATATATATATATAACTTTTTTATAAAATTTATATATATATATATATATATATATGTGTGTGTGTGTGTGTGTGTGTGTGTGTGTGTGTGTGTGTACTTGCTATTGAAATCGCCCAACTACTGTTCGGATAAATCGTAAGACAAATATTTACGGAAATGTATTTACTTGCTTTAGCTTGTTGTTTTATCTGTTCTAAATATATTTTAAAATTAGTATATCAAATAGTTTTAAAATATTAATATTCGTTTTAATATTTGATTCAATATTTGTTTTAATATTTGTTTTAATATTTGATGAGACCATACGGAGTTTCTTCTCTCTCGTATTATTATTTTAATATTTCAGTATTAAAAAAAATAATGTATGAATGATAAAATATATTAATAGTATCATAAATTTTTAAGTATATTTTAATATAACCGACTTTCCAGAAAAATCTTTTGTGCAATACGCTTGTTAGAATATTACAGTCGTCAATCGGTTTTACTTTATCGCATTTTATGTTTTGCCTTCTTATTTGAACATTAAAAATGTCTCCATTAGGATTATACCTTTTTTCCTTACCTTAAATTTTATGTACATTTATATTTTTTCATTGAAGTTTACATCACCATGGAATATCCTTTTTTAAACTTGACTTCTTTTAGGGTTTTCGCACAAACTATTTAGTTTTTTAATATATGTTCTAAATAGGAAAATTCATGACTGCCTGTAAACACTATTTTGATTTAAAAAAATACTTCTTCTAATGAGATTAGCCATTTATTGAAAATCCATAGAAAAAAAATAGAATTTATTTTTTTTTTATTATTGTTGATTCATAAATTTATCGTAATTTTTCTTTTAAATTATTGAATTTAATTCCACATCTTCATTTTTAATATTGCTCCGTCTCGTATATTGAGATTATTTATATGATTATAAATATTATACTAATATTTATATGGACTTTAATTCTACAGTATTATGCAAGCTGTAATCTGAAAGCATTTAAAGATTCCAGCTAATTTATGCATATATATATATATATATATATATATATATATATATATATATATATATATATATATATATATATATATATATATCGTAAGTTGTCATTAAAAACCAGAAGATGCATTTAATTTACACTCATAATGTGTTTCTTAAGTGAAGCTCGTATTTCATTGCGTAGCAGAAGGTCACCGAACAACTCATCAGAGACAAATGTATGTTTCTCGGAAAAAGTTATACAGTTACTTTTATTCCTTGAAATAAAAAGGGACTTGGGAAAAGAAAATGTAGATAAAAGGTAATTGAGATATTTAAAGGATAAAAACGTTTGCTTATTGCAATGTTTATACGTATCCTCCCTCACAAACAATTGTCTTCACGAGTGGTTTGAATTAATTATGTCAGCCCCCTTAGAAAACTCGTTTCTTATCGTTGAGCACTTTCAGTTAAATTAAAAAGTTGATCAATTTAGCTCTCATGCGCAGATAATCATATAAGGATTAAATCTCTCTGACAGACGTTAAAAGCATTTAAAAGAAATAAATGTTTAAAATTCAACAGCATTTCTCGCGGTAACCGAATGGATTAGGTCCTTGCTAATGAAGCCAAAGATGGCCTCTGTCGCCGGGTTGAACCTAACGACTGCCTTGATGATTCCCGAAATGATGTAGGTATTTAATAATTATTATAGTAAATAATTATATATATATATATATATATATATATATATATATATATATATATATATATATATATGTGTGTGTGTGTGTGTGTGTGTGTGTGTGTGTGTGTGTGTGTGTGTGTGTGTGTGTGTGTGTGTGTGTGCAAAATTAAAAGTTAACTGTTTAAAGACCAAACAATCTATTTCAATAAACATATATATTTATCAAAATTAAATTCGATATTTCGACTCATAACAGGAAAATGAAGTTGTTGCTTTTTTTTTTTTTTTTGTTATTTTTAACGTGCCATGGTGATGGTAATGCAGGTGCACTGTAAGGTTAAAATGTACTATAGGGTTAAAATATACTATAGGGTTAAAATGTACTATAGGGTTAAAATATACTATAGGGTTAAAATGTACTATAGGGTTAAAATGTCAAATTCAGTGTTACGCGCTGATCAAGCGAATATGTGTTAAATAATCGATGAATGTTATGAATCAGAACATCGAATTTAATTTTTATAAATAAATATGTTTATTTATTGAAAGAGATCTTGCAATTGTTTAGTCTTTAAACAATTAAACCTTAATTTTGTATTCCAATTTCAATAGTGCTTACTAGGAACAGTGGATTTTCTATTGTTTATCTATACTCCTATAACATTTTTTTGTATTGATATTCATATTAAAAACTTTTTTCTTTCTTTTTTTTTTTTTTTTGAATTGCATTCATCTGCAAAAGATCTAGCTAATTTGCATATTCTTTTAAACATTCATGTTTATTAATTCTCTGTTAGTTTTTTCGGTTTTCTTAAGGGGTTATCATCTTTAATTAAGTATTATGTGTAATTATATTCATGCAGATATTCTTCATTATTTATACTTGCGTAATATTTGCGTAAAAAGGTTATAGTAAGCAGAAACCTTTTCCTATATATATTTATGTATGCGTATATATATTTGTTTAAAAAATTTTGCCTACCAAACTCTTCAGTCAGTTTTTGGTCTACGGACACGAAACTTCATATGTAGGGTATTCAAACCCATGTAAAACTTTATATTTGGGTTTTAGCCGGGAATATTGGTGCAAAAGTGTGAAAATGAAAGAAATTGAATTTGCCAGGTGAAGGTCGAACGACGGCATTACGAATATGCATGCATAACGTAATAGCTATCGGTTCATGCTTTAATGTTTGACCTGCAGCGAACATCTCTTAATAGCGCAGGCCTTAACGTTAAAGAAAAAAGTAAATCGTAAAGCTAAACATTTTGGTTTCGATTCTCGGTGGTGGCGCACGAGTCATTTTTTTTAACTATATATTGGGTCCTATATAATATAATAAAAATACGAAATCTGCATCAATGAAAATATCATATTTAGCGTATTTTACGACCGAGCAATGGCGAGCGGATTGCGAGTATATATATATATATATATATATATATATATATATATATATATATATATATATATATATATAAAGTAAAAGGAAGTTAAATAATATGCGTATGCGTGTGTGTGAATTAAACTAATTAATTTAAAATCATTGAGTACAGATTCCGACTGCATCGGTAACTTGCTCAAACATTTTATAGAAAACCACCCAACTCCACCCAGTGTAAAAAGGATACCCTGTAATTCCCATATGCCACTGATACTATGTAACTCAGTTTAGGATGTCAAATGTTACACAGTAAAAAAGATGGGCATTGCCTAATAAACTTCGTTACCCAGAGGGATGCTATAAATGAGAAATTACTTATAATGGCACTCTAGAGGTGCAATAAATATACTGAGCCTATGCGGCTAAAACTTTGAATACACTGAGATGAACTCGTAAACTCATATAAATCATTTTTACATTTTTATGTATCAACATATCAATATATATATATATATATATATATATATATATATATATATATATATATATATATGCATAAAATGTGCATATATGTATATGTATGTGCGTACGTGATTGTATGATTCTGTGTGTATACGCTAATGAGAATTTAGTAAAAAAATATTATTGGGTCGGTGTAAGTATCGCAAGTGTTAATAAATTTGTATTTAGATACATGTGAAGAGAATTTATATTGATATGCTACGTAATTCATACAGGCATAAATATATAAGTGGCCTTATAGATATTGATATATGTATATTTAATACTATTGGTTGAAAAATACTTGAATTATATCATTCTCTAATTATATCTAAATCATTTTTTCACTTGCTTTACGAATTATGTTTCACACACACGCACACACACACACAATAATAATAATAATAATAATAATAATAATAATAATAATAATAATAATTTCCACAACGAAACGACGTTGCAGTCAACAAGAGCCACGACAGTGTTGTTGTATGTGACGTTGTTTGGCTGTGGAAATTATTATAAAAGTTAGAAAAGCATTTCATCCAAGGAATGAAAATTGTTAAACAAAATGTTTTTACTATAGGCTTCAAAAATAAAGGTACAAGATTCAATTATAAATTTATTTATCTTCAAAGTGCACTTTTATAAATTTTACAAAGTAAGGTATAAAAATTTAATTTCAATTGAATCAAAAAAATTACCTTGCATTTATTTTATGTAATGTACATTCTGTTGCACTTTAAAAAAATCATTGAAAATTTTATATCCATGTAATTACTTGCTAGATGAAAGATAATGTTTTTAAATTGCAATAAAATGTGCAACGTCGTTTGGTTGTGGAAATTATTATATATATGTATATATATATATATATATATATATATATATATATATATATATATAAAAATTCGTAATTTCACTTAATTTTATTTTTATTTTACTTATTTACTGTATTTTATCATTATCTATTTTTAGACTCCATTTTATCACCTCCTATTCTTATTTTTAGACACCATCTTTTAAGTTATTGCGCTATTTTATCCCAATTCAATTATTTCTAATTTAAAAAAAAAAAAAAAAGATTCTTTCGTAATCTCGTGTCATTTTATTTATTTAATCTATCACCGCTATATTTCCAAACACAATTTTTAATCTCTACGATATTTTATCTTTTAGACGTAATCCACTACACTAGTTTACTCTAATTAGTTCTTCTCTCATAAAATGTATATACATGTATATATGACATCTAATTTACATAAGGAAAACACGCTGCTCTCCCCCATCATTATATATAGCCCCAATCCTCCGACTCTCTCGTCAATGACCATCCCTTTTGAAGAAGCCCGCATAAATCGGGCGAAACGTTGAGTATCCAGGTCCTTCCACCTCCATTTTATTTCATATATATATATATATATATATATATATATATATATATATATATATATATATATATATATATATACATACAGATTTATATAGATTTATATATATATAGATTTATATATATATAGATTTATATATATATAGATTTATATATATATATATATATTTATATATATATAGAGATTTATATATATATATATAGAGATTTATATATATATATATATATATATATATATATATATATATATATATATATATATTCCTAGTTTAGTTTTAAACACATGAAAATATTTAAGCGGTTTAATAGAGAGAAGACGTTTTAAAAATACTTCTCTAGTAAAGTTTCATTAAAATAAGCTAAAAAAAAAAACCCATCTAAAATCAAACCCACAAACTTCCTCTCTTCCTTCAGTCAACTTATTTGCGTTCTTCAAATCTAACGAAAAACGCCATGGCTGCATCCTTTTATGATTCAAACAATTAGAGGAGGAACTTAAAAAACTGATTTTTTCATATCTAAGAAGAAAGACTACCTTTTTTCTAAAAAAAAAAAAACGCTGCTTCCATATATAGAAAAAATTCGTATATAATCGACAGTTATATTTGCATCCGTATCCCGGAAACACCGAAATGTTAAAAATATTAGATAAGTGACTGAAACGTATAGTTAAAAAATGAATAGAAAAGGTTTTGAAGAAGAATTTCGCATATATCGTTGCTCTCTTTGCCAGCATTGCAATTATTATATACCTATCTTTACACACACACACACACACACACACACACACACACACACACACACACACACACACACCATATGAATATATATTTTTTACTTACATATATATATATATATATATATCGCTGTGAATATATATAAACATATTCATATATATGTATGTATATATATGTATATATAATGTATTTACATATATATATATATAAATGCATTATATATACATATATATACATACATATATATGAATATGTTTATATATATATAATATTGACAGCGATATATATGTGATATATATCTACGTAATTTATATATATATATATATATATATATATATATATATATATATATATATATATATTAGTTTTAAACAAAATACTATGCTGTTGGTCAGAAGAAAGCTCCCTCTAAGGCGAGTAAATATTTATTTTTATTCCAAATTCAGAGTATCGGTTTTTAGGAGGGAGCTAATATTTTCCCCACATTATAATGAGAAATGAGCAGAAATGGATATTATATATATATATATATATATATATATATATATATATATATATATATATATATATATATATATATGTATATATATATATGTATATATATATGTATATATATATACACACACACGCGCACACACACACACATATTTATATATATATATATATATATATATATATATATATATATATATATATATATATATATACTAGTAAAAGTACTCGTCGTTGACTAGGTTCAAAAACAGCCTACAGAAAATGGACTCTTGATTTATGAAAGTATGATAGGTTATGAAAAGGAAGTGTTGTAAATTTGGGTTGAATTTGGGGGTATCAAAACCAAAGAAAAATATGATCAAAGTAAAAATAAAATA
>NC_136524.1:18456714-18521714 GCF_053919585.1 Euprymna scolopes | reverse complement strand
TTAACAATAACAATGATAATGATATTAATAATCATAATAATAATAAGAAGAAGAAGAATAAGAATAATAAGAATAATAAGAATAAGAAGAATGACAATGATAATAATGATAACAATAATAATAATGATGATGATGATGATGATGATAATAATAATAATAATAATAATAATAATAATAATAATAATAATAATAATAATATACTCCCATTATCTAAAATAATATTATTAATTGATTTATTATATAATTTCAATATATATATATATATATATATATATATATATATATATATATATATATATATATATATATATATATATATATATATATTCATAAATTTTAGCCTGGCATTTTCGCATTTTAAGTCAGAATGGAAACTATTCACTAGCGGCTTTCAATGACTCGTACTCACTTTGTGCTGTAATGACTAAATTGTCAACAATTTATTTCAAATATTTTTCATTGACTTTAACCCCGCATTCCACCCAATAAATTTTTCATTCAAATAAAAAGTAGTTCATCTAAAAATGTATTAAACTGATTGAAAAAAGATGACTAACTTCGATGTAGTGTCCTCAATGAATCTGTCTTAAAAAGCCGACATGACGAAATAATAAGCTCTGGATTAAACAGATGTCAACAATGTATCAAAGTCTTATGTACGACATGAAAAGAGACCGGAATCTTAAGAAGATCATCAATTTAGACTCATAAAAATAAAAAAAATAATTTCGGGAACTGCTAAATGAATATACATGGTGAACAAAGTGCATAAGAGATAGGAAGAATTGTGTGTTAAAGGGGTGGTTAGAATCTTTAAAAAAATCTTTCGGTTGAAGTTATTGAAGTAGCGGGCGAATGTTTGGCATCCGGTAGAATGTTGCATCCCTAATAAAAACAAGAATATAGGAATAAAAAACTAATAGTTTATATTAATATGCAAAGAAAGTAAAACTTTTCCCAAAATAATAATATTGCAACATCTTTTGTGCGCGTGTATTTTTCGACTTTACGTAACTCCAATAAATACATCTCGAATTATTGTATTTTTATAGACTTTTAATCGAGATTAAAATTATCTAAAATTAGTTATAAAAAATATTATTAAATATTTGTAGACATAATTTTATTTTTGAATAACTTTTCTTCGTGCCTCTTGCTTGACAATATCTCCCCCACCCATATACTGAGGAAATGCGGCTAGTATCATATTAAAGTAATGAGGCTGAAAAATATGTTACGATTTTAATTTTAAGGCGCTTATTCTATTGATGAATTTCATATTTCTGCTGATACAGAAAGAAACCGGAATCTGGGGAAGATCATCATTCCAGTAAATTGAGAGCAACCGGTTTCATGAAAAAAAAAAGTAAAATACTGCCTGGTTAATATACTCGGTGGACCAAGTGCACGTGATATGCAAGTAATTGCATATAAGAGGACAACTAGAATCTTAAAAGGATGTCTGGGTTGCAATGTATGAGATATCTGGTGAATATTTGCATCGGTAAAATGTCCCATCACAGCTAGAACAAAATGCTAAGAATTAAAAATAGTAAAACATTTTAAAAGTAAACTTATCTAACAGTGAATAACTATCGAAAAATTGTAAACGTCTGACAGTTAAGTGCTCTTTTTATAGAATGCTTAGACATGTGTGATGCCGATTTAAAAATAACTACATTAAAATGCGCGTTAATTTAACGTTTCTAAAATATAAACACCGTTTTCCTTTCTAATTTTGCTTTTTCGTAAATTTTAAAATTATGTAATTCTGCATACCCCCGCCCAAATCATGATAATAATACTAACCTTTAAAATTCGGATCCAATTATTTCTTTCAACTCAATTTGTGGTTCCTTCATCCATGAATTAAGATAAAATATAATGATTACAAATAAACATTCGATAAATTAATACTTAAGAAATTTCTGCGATTAAATTGAAACTAAAGATAAATGTTTGAGAGAAAAAAAGGTAAAGATATTTGTTCCAGAATTGTTTGAAAATTAAAGCATACACTAAAGCAAAGCATTATTGAAAGGAGCTAAAATTTATATAAGTGAATTATCCTATAAATTTTCATAACATGAAATAAACTACGCATTTGTCTAGTTTGAAGGAGAACGGAAGAAAAAATATTTTATTTCAGTTTTTAATAAAACTCAAATCCCAATACTAAGATCAAATACACTTTCTGGCAAGAAAGAAAATTACAAGTTATTCAATGATATCATTTATTTTGTATAATTAATTTGCCATTATATTGTAGAGTCGCCACTGCGTGACTTGCACATTTTTGTATTTATTTACTATTCAAATATTTATTGGGATATTAACTGTCAAAAGAAAAGCGAATTCAAATATTTATTGGGATGCGACTGTCAAAAAAAAGCGCGAATTCAAATATTTATTGGGATGCGACTGTCAAAAAAAAGCGAATTCAAATGTTTATTGGATGCGACTGACAAAAAAAAGCGAATTCAAATATTTATTGGGATGCGACTGTCAAAAAAAAAGCGAATTCAAATGTTTACTGGGATGCGACTGTCAAAAAAAAGCGAATTCAAATATTTATTGGGATGCGACTGTCAAAAAAATTACGAATTCAAATGTTTATTGGGGTGCGACTGTCAAAAAAAAGCAAATTCAAATATTTATTGGGATGCGACCGTCAAAAAAAAAGCGAATTCAAATGTTTATTGGGGTGCGACTGTCAAAAAAAAAGCGAATTCTTAAAATCTCTATTGGAAAGAATAATTAGTGTATAAAAATTAAAGTTTTAAAGTAATATGGAAGCTTTTAAAATGTCGGATAGAACGGCATTTTTAAATAGAATACTTAATATACTTATCAAATCTTCACGCATTAAAAGATTGAAAGTTTGGAAAACTATTTATGTCCAATAATTTAACAAAAAAAGATTAAAACACCATTTAACAATTTGTCATAGTTTAATATGAATTTGATTCAATTAACAATTTAATGAACAAACAAGGATATGATAATTATATTTAATCCCAATTTTTTTTATTTTATATAACGAATAATTTTTAAAAAAATCTACACACAGCATAGTACAAAAAAGGCAAAAAAATAACATTAATGGAAGTGAAAAGAACCCTGGAACCTCGCGTGGATGCAGCCCATTTATAATAAAACAATTTTATTTTATTAAAAAGAGGTTCGTTTTCATAAAACAGTTTGCATCAATAAAAAGATAAAAATGTTTAATAAAAATTGGTTCGTTATAGGATACGGCCCCATATAAAAACTTTTGTTCAATTAACATTTATGCATATGCATTTATAAGAAATTTATTTTATTTTATGTCTTTTATGAACATTGTAAAAAATTTATTGAGCGTATAATTTTTTGTATGTAATTTTTAATCTCATTTAAATTGTACTGATTTTTGTATGTTATTTTTAATCTTATTCAAATTGTACTGTTTTTGTATGTTATTTTTTATCTTATTGAAATTGTACTGTTTTTTGTATGTTATTTTTAATCTCATTTCAATTATACTGTTTTTGTATGTTATATTTAATCTTATTTAAATTATATTGTTTTTTGCATGTTATTTTTAATCTTATTTCAATGGTACTGTTTTTGTATGTTATTTTAAATCTTATTGAAATTATACTGTTTTTAGTATGTTATTTTAAATCTCATTTCAATTGTACTGTGTTTTGTATGTTATTTTCAATTTTATTGAAATTGTACTGTTTTTTGGATCTTATTTTTAATCTTATTGAAATTGTACTGTTTTTGTATGTTATTTTTAATCTTATTGAAAATGTACTGCTTTTGTATGTTATTTTTAATCTTATTGAAATTGTACTGTTTTTTGGATCTTATTTTTAATCTTATTGAAATTGTACTATTTTTTGTATCTTATTTTTAATCTTATTGAAAGTGTACTGTTTTTTAATGTTATTTTTAATCTTATTGAAATCGTACTGTTTTTGTATGTAATTTTATCTTATTGAAATTGTACTGTTTTTTGTATGTTGTGTTTAATCTTATTGAAATCGTACTGTTTTTGTATGTTATTTTTGATCTTATTGAAATTGTACTGTTTTTTGTATGTTATTTTTAATTTTATTGAAATTGTACTGTTTTTGTATGTTTTTATGTCATTGTTTTTTGTATCTTATTTTTAATCTTATTTCAATGGTACTGTTTTTTGTATGTTATTTTTAATCTCATTGAAAGTGTATTGTTTTTTGTATGTTATTTTTAATCTCATTTCAATTGTACTGTTTTTGTATGTTATTTAAATTGTTTTGTTTTAAATTCATATAAATAATACACTTTGTCACTTCAACTGTATTTATATTATAACATCCAACATTTACTTTTAAAATTAAAGGGTTTAGTTTTTAAGTAGCAAAAATTATAACTTTCCACAGTATGGAGAAATGGAATATGAATTGTTTCAAATGCGAATAAGACATCGTAAATAGAACCCTGTTATCATAGACTTAAAAGTGGCATTTCTTTCATTTATTCAATTACTTTTATGGTAAAGTGTCAATTTTTCTTTAATTATTACAATAAATTAATTCATGCGTTAGTTACATTTGTTAGCTGACGAACATCTTTTAGAGTAAGTAGTAAGGGTAAACAGTAAGTAAGCAACCATGGAAATTTCATGGACTATTGCTAGCATAAACACACGCACACATTCACACACGCGCGTGCACTCTCTCACTCTCTCACTCACTCACTCTCTCTCTATCTCTTTCTCTCTCTCTCACACACACAAACACATATATACACACAGATATATACTGAATGAAAACGTAAATAAATAAATGAAAAACGAAAAGAAAATGAATGCAGAAAGAAAGCAATCGAGAATAAAAAAAGATGAATGTGAATAAGAAAAAATGGTTAAAACTAGATAAATGCAATATTTAAAAAAAGATAAAATGTTAGTTAAAAGAGGAAAATGATATATTAGACAACAATTTACTTAATAAGTCATTTACTAGGAATTATATCTAATTACCCGGCGTTAGCGTTGGCATTATCTAGGTGGAGGAATAAGAGAAAAAGAATCAAGCTATATATATATATATATATATATATATATATATATATATATATATATATATATATATATATATATATATATATAACTGTACAGAAGGTCAGAAAAAACTGTACAGTTTTAAATAAATAAATAGTAAGCTCTTATCTTGAAAATATTTTCTTTGTAATCGAGCACGTTGATGCAATTCTTTTACGAAAACAGTGAACAGTGTGTGTAACATCTTTATATTGAAACTTCCATCTCTCAGTTCATCTCTATATATTTTTCCCTCCCCCGTTTTAAGCTCTCCCCAGTCCATTCCTCTCTCTTTTGATGAATTGAAAATCATAATAATGTAAGTTTTTAAGTTATTGCTCCTGGGGAACACCGAGTTTCTCTCTCTCTCTCTCTCTCTCTCTCTCTCTCTCTCTCCCTCTCCTTCCTCAGAACATATTTGCTTTAATTTATTCAGGGATAATAGTATAGGGGTAATAATATAGTAAAACTTATATTATTTTAGTGTATTCTCTTTATCCATCAAGCATATACCACATAATGCATTATTGCACACGTCTACTCTAATGAGGATATTGAGCACTGTCTTCCCAGAGAGAGAGAGAGAGAGAGAGAGAGAGAGAGAGAGAGAGAGAGAGAGAGAGAGAGAGAGAGAGAGAGAAACAGAATAATTTTTCTGTTATACAAAAGTATAAAAAAAAAACTAGTAAAATCTTTCTCCTATGTAACGCAACGTTTAAAAACATTTGCTCTATGTAGAATTGTTGTATCTAGTATATTGATGAACTCTGGTCAATGCTGGGTAACCACTTAACGAATATAATACTGTATTATTACTATTAGTGTGGCCGGGCAACATCAACTTAAAAAAAGCAGAGAAGTTATTTCTCCCGAGCAACACTGCGTTTAAACACATCTGCTCTATTTAGGATGTTAAGCACTTTTGAATTACTAAATACCACTTAAAAATTACTGTAATTGTATATTTATTGTTCTCGTTTATAGGCCCTCTAAAACCACCCGACGAAAATTATGGATGCCTTCAAAGCAATTCTAAACCTCATTGGTTCTCCAGCGATGTATTGAACATCAAAACTGTTATAAACTTCATTTAAATGGGGATTATGAAAGAGTTAGAAACGATATGTGTAAAATATCAAAAGAATATTTTGTGTTTGAAAATGATACGGATGTATTATGTTACGAACTAACTTGATTATTACAAATAAAGCGAAAGAAATTGATTTATTTTATTGCACTTTAGATTACCGCGTTGCGAAGTATCACTTTATAAAATTATTAGAATATGCTGAAAAGTTGATATTAATACATAACGTATGAATATAGTTGTAGGGGATTACATAAATATATATAAACATACAAATATAAGCAAATACACACGCACATACATGCATATATGTAATATATATATATATATATATATATATATATATATATATATATATATATATATATATATATATATATATATATATATATATAATGGTATACGGGTTTCCACACGTGTTAGCATATAGACTTAACACGTTGTAAACTCCGTCGCAAAGGAGGCAACGAATATCAAAGAAGTTCAACTCGCTGTTTTGTTTCGGGTTTTAAGGAAATACCTTTTTTTCTTCGTTTTCCCACCACGCGTGATTTCTTGTTACGATTGTGATGTCTCCCACGTCTCTAACGTGATCATGATCATCTCTAACGTGATCATCGGTCTGCGTACACGTTCTTTTTATATCTCTTTCTTTGTTTTCTCGCCGTGACGCTATTTCGCACACAGTTCGGCATTTGTATCCAGTTCACTCGCTATCTCATACATTCTAACTGAGAGATTTATATAAGATTCTAACTATTTCTTAAAATAACACGTATGCTGATATGTTGCCGAAAATCATTTTGTGTGTATCATTTTGTGTGTATCATTTTATGTGTATCATTTTATGTGTATCATTTTTGTGTGGTATCAAAATACCTATAAGATATTACCTTTTAAGTATGTCATGGATCATTATGAGTTTTAGAATTCCAGAGGAAATGTATTATAAGTTAATATTAAGATAAATTAATTAGAAAATCTATCGTAAATCCCGGACTTACTCTTTCCAGTGGTTGTCTAATTTACCAAAGAAGAAAAAACAGTTAACTTGATTTCACCCAAGTCCATATGCATATTATAAGTCTTCATTATAAGTTAATATTAAGGACTTACTCTTTCCAGTGGTTGTCTAATTTACCAAAGAAGAAAAAACAGTCAACTTGATTTCACCCAAGTCCATATGTATACCCTGACATTATAAGTCTTCATTATAAGTTAATATTAAGGACTTACTCTTTCCAGTGGTTGTCTAATTTACCAAAGAAGAAAAAACAGTCAACTTGATTTCACCCAAGTCCATATGTATACCCTGACATTATAAGTCTTCGTTATAAGTTAATATTAAGGACGCTTTTGCTTATGCTTACTTTGAATATCATCAAAAGTCTTCATTTTGTTTGGCGTAATTTAAATACAAACATCCGAAAAAATATGAGGTTGATGTAGTTGGCTTTAAGCATTATTTGGTATGCATATATATATATATATATATATATATATATATATATATATATATATATATGCAAAGAAAAATTATAGAAAGCAATACAATACAAAGGTGTAACAAATAAACACGTATGCATGCTTGTAATAAAGTCGAACACATTTGTGAGAAAGGATTTATTGAATATCATACAACACGGAACTTCCATTCATCATGCTGACTCAACTGGCCATGCTGATACAAGTATAAAACTCATATATACATATTGTGTAAATAAAAGGCGAATTTGCATAACTTATTCTACCATTATATGTGTTACTTTAATTTACTTTGTGTCAACCCGTTACGCCTCTGCATTACATTTTATATGTTAACTTTTATCCGACGAAATATACGTTGAGACTTCCGTGGAAAAATTTACTTTGAAAATATAAATATTTGTTCGTTTTATTTTTTATTTTTTTATTTTTTTTCCTTTGAAGATTGTAATGCTGGGTATGGGACAGCCAAACCAGCTGCCAACATTGCCCCGCTTTTTTATTGAAACCAACCGAGAGCTCTTTTTAGTATCCTCGCTGTTCCCTTAAGTGCAATTGTCTGAATCTCTTTTGCACTTGGTTCACCAGGAATATTAGTTAGGTAGGACTTCAGGTTCTTCTTCATAAGTCCTGTGGCACCTATGATAACTGGTATGATCGACATCCCCTTTAGGTTCCAGTTTCTTTTCATATCATACATGAGACCTTGGCATTTGGTCTGTTTCTCTCTTTCAGCTCTTGTTAAGACTGCCATCATTAGGAACACTCACTTCAATCAAGGTTGCAACTCTCTCTGACTTATTCCATATAACTATGTCAGGTTTCACAGCAGCATTTTCAAGGTAGGTGGCTGTAGGGATTACATGGTCGTAATGTATGGTATATAAGTCATTTCCAACTGTTCTTTCAGGTTGATGTTCCCAGGACTTTCTGCTTGTTTACCTAATGGAAGTTAGCGTGACAATCAAACATGTGTAAGTGTATACTTTGTGTAAAAAAACAAAACAAAAAAAAAACAGAAATTACATCGATACATAATTTGATTTTTCTCTGATCAATGAAGCAAACCATGAAATGTTACCCACTTACCTACTGACCTCTATATATTCTAAAAGATACTAATTCATGCCATGTGTTTGCAAATATAATAGGCATAATCTTGGTGTTCTCCGGTGGTGCCCGGGAGTCTTTAAGTTTTATTTTTCTTTTCTTTTGAACAAATAACAATTTTGTTTTGTTTAGCAATTACTTTTTTAAATATTATTATTATTTTTTAAATATTATTTTATTTTTTTAAATATTATTATTACATTTTAAATATTATTAATACTTTTTAAATATTATTTTTAATTTTTAAATATTATTATTACTTTTTAAATATTATTATTACTTTTTGAATATTATTATTACCTTTTAAATATTATTATTACTTTTTAAATATTATTATTACTGTTTAAATATTATTATTACTTTTTAAATATTATTTTATTTTTTAAATATTATTATTACATTTTAAATATTATTAATACTTTTTAAATATTATTTTTAATTTTTAAATATTATTATTACTTTTAAAATATTATTATTACTTTTTAAATATTATTATTACCTTTTAAATATTATTATTACTTTTTAAATATTATTATTACTGTTTAAATATTATTATTACTTTTTAAATAGACTTATCTCACCCATGCACGACATATAAACCATCCTAACGGTATACCGAGAGATACCACTCTGGGGAGTCACTCGAAGTATGCCATATTGGCATTAAGTACATCAACGCTTGTTCGCTAGGTATTCTGTCTTATAAATTATTTATTAGTTTTTTTCTTAATGACCTTTCCGGACCACAACAATTAATAAATTATTAATAATTTGATCCCAAATTATTTAACCTAGTTTAAGTTTGTGTTCATAAATTATTTAGTGTAAATAACTTCCCAAAGTTTAGATCTTTTAATAAAATAATGATTTTAATTCATAACGACTTTTTTCGACACTTTAAAAGCTTCCAAATTCTTTCCAAATTCCAGAGGCCTAGAAAAAGTTAAACCATTTTATCAAGAATTAACAAAATATTAAACTGGCAAACTTGCTTACAAAATATGAACTGCATTCTCATGACTTTAATTTCCTGATTAAATTATTTTAAATAACATTTTTTTTATTTTATCTTATTGTATTTTTATTTCACCAAATATTCGATTAATAGTAAATAATAATTATAAAAAAATAATAATATCAGCAACAGCAATAAAAATAATAATAAAAACATTAATAACAATAAAAATAATGACGATCATGACGACGATAACAACAATAAAAATAACACTACTACTACTAACAACAACAACAAAAACTTCCGGAAAACAGTGCAACATGTGGGCCATGGGTGACGCCCTTTGATGGCTTATGACTGAATCCTAGTAGCTGAGCCATTCTACATTAATTTGGCCAGATGGGAGATTGGAGATGCCCGATTCGATCGATCGGATTGTCATCGATGACCGTGTTAATCGCCAACAATATTATTCAAACTGATTCTTCAAAAAATAAAACCATTTACTTCTCAAATATATACTGCATAGATTGAATACAATGTCTATGAAACAACTTCCCATTTGTATATTCCTCTCGTCAACATGACTTTAATAATTACGCATTAGTTATTCTATTAACTTAACAGTGTTGTGATGTTTTACACCGTTTTTTTTCTTATAGCGCGGGCTCTTACACCAAAACTAGTGAGGATAGTCAAAGAGTCAGTTGGAAAGCACCTGGCGTAGGAGGTTTGCTTAACCAAGCAGAACTGACTTCTGGAGTACGGTAATTTTGTATCTGATTCCCAAGGAGTTAAGCTGGAGATCATCAGGAATTGAGCCAAGCGCACCTATGATGATTGGCACGATGGACGTTTTCTTATTTCATAATCTAGCAATCTTCACCCTCAGTTTCTGATAGGTCCGTGTTGTCATTTCTAGCCTGTTAAGTTGATGTTTTTTTAGCAATAATTTGGGAACCATAAACAATAAACAGGAAACCGGATATTGTAGTTGTAAACAAAAGTTCACAACCACATTCGTTTTCCAGTGAGTTATCTTTCGATTACACTGAATCATGAAATCCTAGAGAATCTTAACGTCTTTATTTTCCACAACCCTTTCTGGGTGATGTTGGTACCATTTGCCCGCCACTTGGGTTCCAAACCTCTGACACAAACTCTAGTGCAGATTTGTACAAATTTTGTCATGGCGACGTTTGTACTCTTTTTGAGCAAGACATTAGACAACGTGTGACATTGTTTCAAGAGATATACTACAGAAAATGCACTTATCAGAACAGTCCTTCCCATAAATGTTTTTATTTATTGAATTTGTATTTAGTGCCTGTTCCTGAGCAGCAAATATAAGATTTTCTGTTTCTCTTTTCAAGTTACCTTTAGACAGAAAATTCCACGTGTTCTGACATTTTTGTGTCTTAGTATCTCACTCAAACTAATCATAAAGTTTCATTCTTTTCAACTCAGTCAACTTTTCTGCTTTGATTCTTTCCTTGTACTTCTGCTTATCTTCCAATGAATCTTTATCTAGCTCTTCCTCTTTTGCCACTGCTTCAAGTAACACTTCATGGCTGTTAGTCATGTAGTAGCGAACACGTTTAAGCTCTCCCCCAACACATTCTTCAATAGCAATCATCCCTCTTCCTCCTTTCTTCATGTGCACATTAGAATTCGGGTTAAGTGTTCAATTCTTGACTAACAGTTTCCGTGTGTCTCTATCCAGTCTTTTCATTTTTTCTTGTGCCCATCTTACAAAAGCTACACTGTAATCGGTACATCAACCACCTATGAATTGATGGTTGAGAACAGTCTAGATTTCAGGAGCAAAAGTTTGAGTCTCATCATATACACCTCTTTCGTCTTCTCTTTTATTTCATTTCAAAGCATCGGATCGGGTTAAAGCACTCCCAAATATGTGTAGCCTTCTACATCAGGATCTCCTAATCGTTTTTTTATTCAATTTTCACCCTTGCCAAGGCACATTGTCACTTTGAAGTAGGGGGATACTGTTGAGGACATAAGTTGCAGGGATATTATGAAGGGAGATGAGTAGCAAGATGTCTGTTCACATTACACTTGAACTTCTGCATGTCAGTACAGTTGGAAAAACAGAATCCCGGAAGGGAGTTCCAAAGTCTAACAGTTCTGAGGAAGAAGCTATTGGAGTAGAAGGCTTTCTTACACCTAGGGATCTCTACTGTGTAGGGGTGAGATTTAGCTGCTTGTCGGGTTTGTTGGAGGTATTTACCTCGAGCGGGTACAAGTGTTTTTAGTTCGTCAGAGCATTTGCCATTAAAATACTTGTAGAACACATTCGTCGATGAGACAGAAGCTGAAGCTTAGATGACAGTTCAGGACCTATCAAGTTTGCGACTTTCCTTTGAACTCTGTCCAGGAGTGAAAGACTAGTAGCAGATGCATCACCCTAAATATGACAACAGTACTTCATACATGGCTGAATGCTGGCCTTCTACTTTCAGGTGTAAGTAGCTTTCTAGCACCGTAGAGAGAGCTCACCTTCTTTCTGGTTTTCCATCTTCTCATGCTCTATAAACTAAATGTGTCAATGCTGTCAATGTATCTGTTCCAACTCATGATCCCTGTGAACGTTAAGCCGAGGAGTTTAAAAGAAGTACTTTCAGATAATGTGTTTTTGACCATTGCTATTGGTGGTAGAGAAGGTTTCTTGTAATTATTGAAGGAAACAAGCTTAGTCTTGACAGCATTGAATGTGACCATCCATTTTTATCCCCATTCCACTACGGATCGGAGGTCATCAGTGTTTCTGCCATTTCCTTAGGTATGTGTTCATTTGTTTTCCCCTCGTGCCTGTTATAGAGCAGGGTGTCGTCAGCAAATATACCCATCTCAGAGAATTTGATCATGGAAATTGTTTATGAATATCAGGAATAATAAAGGTCCAACAATAGGCCCCTGAGGTACTCCCGCATTTATATCCTATTGTTTAAATGTACGACCGTCAAGGACAACCTGGATTCTTCTCTTAGTTAAGAAGGATTTAATTACATTATGTATTCTTCCAGTGATACCATATGATCTGATTTTCCTTAGAAGACCATCGTGCCATACCCTGTCAAAAGCCTTAGATATATCTAGGGCTATCGCGCTACCCTCCCCTACTTTGTCCAGTGAATGATTCATTCAAAGATTAGTTCGGACACCTGCTGTGGAACGGACTTGTTTAAATCCATATTGTTGGTCGAAGTTAGCAGCTATACGGTGATGAACTAAAGCTTGATTAATTATAAACTCAAATATTTTGGTAAAATCGGGAGGAGGCTAATGGGGCAATAATTTAATGGGTCAGTTCTTTCGCTAGAATTCTTGTAAACAAGAAGCAGTTGTCCAGCAGTCGGGAAAGCAAGATTCGTTAAGGCATTTGTTGCAAAGTTTGGAGAAAACTAAAGAAACCTCAGCGGAGTATTTTTTTTTAATAGTACAGCCGGGATGAGATCATGTCCACATGCTTTTGAGGATTCTAGATTTTTATGATACCATGCATCCGAGAAGAGATGATTTTCAGATCATCTAGTGTGGCATCTGTCCGCAAAGGAAAGTTAGGGAGGTAGTGGTTTGCTGGGCCCAATGTGGAGTTTGAGGCAAACAGACTGGTAAGTATGTTAGTCTTCTCAGTCGCCGTGCAAACAACTTCATGATTATTTGATAGTGGAGGAATTGTTGATTGTCCATTATTTTCTATTTCTTTTCACCATTTTGCAAAATGATGCCTTTCATGGTTCCTCTCTTCCATCATTTAAGACTAAACAACTATTACATTTTGAAATTCCAAATTCCTCATTTATGTTTTCACTCTAATGCTGTACAGTTTGAACCAAAGAATCAATTTCCTTTTCTGATTTGCCAAACAATTTCAGATCGTCCATAAATAACACATGGATGTCTTTATTTATCGATTCTTTTTCTAGTTGGTATCCAATCTTTGTCTGTCTTAGTACATGTGTATTATGAATAGAAGTGGTGAAAAAGAATTCCCTTGGAAAATACTGTATCTGATGTTAACTAATAGTTTTCCATTTGAAAAAGGTTGGTTTTCCAACTTTTCATGCTCTATAAACTAAATTATATTTTCAGCCACCCTTACCATTTTCATCGTCCTGAGTACCCACGAATGCGGCACCATATCATAAGCTTTCTTGTAATCTATCCAAGCTACTTTCAAATTTATTTGTCTCCTTTTGCAGTTCCTTAAAATGCATTTATTAATCAATAGTTGGTCTTTTGTTCCTAAACACTTTTTCCTCCCAATTTTTTGTTCCATTGATTCCATTTACTTCAAGATGCTCATATATTTTTTAACTGATTATCACTGTCAGTGTCTTCCAAAGCAAGTTCAAGCAAACAATTGGTCTATATCTGGCTGTTTCGTAGGATCTTTCATTGTTTAAATAGTACTCCCCACTACAAGCCGTTCTGGTATCTAGCAAGATCTGACACAATCACCCAGAGAAACATCAAACCTCTCATGGATTTCTGTAAAAGATCGCAACCAGTCCCCATAAATTCCATCAGGTCCAAATCCGTTCCACTTAGGCATGAACTTCATTTGTTTTTCTCAAATCTTCAGAAATGTGGATATCCTCTTGTTGGTGCCCTTTCAGTCTTTCAATTACTCTAGCAACCCAGTCAGCATCAACCTTGTGGGAAGTCTCTCTTGATCATGTTATTTGACAAAAACTTTTGTAGCTTCTTGAGGGTTAAGAGCCACTGCTTTGGTTTCATTTCCTTCCATATTTCTATAAATAAAAAAACCCTGACTCGTTTGTTTTGAATAATTTGCTGTCGTTCAACTGCTGACTTCTGTTATTATACTTCCTAATCCGAAACTTTTGTCATAATATGCTGCTTTATCTCCTCCATAATAGTATTAAACCACTTAGGTTTAAATCACATTAATTAATTAATTAATCAATTATTATTATTATTATTATTATTATTATTATTATTATTATTATTATTATTATTATTATTATTATTATTGGCTCACAAGGAGCTTTTACATAGGTCATCAACGATCTCATTGAATACAGCCTGTGGTGTTCCCTAGAAGCTGCGTGACAACAAGTCTCCACAGATTTTTCTGTACTCTCCACCTCTTTCGATAATATTTGCAAATAAATTTGCATTAGCGCAACATACGCTTGCCATTGATTTCTCGTTGGCAGTGGCCATTGGTCTTTACTGGAATTTGAGTGGCAATAAGTCTCCCCAATGTCTCCGTTCTCTTTGCACTTATATAGTGGAGGTCTGGTCAATGCTCACTCCTTGGTATTTACTTCCTCCTTAACTACTCGGCTATTATCTTACTCTTGTTTTGGGGTTGAGGGCGGGGAACTGCTGTGGTAATGGGGGTGAAGGTTGTGTTAGTGAACTTATAGATATGCATCTGCAATGTTCTTGGTTCCATGCAACGCTTCTTCATGTTTTGTCTCTTCAGCAGTTTGTCTGGTCCGCTCACATGGCTTATGTATTAATCTCCGCATTCGAGGGGTTTCCTGAGTATTTCACCTGTTTTCATTATTATTGTTTGTTGCGTCTTTCCAGTCATTCCTCTGATTCCAATTTCCCCATTCTTTTTTCAAAGTTTTTTAGAATTGTTCCTAGTTCTTCTACTATTATAGGTACTATCTTGACTTTTTTTATCATCCATATCGCTTTCAGTTCTCTGGCAAGGTTTGTGTATTTGTTCCGTTTCTCCTTTTCTTTGATATTCGTCTTGTGGTCAGCTGGAATAACAAAATCCATGATTTAGCAGGACTGTTCTTTCTTGTTAATTATTACGACATCTGGTCTCCTTGCTTGGATGGGTTTATCCGTTTGTATGTCCATTAATGTTATTATTATTATTATTATTATTATTATTATTATTATTATTATTATTATTAATTGTAATGATATTTTTCATTATTAATATTATCAATTATTTTATTATAATTATTATTAATCATATTATTATTATTATTATTATCAATTATACTATTATCATTATTATTAATATTATTAATAATAATGTTATAAATAATATTATTGTTATTATTATTATTATTATTATTATTATTATTATTATTATTATTATTATTATTATTATTGACTCACATGGAGCTTTCACACAAATAAACAAACGATCTGATTAGAAACCTGTGGTGTTCTCTGGAAGCTGAGTGACAACAAGTCTCCCCAGACCTCCAGCTTATTATTATTATTATTATTATTATTATTATTATTATTATTATTAGTAGTAGTAGTAGTAGTAGTAGTAGTAGTAGTAGTAGTAGTAGTAGTATCTTACACATGTTCGGATGTTTTATGTTTCTGCCTTTGTGTACATTTTCTCCGGTCAAAAGCGACAACAGCGGCGGAGTTTAAAAAATAGTAAACGAAACAAGTAAGAGTTTCTAACCGAAATTGTCATTTGAACTTGAAATTCATGGTAAAACAAGGAATTGTCTTACACATGTTCGGATGTGTTATGTGTATATTTCCAGTCATCAGCAACATCAGCGGCGGAGTTTTAAAAAATAGCAGAGGTGGAAAAAAAAGAAGCGTTTATAACTGAAATTAAAATTTAAAACTTGAATTCACGGTTAAACGAGGAATTGTCTTTCACATGTTTGGGTGTTTTATGTTTATGTTTTTGTGTACATTTTTCTGGCCAAAAGCAACATCGGCAAAGGAGTTTAAAAAAAACCAACAAAGTAAGCTTTTCTAACTGAAATTATTATTATTATTATTATTATTATTATTATTATTATTATTATTATTATTATTATTCTACTTATTATTATTATTATTATTATTATTATCATTTTTATTATTATTATTATTATTATTATTATTATTATTATTATTAAAAAATACTTTATTGGTTATTACTATTATCACTAATATTATTACTAGTAGTAGTGGTGGTGGTGGTGGTGGTAGTAGTAGTGGTGGTATGTTTTTATTATTACTGTAGCTGTAATGGTAAGTGTTGTTTTTTGCTGTCATTACAATTGTTGTTTTTGCTGTTAATATTATTGCTACCGATATTAGTGTTACTATTATCATTGTAAATTTTATTTCTATTACTGTTGGTGGTGGTAATGGGAATAGTGGTGGTGGTGGAGGAAAAATGTCAGGAGGGGATCTTTGACCTTGGTGGGGAACCCTCCTAGTGATAATGTCTCGATAAAACTATCGGTGGTGGTGTAACCTTAAATTCACTAACCCCATTTATGGGAGAATGTCAAATCAAAATATTGAAAATAACGACGTGAATGAGGCTAGAACATCTTGTGATGGTCTCACGTCAGGTAGGTGTCCCACTAGTTAATAGGGTGGGTCCTGTCGTCATCATACAACTGTTCGAAATTCTGAGGATGTGGCTGGATATAGAGGGAGTGAGAATTGCCAGAGAGGGTCCCAAGACACGAAGGCAGTTGGAACAGGAAATGTAAAAAAAAAAAAAAAAACGTGGACGGATGAGGAAAGAAGAGTCCTGTGGGAATGCTTTGTAAGAAGTGGAAGTACCAAATCTGGTGGATATATCCGAAAAGTGACGGAAGAATGGGAATCGAGAGGAGGAGGAGCTAGAAGTGTCGCGAGTTTGGTATCCCAGTTAAAAAAAAATTAAAAATAACAACCTACTTTCAGTGATTGCAAGAGAAGAGATTGGATGGATGGTTAGGAATGAAATGAATAACGAAAGTAAAATTGATGAAACTAACTCTGATGAAAGAACTGAGACAGTGGAAGTGCAGAAGGGAAGTGCAGAAGGGAAATGTAAGTGATGATGGGAGGCGCATGACTGAGGAGGTATGGAATCCTATGGTTAGGGGAAGTAATGAGAAAGAGTTTGAAGGATCCAAGGCAGATGAGATCATTGACTCTGAAACAATGGAGCCAGTGAAAGGAGCAAATGTATGGTGATGAAGTTCGAACTTTGACTTCTGTAGAAAAAGAAGTACTTCAGAAGTTAAGAGAGGTTCTTCTTAGAGACGATATCATAGAGATTCCAAGCATGAAGAGTAGTGATAGGCGGAAGGTGAAAAACGAGGTAAAAATAATTCAAGGAGTAATTCACAACATGATAAGAAAGAACATATCTATTACAGAACTTAACAGGCTTCTGTATGCAGCGTCATACATTATTGCGAATCGTCTTGGCTTAATACAGAAGAAAAAGGGTGAAATGAAGGATAGAATGCCACACTGGCAGAGGATGTTTGAAGAAAGTATTAAACGATGGCGAAAAGACATTGGTAGAATCGAAGAAATAAGAAAAGGAGTTAAACTAGGACAGAAAGCTAAGGACGAGCTTGAAAGGAGGTATAGATTGCTGGAAAAGGGCACGATGAACGTTCTAACAATGTTGAAAGAGAAGGTCCACACTGGTGGTATGAAAATTAGGAACTTTTTTGGAAAAGTGTTGTATTTCGGCAGAACAACCTTTTCCGGAATAATCAGTCTCAGCTGTATAAATAGTTAAATGGTAGTAAACAGGCGGGAAATAACAACACTCCAAATGCAAAAGATGCAAGGAAGTTCTGGTGTGAGATTTGGTCTGTCGAAGGGCGATATAATGAGAAGGCTAGCTGGTTGGGAGAGGTCAGAGAAAGGCTATCAGAAATGCAACAGATGAAGAACATAATCGTCCGGAGTTGGTCGTCATTGACAAGGTCTCAAAAAACTGTCAGATTGTAGACTTCTCAGTACCCTGGAACAGGAATGTGAGAGAGAAGGAGAATGAGAATTGGAGCAATTATGCTACATTAGCCTTGGAGATAAGGCGTATACACGGGGTTAAAACACAAATAATTCTGGTCGTCGTTGGTACACTAGGAGTAGTATCAAGTCGTCTGGAAGGACAATTGAAAAAAAAACGACAAATCTTCGATGCTTTAGGCGGCTTTCAGACCTCTGCAATTGTAGGTACCACCGATATCCTAAGGAAAACCCTTAATCTTTGAAGCTCCTGGTTTGAAGCCGGGATTAAGGGAAATGAATCCCATTCCTTTCCAGAGAGACGTTCATAAACGAAATCAGAATTATTATTATTATTATTATTATTATTATTATTATTATTATTATTATTATTATTATTACTATTATTATTGTTACATTAAGTTCACCTTTACAAGTAGTAAGCCATTTTTTTTTAGAAGAATAAAGTTTCCCATTCGATATGCGATATGTAGACTTTTCTACTTTATATAGGGTTTGGAACGCCTTTATTTGAAATCCGGTTGCGTATATATGCAGCGACTATTACTATATACGTCCATAGTTTGTTTTGGAGTTTTGATTCAATGAGTAGACATCTTGGGATTTCACAAAGGGCCCATTGCAATTTCTCAGCACTTCTGTTTTGGTTAGCTGAATGAATTCTCATATTATAGCTATGTTTACTTAATAAAATTTGAAAGTTTCTACTAATTGATAAAGCATTTCATTGCAGAAAGAATACACTTTACTGCACATTTAGTTAAGTATTTTTACTTGCTAGCAAGGTAGCAGATTTGTTCTTTTATCTAATAGACCATTATTAAACCGGAATAATGATCTGCAAACTTCAATGCATATGTTTTGTTGTGTGGTGTTTTTGATGGAGATACACTTTTTAAATAATATAATCTTCCATTTCTTTAATATCGAATACAGTTCCATTTCGTTACACCAATTTTGGGGCTAAAGTTTATATTTGCGCTTTTTTAATGACAAGAAATGTACAGAAAATATCTTTTGTTTAAACATTGGAATTAAAAGACCGTTTTCCAGAAAACAGTAACAAAGTTCACCTTTGCTATTTCTTAGGGAGGTTTTAGCATAGCCTCTCTTCAAAACGATATCGTTTACTCGATTGCCGTTAGCAAGCTCAAAATAATTGCTCTGGGGGTTAAAGCTGGGATCAACATTTATGAAATCATATTCCTTCATGATTACATGCGCTGTTGCCCTACAATCGTCAAGAAAGCTGAAGGGTTCAAACGTACATGAAAATAAAAAAATGTATGTTCACTAACAGAGCTCTCCACATTTTTGATGGATTTCCCTTTGAACGTTTTGTACCTACATAGGAAACCTTTGTGCTTGAGATCCCACAATTTTAGCAGATAATGTTCGTCTTAGGAGAAAACTTGTTCATAACAAAGTTGCGGTTTTTATTCTGGGATATAGGTATAATTTGATTTTGTTGGTTTTTAATGAGTATTTTTTAATTTCATGATATTTGTTGATTCTTTATTTATTTTATTATTTTTTATGTTTCTTCATAGATTCTCAATGTTACTTTGCATTGACTATAAGTTATGTTTTTTTATGGCTTATCACGCTTGTAAACGGCTTTGTCATCAGACAATTCTTTAAGAACGATGGAAATCAATAGACTATCTTTAATAACTTCACCAGACATTTTTAATGAATTTGCCGTAGCCAGTAATCATCTGGGCTTCCATAAATTTTAGAGTCGTCAGTTTGGTATATAAAGAAATAATTTTAGGTTTTTCTTTCGATAAATAATGTTCTCTGATTATTGTCCAATGCTTTGCAGCCATCGTTCAATGCTTTTCGAATTATCAGCCATGAACTTCTGCCCCTGTATCCATTCGCCAAAAACAGCCTCAACCTGCCATGATTTGAATTTCAATTCCTATCCATCATCAACGCTCTTATCCCCATCTGGCATCAATTGGGATGGATGGCTCTCGTCTGGGAGAGGCCCCGTGTTTTGACAAGCTTCTGGGTTTGACCTTCACTCCTGATCTGAAATGGAACACGTACATACAGTCTGTTGCCAAAGTCGCTGGAAAGATGGTGGGATCCTTCTACCGCTCCAGAGGATATCTTACTACTGATACAATTCTCTATCTATATAAAAGCCAAGTACGCCCAAGGATGGAATACTGCAGCCATATCTGGGCATGAGCTGCTAAAAACAGCCTATCCTACCTTGACAGAGTACAAAATAGACTTCGTGGTTTAGTGGGGGATGCCCTTTTCTCTACCCTGCAACCTCTCTCCCACAGAAGAGACGTTGCGAGCCTATCCTTGTTTTATCGTTATTTCCATGGCAGGTGCTCGTCTGAACTCCAATCTCTGCCCCCCCTCGCCAATCTTTCACGAAAAACACCCGTCTAACCGAATCCACTGTGAAAAATTTCCCCCACTCTTTATCTGTGCCTAAATCAAAACGCGGATTCCATGAACAAAGCTTCTTTCTTAGAACTGCACGCCTGTGGAACTCTGTTCCGTCTGCCTGCTTCCCACCTGACTATAACTTGGATGTGTTTAAGTCCAACGTTAACAAATTCCTAATGAACCGCCCCCTTAAGTAAACACTTCATCAAATCTCCACACTAACGTAATGTACTTGCAATAACCCTTATCCCTGAGTGGCTTCCGGGCCTTGATAAGTGGTGATCACTGTGTAAAAAAAAAAAAAATAAATAAAGTTGAGTTGAGTTGTAAGCTATTTTAGTTTTAGTAGTGAAGAGTAGTGAAGTTTTCCGTTGGATAGCCAATCCGTAAAAGTTTTGAATTGTAAAAGGTTGCTGATGAAGAATAGACTTTCCCGCTAGATAGCCAATCCATAGATGTACTGAAGAGCAAAATTCATTCGCATGTATGTGCAGAATTCTAATATATCCAATATGTATTTTAGAGTGATTCTGGTTTCTGATTAGTTGATAACCGAGCGCTTTTCCATTTGATTGGTCAGTTCCTATTACCCCTGTCAATAAATAGAACTTTCTATTTTTCTGTAATCAGACACTCATTTGATATTCCCAAAATATTACAACAATCATTATCGTTATTATTCACTCATTAGGAGTTCATTCTTTGAAAACGATCTGTGCTCTTCATGGGATTGATGGACTATCTCATGACGTCACTTCCTCTAGTGACGTCACTTCCGGTATCGAGTATCGGTGCCCGGGTCAGAGATTGGCACTCGTGTGCAAACGCCCTACCGTGCAAACGCCCTACCGTGGTATTTCTCAACTCGCTTTACCTGTAATATATGTGAATACATGTTTCGTTTCATAAAAATCCTGTGTCCCTTTCGTTTATTACCATTTAACCCCATAACATTAATATTTGCAAATTAGTTTACGTTATCACAATAGCCGCTTACCATTGATTTTTCGCTTGTAGCGACCATTTGTCTTGGCTGGAGTTTGGGTGGCAATAAACCTCACAAAGCTCCCCATTCTATTAACACTCATCCAGTAAAGGCCCGGTTAGTGCTTTCTCTTCTCAGTCTTTACATCCTCTTTGGCTATCCTCACTTATTTGGTGTGGTGCCAGTTTATGGTAACACATAAAAAACAGAAAAGAAAATGGGGCTACAATTATACAGTTTCAGTTTTCATGGTTGCATATGATGTTTCTTTGTGATTTACATCTGTACCAGTTTCTCTATGTCTGGCTTGCGCATTTAGCTCATATGTGTTAGTCTCTGCATTCAAATTTTATGCCTTTAATATTTCAGCAGTTTTTATTATTGCCCGTTGTATCTTCTAAGACATCCCCCTGATTTCAATTTCTTCCATTTTTCAGGATTGTTGCTAGTGCTTGTTTCTTGTATTTCCTCCGTTTGTCTCTCTCCTTGATCTTCCCTTAGTGGTCTGTTGGAATTGTAAAATATCCGATCTGGCAAGTCTTTGCCTTCTGGTTTAGTATTATGACACCCGGTCTCCTTGTTTGGATGGGCTTATCTATTTGTATACATGTCTCATAGAATTTTGTGATTTTTATTTTCAAGTACTGCTGCCAGTTTACTAGTATCATATGTCTAGTGTTCATAATGCAGTTGTCTACATAATTCCCAGTTTACTGCCTTTCCCAATTGATCAGGTCTATTTTTATATATATTTTAGGCTAGTTTGCTGCATTCGTTTATTATGTGGTTTATGGTTTCGTCTCCGTATCCATAGTATGTTCATCTAATGTTTTCGTGTGTTTTTTCGATCATTGTTTTGATGTGGTTGATTCTTATCACGTTATCTTGTGTGGCCGTTATTAGGGATTCAGTTTTCCTGTTTAAGTTTCCTTCTTGCAGCCATTTCTATGTGTTTACATTAGTCTCACCTTTTGTTGGTCTTACAAATCGTCCGTGTAGCTGTTCCTTTTCCTATTTTTCTTTTCTCGTCAAATCCGTTGTCTCTTTTTTCTGTTTTGTTTGTTTCTTCTTAAATCTCGCTTCCTTACCTCTTTCAGCTCTCTGGTCAATTCCGGGTGTTTGCTCCGTTTCTCCGTCTCTCTGTGGTTAACAGAAACGGCAAAATCTACAATTTGGGTGGATTTTCCTATCTTGTCTTCTCGCTTATCTGCTTCTACGTTCTTGTAATGTAGGATTTTATGATTTTCGTTTTCAAGTATTACTACCGATTTGTATTGGTGCCATTTGTCTAGATGTTCACGATTTAGTTGTCTGGATGATTCCAAGTGTACTGCCTTCCTTACTTATCTTATAATCTTATATTGCTTTTGTTCTAGTTTATTATTATTATCATTATTATCATTATTATTATTATCATTATTATTATTATCATCATTATTATTATCATTATTATCATTATTATTATTATCATTATTATTATTATCATTATTATTATTATCATTATTATTATCATTATTATTATTATTATCATTATTATTATTATTATCATCATTATCATTATTATTATTATTATTATCATTATTATTATTATCATTATTATTATCATTATCATTATTATCATTATTATCATCATTATTATCATTATCATTATTATTATCATTATTATTATCATTATTATTATTATTATTATAATTATTATTATTACTATTATCATTATTATGATCATTATTATTATTATCATTATCATTATCATTATTATTATTATCATTATTATTATTATCATTATTATTATCATTATTATTATTATTATCATTATTATCATTATTATTATCATTATTATTATCATCATTATTATCATTATTATTATTATTATCATTATCATTATTCACATTTTGTATTTGGCTGTTGATATTACCGATTTTATACTGATAGACAGTTCATAAATAGCTACTAATGCTAATTGACCACATGAGTTACTAACGCTAACTGACCATATGAGATACTAATGCTCACTAACAAGATGAGCTACGAGAGGCGTGCAATAAGTAATGCCGCTGACCCACTTCCAGTTGTCCGATCAAGCTGAAATTTTGCATGTGCAATGATTTATATCTCTACGGGTTATGTGGCAAATTACAGCTCTGAACTAATTGTGGTTTCTATTTTACAGGTGTTTGAACTGAGTCAGGTGTGAAATAGAGCCTGTTGAATGTCGAGCAATGATCCGGTTTTTGTATTTGAAAGGACGCACACCACAGGAGAATTTTGATGAAATGAAAGAAACTTATGGTGATAATGCCCCATCATATGCCCTTGTAAAACGCTGGTATCGTGAATTCAAACATGGCCGGAAGTCTGTGGAAATAGCTCTCAGACCTGGTCGCCCCCCCCTTCTGCCATTGATATGGCATCTGTCCGTCAAGTTGAGGCTACCATTTTGGAAGATCGGCGCATTACTATTCGCCAAATAGCCCAAGATGTCAAGATTAGTACAGGGTCTGTGGAAACTATCATTCATGACCATTTGCATATGCATAAGGTGTCTACCAAATGGATTCTCAGGTTGCTCACACTATTCCAGAAGCGAGAATGCATTGAGTGCCTCAGGATGAATTTGGAGCTGTGCCAAGAAGATGAGTCAAAGTTTTTCAAAAGACTGATTACACAGTATGAAATCTGGGTCCATCACTATGATCCAGAGACCAAAGCCGAGTCAATGCAGTGGAAGCACTTGGACTCACCACCTCCAAAGAAGGCAAAGGTGCAGCCCTCCGTGGTAAGGTCATGCTCACAGTCTTCTGGGACCAGGACGGAGTAGTGATGACAGATTTCCTGGCAAAGGGAACCACAATTACAGGAGCCTATTATGCTTCACTTTGGAGGAAATTAAGGGAAGCTATCAAAATCAAGATGCAGGGCAAGATCAGCAAAGGTACCCTCCTCCTGCAGGACAACGCTGCGGTCCACAACTCGCATGTCGTCAGATCAGAAGCATGGGCGTATGGTTATGAAATCATCCCCCATCCTCCCTACTCTCCTGACCTTGCACCCTCTGACTTTCACCTCTTCCCAGCCATGAAGTTGTTTTTGAAAGGAAAGCGTTTTCCAGATGTTGCAGCCTTGATTCCTGAAGTCACGTCGTGGTTGGAGGACCAACCTGGGTTGTTCTACAAAACAGTCTCCAGAGCTGCATCAAACAATGCGAGAAATGCATAACTAGGTGGTTCCTATGTAGAGAAAGACTAATAACTGCCCAGTTTCGTTGCTCTACTGCTATAGGAAGTGGGTCAGGGGAATGACTTATTGCACGCCCCCCCATACTAATGCTAAGTGACCACATGAGCTCCTAACGCTAACCAAGCACATGAGCTACTAATGTTAATTGACCATATTAGCTACTAACACTAACCGACCACATGAGCTACTAACACTAACTTACCACATGAGCTACTAACAGTAACCGACCACAGGAGATACTAATTCTAACCGACCACATAAGCTACTAACATTAATTGAGCACATGAGCTACTAACGCTAACCAACACCATGAGCTACTAATGCTAACCAACCACAGCACTGCTAATGCTAACTGACCGCATGAGCTACTGATGTTAATAGGCCACATGAGCTACTAATGCTAACCAACCACAGCACTGCTAATGCTAACCCACCACCTGAGCTACTAATGCTAACTGACCACATGTACTGCTAACACTAACCGACCAAATGAGCTAGTGATGCTAACCGACCTCATGAGCTACTAATGCTAACTGATCACTGGAGGTAATTATGCTACCTGACCACATGAGCTCTGAAGGCTAACCAACACATATGTTACTAAAGCTAACCGACCACATGAGCTATTAACACTAATTGACAACATGAGCTACTAATGCTAATCGACCGCATGAGCTACTAACACTAACTGACCACATGAGGTACTAACACTAATCAACTACGTGAACTGCAAACACTAATCGACCACATGAGCTATTAACAATACTAACTGACCACATCAGTTACTAATGCCAGCTGACCACATGAGCTACTAACACTAACCGATGATATGACCTATGAACACTAACCAATAACATGACATGAAGTACTAACACTAACTGACCACATGAGATACTAATGCTAACGGACTACATGAGCTACTAACACTAATTGAGCACGTGAGGTACTGATGATAACTGACCACATAAGCTACTAACACTAACCAGCAATATGAGCTATTAATGCTAACCAACCACAAACGCTAACTAACCACTTGAGCTAGGAATGCTAACTGACCACATAAGTTAATTATGCTAACTGACCACATGAGCTACTAATGCTAACCCACCACATGAGATACTCATGCTAACTGACCATGTGCACTGCCTATGCTGACGGAGGTATTAATGCTAACCGACCATATGAGCTACTTATGCTAACTGACCACATGAGATACTAATTCTAACTGACCACATAAGTTAATTATGATAAATGACTACATGAGCTACTAATGCTAACCGACCACATGAGATAATAATGCTAACCGAACGCATAAGCTACTAATGCTAACCGACTGCATGAGCTACTAATGCTAACTGACCACATGAGCTACTAATGCTAATTGACCACATGAGCTACTAATGCGAACCGACCACGTGAGTTATTTATGCTAACTGACCACATGAGCTACTAATGCTAACTGACCACATGAGTTACTTATGTTAACTGACCACATGAGTTACTTATGTTAACTGACCACATGAACTACTAATTCTCACTGACCATATGAGCTACTAATGATAACCTACCCCATTAGCCACTAATGCTAACTGACCACATGAGCTACTACTGCTAACAGACCACATGAGTTACTTATGTTAACTGACCACATGAGCTACTAATGCTAACCGACCACATGAGTTAATTATGCTAACAGACCACATGAGATACTCATGCTAACCGACCACATGAGTTACTTATGCTAAATGACCACATGAGCTACTAATGCTAACAGACTGCATGAGATACTAATGCTAATTGACCAAATGAGCTACTAATGCTTACTGACTACATGAGCTATTAATGCTAACCGACCACATGAGCTACTAATGATAACCGACCACATGGGCTACTAATGCTAACTGACCACATGAGCTACTTATGCTAACCGACCACATGAGTTAATTATGCTAACTGACCACATGAGCTACTAATGCTAACCGACTGCATTAACTACGAATGCTTACTTACCACATGAGCTACTAATGTTAACAGACCACATGAACTACTAATGATAACCGACCCCCATAAGCTACTAATGCTAACTCACCACATGAGCTACTAATGCTAACTGACCACATGAGTTACGAACGCTAAACTTCAAAGGAGTAAAACAAAAAGATAAAAAGATCATTACATGGAACCAAGAAAACTGAAACCGCGTAAAATTAACTACACCCCCGCCCCATCAAAAAAAGTACTGGTGTCAGCATAGAGTATATAGTCGCGTGAAGAAATGTGTACATTTAAAAGAAATGAAAATCTAATAGATACAATCATTATGAATGAGATTCGGAGTGGAAATATGAACTGCCCTCGAGATAAAGGGTAGGAAATTTTTAAAAAAGGCAGAAAACTATGTTGAAAGTGCGGTAAAGGTTTAGAAAAATCTATAATACAGCATACATAGAGGCTGATTCCCACCACTGAACGCGAAAAACATGGAATTAGCGAAAGTGGAAACGAAACAAGAAAGAAAAACAAAATGAAAAGGAAAATTGTACAACGAAAACGCATTGATGTGGCTATGAAAATAAAACTTGAAAAAAAACTGAATTGTTTTCAACAGGAAACCAAATAACGTAATTGGAATTAAATACACAAAAGCCAAGATAACAAAGACTCAGGTAAACAGTTCAAAAGAGACAAAACGGTAAATTCCATGGTGAGTGAATGCAGCAAATTCTGCGTGAAAACATATAAAATCCAAGACAACTTTGTCAAGAAGATTGTCCTTAAAAACTTACAAACGACGGAATTTGTAACCTCCAGACAAATAATATAGACATAAATTGTGGTAGCAGATTTTTAAAACGTCCTTTTAGCGATAAATATACGAACGGAAACCCCACGAAAGCAAAGAGACCAGACATGATAATAGTTGACAAGAATGTAAATAAATCTGCTGAATTGTAGATTTTGCTGTCCTAGCAGATAACGAGTGGAGATGAGGAGGATACAAAAAATAGAGCTTGCCAAATAGCTGAAGGGTATATAGAAAAATAAGAAAACCATTGCACCTTGTAGCACCAATAAAGATACTTGAACAGACAATAAGATTTATTGTAAGTTTGAAAAAAGAAACATAAAATATAACGAAACATCTTCCATTAATGATGTGACAAAATAAGGCATGGCATGTTGAGTCGTCGCAGAAAATATGATAACAATAGAAAATGAACTAAAATAATATAAATATATAAATAAATATATAAATAAATATATAAATAAATCAAAAAATATATAAATAAATAAATATAATAAAAATAGAAAATGAACTAAAATAATATAAATATATAAATAAATATATAAATAAATATATAAATAAATCAAAAAATATATAAATAAATAAATATAATAACAATAGAGAATGAACTAAAATAATATAAATATATAAATAAATATATAAATAAATAAATATAAATATATAAATAAATAAATATAAAAACAATAGAGAATGAACTAAAATAATATAAATATATAAATAAATATATAAATAAATAAATATAAATATATAAATAAATAAATATAATAACAATAGAGAATGAACTAAAATAATATAAATATATAAATAAATATAAATATATAAATAAATATATAAATAAATAAATAAATATATAAATAAATAAATATAATAAAAATAGAGAATGAACTAAAATAATATAAATATATAAATAAATATATAAATAATTATATAAATAAATAAATATAATTATATAAATAAATAAATATAATAACAATACAGAATGAACTAAAATAATATAAATATATAAATAAATATATAAATAAATAAATATATAAATAAATATAAATATATAAATAAATAAATATAATAACAATAGAGAATGAACTAAAATAATATAAATATATGAATAAATATACATATATAAATAAATATATAAATAAATAAATATAATAGCAATAGAGAATGAACTAAAATAATATAAATATATAAATAAATATAAATATATAAATAAATATATAAATAAATATAAATATATAAATAAAAAAATATAATAACAATAGAGAATGAACTAAAATAATATAAATATATAAATAAATAAATATATAAATAAATATAAATATATAAATAAATATATAAATAAATATATAAATAAATAAATATAAATATATAAATAAATAAATAAATATAAATATATAAATAAATAAATATAATAACAATAGAGAATGAACTAAAATAATATAAATATATAAATAAATATATAAATAAACAAATATATAAATAAATATAAATATATAAATAAATAAATATAATAACAATAGAGAATGAACTAAAATAATATAAATATATAAATAAATAAATGTATAAATAAATAGAAATATATAAATAAATATATAAATAAATATATAAATAAATAAATATAATATATAAATAAATAAATAAATATAAATATATAAATAAATAAATAAATATAATAACAATAGAGAATGAACTAAAATAATATAAATATATAAATAAATATATAAATAAATAAATATATAAATAAATATAAATATATAAATAAATAAATATAATAACAATAGAGAATGAACTAAAATAATATAAATATATAAACAAATATAAATATATAAATAAATATATAAATAAATAAATACATAAATAAATAAATATAATAACAATAGAGAATGAACTAAAATAATATAAATATATAAATAAATATATAAATAAATATATAAATAAATAAATATAAGTATATAAATAAATAAATATAATAACAATAGAGAATGAACTAAAATAATATAAATATATAAATAAATATATAAATAAATATATAAATAAATAAATATAAGTATATAAATAAATAAATATAATAACAATAGAGAATGAACTAAAATAATATAAATATATAAATAAATATATAAATAAATAAATATATAAATAAATAAATATAATAACAATAGAGAATGAACTGAAATAATATAAATACATAAATAAATATATAAATAAATAAATATAAATATAAAAATAAATAAATATATTAATAAATAAATATAAATATATAAATAAATAAATATATAAAAAAATATAAATACATAAATAAATAAATATTATAACAATAGAGAATGAACTAAAATAATATAAATATATAAATAAATAAATATAAATATATAAATAAATAAATATATAAATAAATAAATATAAATATATAAATAAATAAATATATAAATAAATATAAATATATAAATAAATAAATATAATAACAATAGAGAATGAACTAAAATAATATAAATATATAAATAAATATATAAATAAATATATAAATAAATATAAATATATAAATAAATATATAAATAAATATAAATATATAAATAAATAAATATAATAACAATAGAGAATGAACTAAAATAATATAAATATATAAATAAATATATAAATAAATAAATATAAATATATAAATAAATAAATATAATAACAATAGAGAATGAACTAAAATATTAATATATAAATAAATATATAAATAAATAAATATAAATATATAAATAAATAAATATAATAACAATAGAGAATGAACTAAAATAATATAAATATATAAATAAATATATAAATAAATAAATAAATATAGATATATAAATAAATAAATATATTAACAATAGAGAATGAACTAAAATAATATAAATATATAAATAAATATATAAATAAATAAATATAAATATATTAATAAATAAATATAATAACAATAGAGAATGAACTAAAATAATATAAATATATAAATAAATATATAAATAAATATATAAATAAATATAAATATATAAATAAATAAATATAATAACAATAGAGAATGAACTAAAATAATATAAATCTATAAATAAATATATAAATAAATATATAAATAAATATAAATATATAAATAAATAAATATAATAACAATAGAGAATGAACTAAAATAATATAAATATATAAATAAATATATAAATAAATATAAATATATAAATAAATATATAACTAAATAAATATAAATATATAAATAAATAAATATATAAATAAATAAATATAAATATATAAATAAATAAATAAATATATAAATAAATATAATAACAATAGAGAATGAACTAAAATAATAAAATATATGAATAAATATAAATATATAAATAAATATATAAATAAATAAATATAAATATATAAATAAATAAATATATAAATAAATAAATATAAATATATAAATAAATAAATATATAAATAAATAAATATAAATATATAAATAAATAAATAAATATAATAACAATAGAGAATTAACTAAAATAATAAAATATATGAATAAATATAAATATATAAATAAATATATAAATAAATATAAATATATAAATAAATAAATATATAAATAAATAAATATAAATATATAAATAAATAAATATATAAATAAATAAATATAAACATATAAATAAATAAATAAATATAATAACAATAGAGAATTAACTAAAGGAGAGCTAGAAAGAATGAGGGAAACACTAACACAAGAATGGGAAAATCTAACCAGAAAAGGGTGTAAAGCAAGAATTCTACGATTATTTGAATAATTTTGGAGTATTGAGAATACTTGTTGTCACCTAAACCTCAATGATATCCAAATTCAATATAAGTATGTAAGCATCATAATAATGCTGATAATTTCTGATGATAACACAACTATTCGCGCTTAACGCTTCAGGAATTAACATGTCATAGATAAATAAAGCGGAGTATATCTATTACTTCATCATAGACAAATTGTTGTGTTGAGTTTCACCATCTGGCAATGAATTGGAAAACAAGCCGCCATTGCTTAGGATCGAAACTGATGTTTTCAAGCGTAAAATCGTTGCAATATCTTGATTATCACCGACAAATTATTCTTTCTGCTTTGTTGGTTTCGGGAACTTGTGAATATGTATCATTACAGATAAATCTGAAACATACGGAGCAACACGTTATATACAAGACGCAAAGACAGACGAACACAGTTAATAGACGCACACACAGAGACACATAAACTTACGCGCTTGTTTTATTGTTTGTAATGTTTATTTTACCGCAAATCACACATACACACGTGGAACAACGTGTTTTCTCTGTCTTTCTACTTTATGGCATATCAACCATTTTGGGTTATCTAAAAGCAGCATATCCTATATGCAGAGATCCTTCAAAGTGTCTCTTCTGCACGCAAAACTGTGGTAAGCAATTATTGAGCGAAAGGTGCTATATATGCAATAGATTTCTCTACTCTGAGTCACTGAAATGCTGAATTGAAAAGGCAAGTGTCTTCGGTAACGTTGCTGGGTTAACAGAATGTTGCTGTATACAACTTCGGATTTAGGAACAATGGATTTTTCTCAAGGCTCACGAATACTCCGATCGCTTTGAAGAAGCGGAAGTTTGAGATCAGACTACTGTAAACATTATGTGCCTTTGGCTACAATGTGTCATTGTGTTAGGGCCATTAGTTTATCTTTTAACAGCGTTTCAACCTTTTTTGTTGCCGAATCAAAATAACTATTGCAAACGATTTGCTAGGTACTAGTAATTGAACACACATTGCTATTTGATCTACAACTTAGATAAGTGCATCATGCCTTTCCACACAATATTAGTAGATAAACTACTACAATATATCCGATAGCATTTTAAGTTGCAATCAGTCCATTACATAGTACCTATTAAGTAAATAAATATAGATTATTGTCCGGTACAAATATTAAACTAAAATTCAATAAACAAATCTGATGATATCGGACAATACACGTGAATTTTTATTACTCATTTTTTCTTATTGTGTTGACCAGTGTTTCCCAAAATGGTTGTTACTGTGGTGACGCAAAGGAGGCAATAATGGTACCAATCTTTTAAGAATATTTAAACCAAGATAGCTTGATCTGTCTTTGTTTTAGAAAATTTTTGTACGTCAAAAGATTTCATAGAAAGTGGACTCTCTATGTGAATGAACATGATATTATGAATTCCAATTCCAGTAGCTCTGTAATGTAGTCAAAAGTCCGAAGAGATGCACAAATGTTTGTTTCACCCCAACGCCTAACGGGTGGTTAGCTCGTAGTGGGCACTAGTAGTTAGCATACGTAGCCACCGCTTTGACGCCCAACCATATCAGTTTCAGAATCTATAATCAACTAGACATCATAGTCCAAAGTTCGTCTCATGTTTATAAACAATAGACTTATTTTAGATCTTAGAATATTCAGAATTTGTAAATATATTCAAGATGTGACAGAATAAGAGTCTATTAATACAAAAATACCACAAGAATGCAGCAAAGTATATATGTATCGCTCAGAACTTTTTATTTCTGTTAAAAGCGATTTATCGTCGCTGTGTGCCAAAACACGCAGTAGGCTGTTAGAAGTAACTCTAACAAGTTACTACAGGTAACCACTGCATCGACATGCAGCCAGGTTCTGGATATGACATTAAACTATATTCGATGGTGAGACCCCAGTTTGCGGGCTTTGGGGAGTGTTGAGTCTCCCTTTAATTACCATTGCTTCCAGGTCCACTCTGACCCGGAGTGGTTGTACCTGTTAGGGTCCCAACTATAGGTTAAATAGAAACCGACTTGAAACAAATGTATTCTATTAAAAAAATTTCTTCAAAATCACTGGATTCGGCATTAAATAACCTTAAAAGGGTTGATATGCCGTAAAACAAAATCAACCAACCAACAAACGCAACCAGATCAATAAACAATTTGGCTATATGCTCCAAAGCTCATGTCGAATTTGTAATCATTGCATTTTCAGATACAAAAAGATGTAACAGAATGAGAATCAAGTTTTTAGTCGCGAATATTATTAGAGAATACGCGTATTTTGTTATCACATTAGCTTTGTAAAAATTAGACGTCTCATAAAGTTAGTGTCTTGTCCTTTGATTTTGTTATAGTTAGGAAGTTCTAGTTAGTAATGTGAAACGTGCAAAAATGTTTTGTAAATTATACATTTGCATGTTGCATGAATTATCAATAAATACATGTACTTTTACAATATACACTTATCTTTAAAATCAGTTCAAGACACTAAATACATAAACTACTATAGAATGCACCGATATTGATCCAAAAGATCAGGGGTCATCGCGTAATTAATTAATGTAGCATATTTTAACACTTTACAACAGTTTCATAAATCATCCAATCACCAGAAAAGTACATCAATAAATTTCTGAACGTTTTCGTACGTTCCAGTAAAAATTAAAATATAGATCCACACACACACACACACACACACACACACACACACACACACACACACACACACACACACACACACACACTCACACTCACACACACGCGCGCACATATGTACCTGTTTGCACACGCATGAGTGTGTGTGTGTGTGTGCGTGTGTGTGCGCGCGCGTGTGTGTGTGTGTAAGCACATGATTAAATTACCGTGGGATTAGCAGTTTTATGGGCAATGTGATCACCGTATCATGCTCTGATGGTCAGTTAAGCGTGAAACTGCCAGTCTCTATGGAGATTTAATACTTGCGTGTTTACATTGATTACAGTTTCCTATATAAATATTATGGAGAGTAAGGGAGAGAGAAGGAGACACACACATTATATTTTATACTTATATCTTATATTATCAAATAAGTATATATATATATATATATATATATTTATATATTCACACAAACATACACACGCATATATATATATATATATATATATATATATATATATAAATCCATAATATTATTCAGAGGTAAGACATCTATTGAATTTAACGAGGGGAAAGAATGCTCGATAGTAAGATACATTTTTATTTATTTTTACACAATATGGGCATTTTTCAGTCACTTAGTTATGAATATATAACAAGAGATATCATCAAGCAATGTTGATTTTTCTATAAATTTCTATAATTTTAGTCCCCTTGAAGGACTCAAATTTTGTAATAGCAACACTGCCTGATGATATATCTCGTTATTTATAACTAGTGGGCGGAAACATACTCATGACTGTGTCACGATACTTAAATCTTTACGTAAGAGCGAATAAAAAGTATATATATATATATATATATATATATATATATATATATATATATCGTGTATATTTAGACAGCATTTTTTAATTTAAACAAACATTGTTAAAAAAAAAAACAGATAGCTTTTGTTTAGTTATACCTAAAGCCAAACAACCTAACAAAAATGTAATCGCCTTACTCTACGTAGAAAGTCTATTCACAAATAAAAAAAAATTCGTTGACATATTCATTAATAACGTATAAAACAAACCGTCTCTCTCTCCCCTTAAAATCAACAAAAGAATACTTTAAAAAGTTTGTACCACTAAGGTACCCTTTTACGACTATAAAGGGAATATTTACACTCAAATAGAGGGAATCTCAATCGGTTCCGTCCTAGGTCCGCTATTTAGCGAGTTCTACATGAGTGACCTCGAAAACCAGATATTTAATAACACCAGAAAAACTTTTATCTATGTACGATAAGAACGAATAACTAATACTGAAGGGGCTGTTTCAACACCATACTTAAATTCATAATAGAAATGAATGTTAATAATGAAATTCCTTTCTATGTCGTACTCATTAACACTTCTAACAACACCTTCAGCACCTCCAACCACAAAAACCTATTAGCCTTAACTCTTGTCTCCTAAATTTTAAGAGCGAATACCTCCACCGATCTAACATAGCCATATCAAAAACCTTCTTAACTGCGCCAATCTAATCTCCTCGGAAAAAAAAGTATTACTCGAACTAAAAAAATATCAAGCTAGTCCTCATCAATAACGAATTTCCAAACTATACAGTCGACCAGTAAAATAAAACCAATGCCTCGGAACTTAAAAAAAAAACAAAAACAAACAACCAAACAAACAAACAAACAAACACAAACAAAAAACACACACACACACACATAGTAATACCCATCAATATCAAAATCGCAATACAATTAACGTTTTCTAATGCAACCAGATGCAACCAGGATTAAATTGGACAATAGGGCCATAAAAAATATTATTCATAGATATATTTCCCCCATTTACAAAAATCACCTTAGACTTATTATATATTATAAAAAAAAATTAAAACCCCAAAACCTAGTTGTAAAAAGCAATGCCTCCCCTATCCACAAACTACCAGAACAAACCAACTTCATCTAGTTCAGATGCCCGTTGGGAAAGTGTAACCCCTATAAAACACAGTACTTACCTTGGTTACGTCGGTTATATAACGACCACGCTATCCTGTCGCCTTACCATGCATAATGTAGAATCTAGTGCTATTTTACATTTACAGATAAAACATAACTGATCACTTCGAAGTTAAAGAAATTTTAGCCAGCAACCCAAATAATACACCATGAAACCAACGTTAAAAATTAAATATTTTGGAAGCGGTATATATAAGAACTCAGAAACCTGTCCTAAATATGGTTACATACCAATCAAGCTAAAACATTTTATAACTTCCTTTTCCCTTTTGACACCACTCTCGCCTTAAAACTTGACACTCCTTCCCCATGTGGCACAAACTGCTTCGAACGCATAACGCACTATTCACCCGTCAGCACAACCAAATCTTACACATTCTCCTGATGATATCTTGACAAAAGATGTAAAGCAAAAAATCGCGACATGCTTCGAAGAGAAAGTCTAACTATGGGACATGCATTAATACCTCGGATCTATACACACAAAAAAAATCATCAGAAACTTGAAAAATAAAAAAGGTATAAAACAAAAGTTCTCTGTTGTTTTTAAAAATGTTTGTCTATATGTATATACTTGCAGTGTTTATTTCAACAGGGGTTTGTACATGAGTAAAGATTAATAGTAATATGAAAATATATTCATGATAAACAAACTGCGCATAATTTGTGTTTCGACCATTAAGAGCTCATCGGGCTAACTGATATGATAAACATTTTTCTGTCCTTGTAAATAGTCATCACATTGACTACACCATAACAGGAGAACCTCAAAATATCAACATTTGAACTTCTATTGTAAATTAAGAGAAACATACTCTAGTCTTGATGCAATGTTCTAGCTTCGGCGTTATTATGTATATCCTGTGCAGTTGAATAGACACAGTATCTTTGGAAACACATATCGTCTCAGCAACGATCGTACAAAAAAACTATTCTTTATGTTGGATTCTCGAAACGTAAATAAATAAATATGGCGTAAGTTTATTTTACCAGGAATATATACATATATATATATATATATATATATATATATATTTTTTTTTTTTTTTTTTTTTTTTTTTCATGGCAGCGCGGACTTCGTCTTGACCAAGTATTTGACCATGTATGGTTGAGGGAGATATATTTCGCTCCAAACCTACTTCGCGAAAGAAATAAACAAAATAACGATCAATGGTTCAAACTTTAAATATGTATGAGCTATTTTTTGTAAGGGTTTCTACTTCTATATACGCGTACATGCGCACACCAACCAATGCCATTTCAATCTATGCACTTTTCTTGTAAAACTTTCTCAAAAACACTTGCCTATCTAAAACTACTATCAACAATTTCCCCCGCTCTATTTGTACCTAAATCTAAACGCAGATTCCATGAACAAAACTTATTTTTCCTAGAACTGCCCGTATATGAAATTTTGTTTCGCTTATTTGCTTTCGAGCTGACTACAATATGGTTGTCTTCAAGTAAGCAAGTTCTTATTGATCTGGTCATTAAATAATCAAATTTTATCTAGTATCCACCACGAACGATTTACTGTGCTGTTGTCCCAGTGGATGGTGATAGTGATATCTGTTGTTAGCCTCGTTACTTTTCTAGTCTAGAAAGACGTCAGGTACTTACGCGAAGAACCACGAGAAGGTTGCCAATATCCTAAGTAGAAGTGATTTTTGTGGAATAAACTGGATTCGAATTTAGGACACCCAGGTCGTAAGTCTGTGTCATTAACCACTGAACCACCATCCCCTCTCAGTGACCACAGTACACTCATCAACCTTTATCTCCGAGTAGGCTTCGGGACTCGATAAGTGGTAACTCGCCTGTAAAAAACTATAAAAAATAGATATAAACTAAAGCAGATACATACATTTATTAATGTGTGAATATGTGTGTTATAACTATATAGTTTAACTATTGGATATTACATTTTGTGTACATGTTGATATTCATTGGAGCAAGTCAGGTAAAAGGCCATTTAAAAATAAAAATGATTCCGGTGGAATCATTTTCATGAATCTCCCCTGAGATCCAACGCAGCGCGACTGTTAAACAATGTGCTTGGAACCATATACCAATCGGTGGTAAGAAATATAGGCTTGTTATTCGGTCTATAGCATTTAGGAGAAAGGAGAGAGGTAAATAAAGAGAAAGTCCAATTAGAGACAGAACGAAATGGGAAGACAGAAATAAAGAGTTTCTCTCTCTCACACACACACGCACACACACACGCACGCACACACACACACACACACACACACACACACACACACACACACACACACACACACACACACACACACACACACACACACACACTGTGCGATTTTCTTTTTGCCAGAAGTTGTTCTATCTGGATTTTCGCAATATCTAATACACATTAGGAAAGTAAAATAAAAATAAACAAAACTGTGTGAGTGAGAGAGTTTGAGAGGAGAGAGAAAGAGAAAATGAGTCGTAGAGAGGAAGAAACGGAAATCAATAGAAAGAAAACTGAGAACGAGAGTTAAGGCGACAAAGAGAAAAAAAAAGAGGAAAGAAATAAACAGAAATCGAGATCGAAAGATAAAACAAGAGGAGAACCAGAGAAAAGAAAGTATGCAAAAGGAACGAGAAAAAGTGAGTTGAATAGAGATAAAGAGAAAGTGAGAAAGACTGAAAATGAGAGTGGTGAGATTAATAGTGAAAAAGAGAGATAGAGAGAAAAAGAGCGGAAGCGATATAAGAAAGGGAACAAATGAATATAAGAAAGGGGGAGAATAAAAGGAAGAGAAAGGGAATAGAAAAGGGAACAAAAAAGAGAGAGGCAGATAAAGAGAAAAAGATAAAGACAGAACACTAACGTACTGTACACACAATAACCGTTATCCCCGAGTGGCTTCCGGGCCTTGATAAGTGGTGACTACATTGTAAAAAAAGAAAAAGAAAAAAAAAGACAAAGAAAGAGGACAGAAAAAAAAGAGGGCAGGATTTTTCAGTCTATAATGTTGAAACGCAATGCTTATTGAAAACGATGAACTCAAAACAACTTGCTACCTTAGCATGATTGAGAGGGGGTCTAGCGTTCATACCTTTTTCCAAACTTGCACTTGGTTTCGCATGTATTTTTTTAAAATTCTTCTTCATGAGTCGTATTGCGCACATGATTACTGAAATCATGGAGATCTTCCTAAGAATCCAGTTTCTTTTCATGTCGCTCATGAGAGCTTGATGTCCTAACATTCACGATTATCATTACTACTAGCAGGCTTCCCGGCGTTGCCCGGTCATAAAATACGCATAATATTATATTTTAATTAATGCAGAATTCTCATTTATTATAAACAGAAATACCGTAGGTATTAAACGTTATGGTAAATTCATTTAAAGAATGAAGTAATAATAAAAAAAACGGAAATAATTTTTTTTCTGAAGCGTTCACTTCTTTTAAGTAAAAAAGAAAAACAAAGAATACTCGAGCTCAGATCGAAACCAAAATCTGAAGACAGTGAGTCAAATGCGATAACTATTAGACCAGCGTGATACGTTCTTTAAAATATGTTCTCAAACTACTTATTCTTAACATCTGTAATGTGAACTATTCACGCATGCGCATTCGTGAAATAGTTGATAACAGGCCTCAGTTTTTCAATGTTGACCCCTTAGCAGCCTTTTTTTTCCGGATGAAAACAGATTAAAAATTTTTTCACATGTGTATGAATATACTATCTTCTAAAGTTTTAGTCTGTAGATAAAAAAAAAAAATCGTTGCGTATATATGTTATTAATCTACCGACAAAACACCGGAAACAAATTATAATAGTCGATTTTATGATGGCTGTAATATTTGTAAAATTAGAATGTTATAATAGCAAACTGAATATTTACAAAGAAAATTATTTATGTTAAAATGTAAAGAATGTAGAACATAAATAATAATTTCAAATAGATTGACCTCCAGAGTTTGACGACTCTTACGTATTGGTTAGTATAAAGTGACGTGGACTTTAGTGAGAGTTTTTGATGAGTCAAAAATTTGATGCGAAACAGAGCAGACGCAGAAATGTCGAGTCGGACGGTGATGGCGCCCAGTAGAGGGAACCAGAAGACGTTAAACACGCGTACGTAATATATACACCCGTCCATGTCATACAGAACCCTCGATAATACATATTGATTCTGGTGCCGTATATGACCATATAGATCCCCTGCAACGCAACATATACATTCTGATAGCGTGTTAGACAAGACTGCATAAAGAACCTGGGAACAGAATGCAATAAATGGTCAGAATCCACACACACAAATAAAATAAGTGTGAAAAAATATGTATCGAATAAGTAAAAAAAAACAACAAAAAAACAGTATTTACGTGTTATACTATACTTTAAGATAAAGAAAAAAAACAAAAACACATATACAAATAAGTAAAATAAAGAAGAAGCATTACTTTATATGTTAACTGCATAGAAAAAAGAAAATAACATGCACACGCACATGAGAAAATATATTTAAGTAATTAAGAAAACGGGCGATATGCCGCAGTCGGTCAAGAAAAATATGCTCGTGAAAAGATTGTTGATTGTGTCAATTTTATGTTAAGAAAAAGAAAAAAATATGTATGTGTCGATTTAAGCGGGAAATAAGAAGATCGCGAGAAAGAAAGAGATAAGGTATTAATAACACACACATACAGACAATGTGAAAAAAGAAAAATAAAGAAAACACACAGTCACAACACATGAAAATAGTTTCCAAATTGTTTCACTGTTTGTTTTGGTAACCTGTCAATCAAATTATTTCTGTTGTCAAAAACAAAACGTGAATACTCTTTTGCTAAACTTAAACAAAGCAAAAAATAATCCGAATTTTGTTATGAAATTGTATTTGTTCCTTGTTGAAGTTTTCTGCTTTCATGTTTTTGATTAAAAAAGGACAATTAAAATTTAATTTATTTGCTTTATTGAGAAAAGGGAAACAAATGACGCACCTTGCTAAAAGAACTGAGATTGCTCTCGGTTTTGGGATTGAGTTTTGTGAAATCTTGTTTTGTGTTATGACTTTTTATTAACAGGCTGTGAACTGTTTTATTCATTGAGTGATGTATTTGAAAATGTTTGAAAATCTTAAATGTGATTTTGTGATGTATAAAGTTTTGTATTTGTTTTGGAAAGCTGTACGCTCTTTCCAGTTTAAATTTTAAAAACAAATAATGTGTAAACTAAGCTAGATGTAATTAAAAGAAAAAAAAAAAAATTGAAGGTTAAAATTAATTTTTCTTAACGTATGTCAGCATACAACATTAGAATTTCAAAGAGAGTAGACAATATTGAATTTATGTAGACGGTTATTTTATTATTTTCGAGTAGTGATTCACGAAAAAACTTGTTTTTCGTTTTTGATTTACTTTGACCTCGAGTAAGACCAACGTAACGCAAAAAGTGGATGTTTCATGGGTTTTCCGCGAACTATGGGCATAAGGGCCGGTTGCAGTTTCCGACGTAAGCGAAGCTAGTTGCGACAATCAACTTTAGGGAAGACAACTTATTAGTTGCCTAACACGACGGCGTAAGGGGCGGAAAGATATGACGAACGGATCCATTATATTGCAAATCACTCGCGGGAGAAGAGGAAAAGACGAGAATAAAGTAAAAAGGCCATCAAAATGTAAAATGTGAAACATGGTCCCAAGCAAAAAATATAAAGAACAACATCCCATATTAAATGAGAGATTTGGGTAGACAATAGTGGGTGTCTAGTGAGTTGACTAGTAGATACTGTAAGCTAAGGTTTTCTGTTTGATCCCAAGACATAAGGCATAAAATGATAGGGAATTTGAAGTAGCATCAATATAGAAAATGCAATGTGCCTAGTTTTTAATAGCACCTAAGGGAGAGACAGGGCCAGAGGAACCATATGATGTAAAGTTTTCGAGTTTTGGTGAGAGGCGAAAGGTGCCTCTGTTTGACTATGTCAGAAGGGTGTCTAGAAATGAACAGCCGACGTTGATTGTAGGAATAGTAACCTACACCCCGGAGGAAAATGTCATTGGACTAGACAAGAGACTGTTTAGATGAAATAAACAGTGGTCGGTAGGTAAAGACTTATCCACAGAAAAGTTAATAAGAATGGTTCCAACTGTTTTCTTAGCCGTAGAGTGTGGAAAATCTAAGGATCGTGCTAACAGGAAATAGGATGAGTGTGTAGAAAAATGTATGCAATACATTTTTGATAAAATATAAGGAGAGAATTGTTATGCTGTTAATCTACCGGAAACATCAGAAACAAATCATAATAGTCGATTATTATGATTGTTGTAATATTTGTAAAAATAGAATGTTAACCTAGCAAAATAAATGTTTTCAGAGAAAATTGTTTATGTAAAGAATGTAGAATGTAAACAATAATTTCGAATAGACTGACCTTTAAAGTCTGTTGATTCTTACGTAGAGGTCATTATAAAGTGACGTGGACTTTATTTAGAGTTTTAAGAAAAAATATATAGTGATTTGATGAGCCAGAGATTTTAACCGAGAGAAAGAGAGAGAGTAGACGCAGAAGGATCGAGTCGGGCGGTGATGGCACCCAGTAAAGGGAATCAGAAGGCTTTAGTCTAGGACAAGCGGCAGCTTTCCAATGAGGAAACATCGGAAATAAAAGTTGCTGAAAAGACAATCCGAGATTCGTTATTTCTTGGGATTGACCTGCTTTGCAGCTGTTCTTCAGGATACGTCAAACCAGATTAGGGATAGCTCAGCTATGTTTCTTCGATTGGCCGATGTTACAACCTCAGAGAACTGTAATTTTTATTTATTTTTTGTTACATGCCCCTTGTTAAATGTATCTGTTGTCATAATTCTTATACCACTAGACATTAAACGAGTTAGATACACGTACGTAATTTATACACCCGTCTATGTCATATAAAACCCTCGACAATACAACACATTCATTCTGCAACGCCACACATACGTTGAGAAGTGTCCTCATACACGCACATTCTGAATTTTATAGATATATAGATTAGTTTAAGAGTTAATTTTTTACGTTATATAAACATATTAACATGCCACCATCATATAAATAGAGATATGCATACATAAAAACAATATTGCTCGAGTGTCAAAAAATATGCTAAATATACATGCTACCTTATGGTATATTTCACAGACATAAGCAGTACGTCGTATAAAATCAATGCTTTCACTAATATGAGTGCAAGAATTGATGTTAGAGTATAGAACATTATTTTTGAACAATAACTATATGTTATCAATTCGACTAGGGATTTTTATCCTGATCCCCCAAAATCAACAAAGATTAGACCATCCCAAATGATCATGTCCATGTTGATTTTGTGGTGAGAGTTAAGTTCTGTGCAGTTCTAGAACCCACCAGGCTTTAACTTCTCCTTTTGAAAAGAGGTTAGTTTATTGTTAATTATCCTGAAGCGCTCTCACTAGGGAGTATATTTTTTATATCTATTTCATATTATATTAGTATACTAATTGGCCGGAATTATACTTTGTGTAAATCACATCGATTACAGAAAATAAATGGAAACATAAACATCCTGCTTAATGTTAAAATTTGAAATGTAAAAGTTGATGTTGTGGCGAAACTAACCTGTGTTACCTACTCATGGACTATTCCATACAATAAATATCAGAAGACCATGGTGGCAGTCGATATCCGGTGGACCACCCTAGGTCGTTCATCAGTTAGACTAACTAACCATCTTTTTATATGATTTTGTAATACATATTATATAATTCCGGCGTTATGTTTAAGAAGACTATAACAGTGGCGACGAAGAACTTCGCACTCACAGAGGACACTTGAATTTAAAATATCCCTAGGTTCATATAACAAAAATTCAAAAGAACTCACGGCGCAAAGTTTAGTTAAACTAGCAAGTGTTTTTAACATTTTAAATACTGACAAAACGCAAACAGGAATTGGCAAAAACCAAATAAATACACTGACATAAAATAATCTAACGAATCGACCATAGCGACAAGAAATATTAATTACGAAATCGAAAAATATAAAACAGCGCATATGCAACATTAGAAAAGTAAATTGAGAGAATTTTGTTCTCTTCTTCTTTGCACTATTTACGACAATTAAGTTACCTGTCAGTGAAAAAAAAGACAAATACGTATTATTCGTATTTTTTAATCGCGTCGTTAAATAATTTTGTCAATGAACTTTTATTACTTACTAATAAAAAGTTTTCGACCTTTTTCTTCATTGCAACCCTTTTCTGTTCTATGAAAAATAGACATTTGCTTTGAAAAAATATTGCATATTTTCGTCGACTTTTACATATAATTTTTCGTCTATGAAAGATATTTTTGGAAGAAATTTTCTTTCCAAGGAATTTAAAACTGTATGTTCAACGTTCGTTTGCAAAGTTATTGAAGGAAACGAATTTCTGTACCCTTTTACCCCGTTATACTAAAAATACTAAAACCCGGTTAATCTGAACACGATTTTGTTAAATGTTCATAAATCCTGTATCTTACCCACCATACAACGATGGACGCCTTACAAAGTACGTTGGAACAATTATTAAACTGCAGATTAAACAACAATTACTAAACACGAAACAACAATTATTGATCATGCAACAACAATTATTTGAACACAAGAAACGCTCAGATTAAAGACGACAACAACAACAAAAGCAACAACAACATCAATGATGAAAACAGCTAATGTGGCTAGAGTCCCAGCAATATGAAAATTAACAGCACATGAAAGAGCTGTTTACTCAAGTCATAAAAAATAATGCGCCCATCGATAATAATACCGCATTTTTACAAGACTCAATACGGAATGCGATTGACAATTATGGAAGGTTAACAAGCTCCTCCACCACATCACAACAGACACAATCACTGACCTAAACAATTTAATCTACGCAGGCGCCAAGATGGTAAGTATGAAGTTCAAAACAGAAAAACACACAATGGACCGACAAAACCTGGATGGAAAATGAGGTTAGAAAACCAAAGCAACAAACATAAAAAAGGAAAAAAGAGAAAATTGAAAATTGGAAATGTGACCAGCAGATAGAGGCTAAACAAGAAACACGAAGATCTGCACCAAAAAAATAGCAGCAAAAGAAGGGAGACTAAGATGATATAGGTACAGAGCAGTGCAAGCAAAGCAGAAAATTTGAAAACAATGAAAGCTAATTTTACCAAAAGGTGAACGGGGGAAAAACAAAAACAGAACACCCAAACCCGACAGAAAAATCTCTATTGAAGTAAGATATGGGAAGAACGACGAGAACACAATAGAAGTGCTGAACGGTTGGAAGACATGAAAGAAGAATAACAATACATCGAAGAAGGAACAGTGAATGGAATCAGTAAGGACACCCTAGAGAAAACCATAGGAAAAGTGGCAAACTGGAGAGAATCAGGAAACGACGAGATACATGTATACTGGTTCAAAAAATTCACAACACTACACGAAAGACCAACGCATGAGAAGATGTATATAGGAAACAAACGTGCCAGATTGGATGACAAAAGACAGAACCACACTGATACAGAAGGACACAGAGAAAGGAACCACCCCCAGCAAGTATAGGCCTGTCACATGCTTATCCACTATCTAGAAAATATTAAAAGCCCAACTTAGGGAACAAATCTACCACTCTCTGAATAATCGTGGACTTCTTCCCGAGGAACAGAAAGGATGGCATAAAGGAAAGAGAGTAACACATGATCTGCTATACATAGATCAAAAAATCCTAAAGGATGTAAAAAGGAGAAAGAATTTAGCCATGACATGGATCGACTACAAAAAGTTGTACGACAGGATCCGCCAAGCATGGATAATATACTGCTTAAAAATGTATAAAATACCAAGCGGGATCATCAACGTGATTGAAAATGCAATGAGCATGGAAACTGGAACTGACAGCTGATGGACAACACATAACAGAAATTAACATACAAAGAGACATCTTCCAAGGAGATTCACTATCACCATAGCCATGATATTTCTGAACAATATATCATGAGAAAGTGCCAGGCTGGATACAATTTCTCTAATACAGAGGTAAAAATGAACAACCTAATGTACATGGACGACCTGAAAATTTTTGCAAGGACCAAAAAAGGAACTAGAGACACTAATAAACACTACCAGGATCTTCGGCCAGGATATCCAAATGAACTTTGGTATGAAAAAGTGAGCACTACTATAAGAAAGGGAAAACTGGAGACAACAAAAGGTATGGAACTACTCAACCAAACGATGAGGGCCCTAGGGGAACAAGACGCCTATAAATACTTGGAAGTTCTCGGAGCAGACACCATCAAAGCCACAGAAATGAAAGAGAGAACTGGAAAAAGAAGAAGAAAACTTCTCGAAACAAAATTATACAGTAGAAACTTAATAAAAGGTATAAATACATGGGCCGTATCATTAGTAAAATACTCAGGACCGTTCATAGGGTGGACCAAAAAAAAACTGACAGCACGATCAGAAGACCAGGAAACTCATGGCCATACACAACGCACTACACCCAAACGACGATGTTGACCGACTCTACGTGAAAAGAAAAGAAGGCGAAAGAGGACTGGTTTGCATAGAAGACTGTGTGCATGACATAATAAAAAAGAATTCGAAAAATACATCACGCAGAACACGGAAAGGATAATTATGGCAGCGAAAGATACTGGAAAGCATCGACAAAACAGAAAACAGAGATATGACGGATAAGACCAGCGAAGAAAAATAGGAAAACAAACAACTACATGGAAGATTCATAAAGGTGACAAAAGATGAAAATAACGAAAACACTTGAACATGGATGCGAAAAGCACTCATAAGTAGAGAAACTGAATCCCTAAAAACTCCTTCACAAGATAACTCGATAAGAACCAACCACATGAAAGCAAAGATCGATAAAACACAAGGAAACAGTAAATGAGACGAAAGGATAAACCATATAATATAGTATAGAATGCAGCAAACTGGCCCAAAAGGAATGCAAGAACAGACACGGCCAAGTGGGAAGGGCAGTATACTGGAATTATGCAAACAACTGCATCTCGTGCGCACTTACATAAACCGACAACACTACTTGAAAACGAGAATCAGAAAATCCTACGGGATATAGTAATAGAGACTTATAAACCCATCCAAGCAAGAATACCGGATGCCGTATAAATTAATAAGAAAAAAAAGTCCTGTCAAATCGTAGACTTTGCTGTTCCAGCTGACCACAGGGTGAATATCATAAAAAGGAGAAACGGAGCAAATACACAGAGATAGCCAGAGAGCTGAAAGGGATATGAGAGATGAAGAAAATCAAAATAATACCTATGATAGTAAAAGTACTAGAAGCAATCCCGAAAACTTTTGAAAAATGAATGGGAGAAATTGGAATCCAAGGAATGACTGGAAAAATACAACGACAATAATAAAACAGCTCAAATATTAAGGAAACCCCATGAATGTGGAGGCTAACACACACGAACCACAAGCGCAGACTAGAAAAACTGCTGCAGAGGCAAACCATGAAGCGCTACATGGAACCAAGAACATTGAAGCTGCATACCTATAAGTTCTCTAACCCCACCCACTCCTCTCATTACCACATCACTCTCCCCCTCCTCAAAAAAAGAGTAAAACCGAATAACAAGTGGAGTCCAGCAGGAAGGAAAGAGCGAGTAGTGAGCACTGACCAGACCTCCGCTGGAAAAATGCAAAGAGAACTGAGACCTTGGGGAGGCTTCTTGCCACTCAAATTCCAGTGATGACCAATGGCCGCTGCCAACGAGAAATCAATAGAAAGCAATTGTTGCGATAATGCAAATTTATTTGCAAATACTATCGAAAGAGATGGAGAGTACTTGAAATCTGGGGAGACTTGTTGTTGCTCGGCTTTCGGGCAACACCACAGGCTGTTTTCAATGAGATCTTTGATGACCTGTGTGAAAACTCCTTGTGAACCAATAATGATAATAATAATTCTGATTTCGTTTATCAACGTCTCTCTGGAAAGGGATGGGATTCATTTCCTGAGGATTTCCCTTAATCCCGGCTTCAAACCAGGAGCTTCAAAGATCAAGGGTTTTCCTAAGGATATTGGTGGTACCTACAATTGCAGAGGTCTGAAAGCCGCCTAAAACATCGAGGATTTGTCGTTTTTTTTTTTAATTGTCCTTCCAGACGACTTGATACTACTCCTAGTGTACCAACGACGACCGGAATTATTTGAGTTTTAACTTCGTGTATACACCTTATCTCCAAGGCCAATGGAGCATAATTGCTCCACTTTTCCTTGACTTTGACTTTGACTTTGATATATAGATGTTTGAGGTCTAGGTTTTGGACTTGTTCATCGTTCCAAGGGAAACATTTCCTAGACAACTTTGTGGCATGTGTGGCACAGAAACCCAGGAATTTGCACTTCCATTTAGGAGGATAGACAATATAAACTCGGCAACAATCTTCAATGGGTGTCAAGTCTGCTTTTGAATGCGTTTACCGTTTGTGCTTGTACAACTGCATCTGGGAGATCATTCCATGTGTTGACAACCCTCTGTGAGAAGGTCCCTTTGCGGACATCTAGCCTACAGTGTTTTTTACGATTTTGAGGCTGTTCCCCCTGGTTGTGCTGTTTTTGGTGATCTGAAAAGACGGCTTTCTTGTATCATAGATCTCATAGATGTACGTGCAGAGATCGATCATAGCACCACGATTTCTCCGATGCTCAAGAGTGGGCGGTCTCAGGGTTCTCAATCTTTCAGAATATGACTCGTCCTTCAGTGATGCCAGCAGCTTGGTTGCTCGGCGCTTTATATCTTCCAGATCACTCATTCTCCTTCTCTCACATTCCTGTCCCAGGGTACTGAGAAGTCTACAATCTGCCAGTTTTTTTGAGACCTTGCTAATGACGACCAAATCCGGACGATTATGTTCTAATTGCTTGGTCGTTATGACACTTTTGTCCCACCATACCTTTACTTTGTCATCCTCACTTGTTCTCACTTCATCAGGAACCTCCTCAAACCATTTTCCAGCACACCACCCCAACCCTCTTACACACCTCCCAATATATCTGGAGTCCCATGCGATCGTGTCTTTTGCGGTACTCTCTCTGGGCCAGTCCACTACACCCTGCTGCAAGGTGCGCAATTGACTCTGAGGTATTACCACAAATCCGGGATTCTGCAGCAACTTCCTCTCCTAGAACCACTTTTTTGAACAATCGTGTTCCTAATGCCTGCTCTTGTGTTGCACAAACAAAAGCTTCAGTACGCTAAGCCAGATACCCAGCTCTAAGCCATTGCCATGATCTTTCATCAGCCACTTCTACTATATCCTGGAAGAACCTTCCATGCATTTTCTTCCTAGCCAGTTCATCTGCCCTTTCTCTACCCATACGTTTCACATAATCAGCCTTGGTCTCACATACCTCCACTTCATTGGCCACAACCTTAAGCATCCACTCCCCATTTCTAACCACATGCTCCTTCAAAGACATCTCCTCGGTTCTAACACAATCTTTTACACTTTTCAATCCTCTCCCACCGTCTTTCCTCTTTTGATGCAGCCTTGCTACGTAGTAGTAGTAGTAGTAGTAGTAGTAGTAGTAGTAGTAGTAGTAGTAGTAATAATAATAATAATAATAATAATAATATTAATAATAATAATAATAATAATAATAATAATAATAATAATAATAATCAGCTGAAATCAATATGGAAGATTAAAAAAGTCAAGATAAAACCAATAATAGTAGGAGCACTAAGAACAAGCCCGAACGGCTTTTAAAAAGAATGTGAGAATCGGAATCCGACGGATGACTGAGAAGGCACAACAGATAACAATAATGAAAACGGATGAAATAGTGCAGATACAAATGTACATGAGCTACAGATGCTAAACGAACAGGTATAAATTATCACAGAATTAAAACACAAAGAAAGATCACATGGAATCGAGAAAACTGAAACTGACTTGTAAGTTAACCCTCCCTCCGCAAAAAGAGTCGGCATCAACACTGGCACCACACAAATAGTCAAGCCTCAAGGAGGATGGAAAGACCAAAGAGAGAACACACTAACCAGACCTCCACTGAATGAGTTCGAACAAAACTAAGACCTTGAGGAGGCTTGTTGCCATCCAAATTCCAGTGAAGACCAATAGTCGTTGCCAACGAGAAACCATGGTGAACAGATATTGCGGTAACGCAAATTCATTTATAAATGCTATCTAAAGAGGAGGAGAGTCCTGAAAATCTGGTGAGACTTGTTGCTACTCAGACTCCAAGGAACACCGCAGGTTGTTCTCAGAGAAATCTTTGATGCTGGCGTGTGTGAAAACTCCTAGTGAGTAAATAATAATACTTCAATCGAGGAACGGAATCGCTATTTACAGCCGCACAGAGCAACGCTATCAAATAACGATAATGAATAATAAAAAATGCATTTAGCGTTCATACGTTAATGCATTTTCACAGTTTTCACATATCAGCAGTGTCATGTGTAATTTGGTATCAAACAAGCTGCGACCAGAAAAGATGAAAGTTATCTCCCCTGTTTATTTTTGTTATTTTTATTTTTAAATCGCTTCTTCATATTTTTCTGATATATTTAAGATTTTTTCATCTATTAATTTTTTTTTTATTTTTTTTTAATTATTCCACCACCAAAGGCAATTATCCATATTCTGCAATTTGTGTTTATTTACTTTCGTTTTATATAATAGCTAAATTTTTAGTCACGAACGAACAAAGTATTGTTTTATATCCTTTATTGTTCATAATTTAGGAACATACATATTTTTTTTAATTTACAGTTTAAAAAAAATGGTTAGTCTTGAATAGAAAAATAAGTACTCGCTTATATATATATATATGTAGCTGTATATTTAAGATTTTGTTTAATAAATTAATGGTGCTTCTACAGTATTGTGACGAGATTTTGTAGTCAATAAATGGAGTTTTCAGATAAAAAACAATGATTTCAACTGATTATTTTTGTCAATTCTAATAAGTTACAATGGTAGCTTCCAAATTATGCAGTCGAAATTACATGAATATTACTGAATTATTAAAAGAAAACTTTAATCGTGTTAGCAGATGAAAAATTGCCGAACGGAAAATTACCTCACTTTTGAAATCTCCTGTGTTTTATGATCGTTTTCATCAAATTCTACTTTTTATTTTCATAATAAGTAATTTTCTACCTTATAAATTTTCGTAATTTTTAAAAATAATCATCGCAAAAATACGAGGAATACGTAGATACTATTGTTTTTATGTGAAATTCAACTTTACGATTTTCGAAAATCTCGTCTCAATTCTGTAGAAGCGCCAAATTAGTTTGTGATTTATGATTTAATTATTTTACTTGCGTGATTTTTACATTTTTTTTCTATTTATATTGTAAAATGGGACAGATTTTCCCAATTGACCATTTATATTTAGACAACCCAGAAACTATGTTTGTATTTTTTACTCGTAAATTCCATCATGATGATATCTTTTATGCCACTCGACGATAAGAGATTTAGATGGATTAATATTCAGTTGACTGTTGACGAATATTATGAAAAGATTGAAAATTATGAGTGGGATGAACGAACTTTGATTACTTCTGAGGACGGTTTGTGACCAGTATTTGGAAAAGATCATGTTGTATTTTGCAAGGAAGAAGTCCGTTGGTAACATATTCATCAAAGGGAAAATTCTTGGAAATAATTCTGATTAATACTATACATACGGAGAAAGAACAGTTTTTCAGCTTAGAGAGAAAGCAAGTTTTTTTTTTCTTTGTGTCAATGAAGGAGAGACCAGAGATTGAACCTCAGTCAAACATCTTCGATAGAAATAATGCCCTAGAAATTATTTTTCGTGACTCCTCAGTGAACATTTTGTATTTGCTGTGTGTGTGTAAGATACTTTCAAATACTTTTAATCTAAATATAAGTATTCGTTTTACATGTCTTTAATCAAATGACTAGGAAGCCATCAGAGATCATATCAGAGATGCCCCACGGGGAAATATTTTTCTCTTCCTGCTGAACAGTGCGCAAATGAGACCACTGAATGGTTCAAAACAGCAATTGAAGCACACGTTCCCATGCGGAAATTTTATAGCAAGCCCCACTCTCCCCAATGGTTTACTTCTACTTGCGCAACTGCCATTGCTCAAAGGCAGCATGCATACCACAGATTTAACCGACATAAGTCCAGTTCAAACAGACAGATGTATACAGAAGCTAGAAGTAACGATAAGAAAGAAATAGCGACAGCTAAGAGAGAATTTACTGAAACCACTAAAAAAAGCATCGAAGCACAAAAATTAGGAGCTGGTGACTTCTGGAAAATCTACAACAGTGTAGTAAATAATGGGCAATCAACAATTCCCGCACTAACCAACAATCACGAGGTTGTTTGCTCAGCAACCGACAAGGCTAATATGCTTTCCAGCCGGTTTGCCTCAAACTCCACACTGGACCCTTCCAACCAACCTCTGCCTGACTTTCCTTTGCGGACAGACGCCACGCTAGACGATCTAAAAATCACCCCTGCTCAGGTGCATGCTATCATAAAAAATCTTGACACTTCAAAAGCATGTGGGCCCGATCTCATCTCAGCTAGCACATCTGGGATGAGATCGCGTCTACTAAGTGCTCAGCCGAAGTAGCTCCAGTTCTCTCCAAACTCTACAACAAATGCCTTAATGAATCTTGCTCTCCGGGCTGTTGGAAAACTGCTTCTGTGGTACCAGTATTCAAGAATTCTGGCGAAAGAACTGACCCATCAAATTATCGCCCCGTTAGCCTCCTCCCACTTTTCGCCAAAATATTTGAGACCATAATTAACCATGCTCTAGCCCGTCACCTTACAGATGCTAAACTTCTGACTGACAAACTATGGATTTAGACAATCCCGTTCCACCGCAGACATCCTCACTGTAATCTCTGAACGTATATACTATTCACTGGACAAAGCGTGGGAGGGCAGAACGGTAGCTCTAGATATATCTAGGGCTTTTGCCAGGGTATGGCATGAGGGTCTCCACAGGAAAATTAAATCATACGGTATCACTGGTAGAATACTTTACATAATTAAATCCTTCTTAGATAAGAGAAAAATCCAGGTTGTCCTCGACTGTCGTACATCTAAACAATATGATATAAATGCGGGAGTGCCTCATGGGTCTATCCTTGGACCTCTATTGTTCCTAATATTTATTAATGACCTCGCCGACAAAATTGCCTCTGAGATGGGTATATATGCTGATGACACCACACTCTATAACAGGCATGACAGGAAAACAAATGAACACATATGTAAAGAAATGGCAGAAACACTGGAGGATGACCTCCGATCAGTAGTGGAATGGGGACATAAATGGATGGTCACATTCAATGCCGCCAAGACTAAACTGGTTTCCTTTAATAATTAAAAGAAACCTTCTCTGCCACCAATAGCAATGGCCAGTGACTCTTTATCTGAGAGTACATCTTTCAAACGCCTTGGCCTAACGTTCACAGGAAACATGAGTTGGAACAATTACATTGAAAACATTGCCAGGGCCACTGCGAAGAAGGTAGGCTCTCTCTCTCTCTACCGTGCTAGAAAACTACTAACACTTGAAGGTATCCTGTACTTCTATAAGGCCACCATTCGCCCATGCATGGAGTATTATTGTCACATTTGGGCTGGTGCATCTGCTACTAGTCTCTCGCTCTTAGACAAGGTTCAAAAGAGAGTTGCCACTCTGATAGGCCCTGAACTGGCATCTAAGCTTCAGCCTCTGTCCCATCGACGAAACGCTGAATCCCTCTGCCTGTTCTACAAGTATTTTAATGGTGAATGCTCTGGCGAACTGTAGACACTTGTGTCCCCACGACGTAGACACCCTCGACAAACCCGACAGGCAGCTAACTCCCACCCCCACACAGTAGAGATCCCTAGATGTAAAAGATCTTTCTACTCCAGTAGTTTCTTCCCCAGAACCGCTAGACTCTGGAATTCCATTCCAGGTCCCTGCTTCCATAACTCTACTGAAATGCAGAAGTTCAAGTGTAACGTGAACCGACATCTTGCTGCCAAAATCCCAACATAGTGCCCCAGTAGTTGTTGCCCCTGATAGTAGCCCCTACACCAAAGTGGCAATGCGCCTTGTTTGGGGTGAAAATGTAATTAAAAAGATAAATAAATAAAAATTTATTGGAATTTTAAAAATTAATGGGTTTCCATTTAAATTATTCCCTTTAAAAAGTATCAAAAGTATTCAAAACATATTAGTAATTTATGTTTCTTATTATAAATCATTTTAATTAATTACTGTTCATGTCGATGAAACTGTGGCTCATATATAAGAAACTAAGACAATAAAATTACAGATGAATAACTAAAAAACTAATGTATTACTAATTGTTTAACAATAGTAATGGTAACTACGCACACACGCAGCTGTGTTCGAATTTTTTCCCCTTAATATTTCAAATCGATTATACTGTTTTATTGATTTAGATTACCATGGACCGTTTCGTTGGTAATCTATGTGCGATGAATAAAACAATGTTCGCATATCTATCTATCTATCTATCTCTCTCTCTCTCTATATATATATATATATGTATATATATATATATAGAGAGAGAGATAGATAGATAGATAGATAGATAGATAGATAGATAGATAGATAGATAGATAGATATGTGTGTGTGTGTGTGTAGGAAGAATGACGTAATAAAACAAAAGTAAATTTACATATTTAACAAGTTTATTATAATCAAAGGAACAAAATATGAGATCACATAACCCCTGGATTTTCAAAGAAATAGCTTTTATCCTCAAAAGAAAAAAATAAATTATCAAATATTATGGAGAAACTTTGCAAAACAATTTTCAATTATGCTTAAAGCAAAAAGGGTAAAAAAAAAAATAAAACAATTATTAATAAGTAATAATTAATGAGCAAAAACTCTTTGTAATGAATGAATAAATACCAGTAGATTTCTTGAAAAAATTCATTTTATAGTGAAGAATTTTAAAAAATACCAAAGAAACTGAAACTTGGGGAATATTTATTAATTGATATCTAATGCTTAGTGGTAAAACTTAAAAAAAATTGGAAGATCTGATTTCTTCCAAAATAAACTATTACACTATTTGTAGCCTACCTGTGCACGCGTGACGCCTAGAAAATGCATTCCAAAATACATATAGAATGATTAATTCCTGTACACACACTAACATATATATGCATATATATATATATATATATGTACGTTTTTGCCTGTGTAAATAAATGTAATAAACACACGCGCATATGTGTACGTCTAAAGCTCTCGCGTTGTAACTACTTATATACATATATATATATATATATATATATATATATATATATATATATGTATATATATATTTCTTTTTCAACTGACTGCATACGACTGTGTGTGTACGTGTGGTTATTGGAGCACTACCCAAGCAGAACATAAGATTTAGGAATAAAAAATAGCAAGGTTGGATAGATATATGGACGGTGGGTGAAGGGAATAGGAATCCAACCACTCGGATAAAAAATACTTGGAAAGAAAATAATAAAGAAGATTAAGGAATAGACGAATTCTGGTACAAATAAAAAAACGGCGAAGAAAAGCAGAAAACGGGGAAAAATAGAAAAGAAGAAGAAAAGGAAAAAGAAAAAGAAGACGAAAGGAAAAATAAACAGAAAAAAAGAAAGAAGTATTAACAGCATGAAAAAAAATCGAAGGAAAAAAGAAGACGTAGAAGAAGGAAAAGAAAAGAAGAAATGACAATAGGAATTGGAAGTAAAAGAAGAGTAAAAAGAAAAGAAAATAATAGTAATGATGATAATAAATAATAAAGAAAAAGAAAAAAAGAAGAAAAAGGAGAAGACGAAAAAGAAGACATAAAAGAAGAAGAAGAAGAAGAAGAAGAAGAAGAAGAAGAAAGAAGTTGAGGAGATAACAATGATGTAAATAAAGATGAAGTAAGAATCTCCCAGTTTTGTAGTGAAATGTTGGTGGATAAAATTAAAATTAGGCGTAAATAAATTATCTCGACGAAAAATATGAAAAAGAAAATCAATAAAAAAGAATTGAAACATTTGAGTTATAGAATTCAAGAGTAACGAGACTGAAAAAGTGGCGTGGAAGTGTTGCATATGATCGTCTGCTGAGTTGATTGGTTTGCGTTATAAGAGTGGGAATATGATTGAAGTTAAAATTTCAAAGATGATAGAAAAATATGGAGAAAGTGACACTGCGACAGAAAGAAAGAGTCATAGAGAGAGGGAGTCAGAGAGTAACAGAGAGAAAAGAAAAGATAAAACAAATAGTTGCACCAAAAAAAGAGATGGGTGAGAAGAAAAGTGATAACAAAAATGGCCGAAAAGAAAGAGAGAGAGAGAGAGTAAGAGAGGTAGAGAGAGAGGAAGAAGTTAGAAAGAAAGAAAAATGAACGAAAGAAAACCAAATTAAAAGAAAGGCACAAAAAGTTGCGTAAAAAGAAAAAGTACAAAAAAAGTACAAAAAAAAGGATGGGAAATGATCAGAAAAGGAAAGAGAGATTAGTCTTTGGCTAGAAACGTCTTCTGATATGTCACGGATATTATCCTCATAATGTGTAAAATAATATTTTTGCTCATCACGCCCGTGTAGCCCCTATTGGACATCCCATACCTCTTTCAGACAAACCGACGCTATACCTACCCCCACCTCTCATACCCCTTTCCTCCCAACCCGTACCTCGAAAACCGCCAGAATCCCAGGTCATCTCCCCCTCGGGTACAGCTGTTCACTCATCTCACATGAAACCGTCTTCCCAGTAAAAAAATGTTTTCAAACTTCCCTCATATACATATATTCCCGTTTTCTTGTCATTTACTTCGTCAGTATAAGGCGAAAAGAAAAGGAAAAGTTCTGGGGACGTCAGCAATAATAATAACAACAACAACAACGATAATAATAGTTGCATTAGTATATTGAAATACTTGGTGGTATGAGTAATGGTGGTGGTGGTAGTGGTGGTGGTGGTCGTGGTAGTGGTGGTGTTACTAGTAATGGTAATAACAATATTGATAGCCACAGCTGTTTAAAATCAATGTACTGGAAGACGAATTTTGATACATAAGACTAATTCTTTTACTTTTTGGGTGAATAAAGAGATTTCAAATGGAGAAGTTATAAGTTAAAAAAGAGGAAAAAAATTGTGTTATAACACAAAATTTCACACGAATGTAGAATATATATATATATATATATATATATATATAGAGAGAGAGAGAGAGAGAGAGAGAGCGAGAGAGAGAGTCGTTCACAGAGAACTGTGTTGCGCTCTACCAGTCATCAATGTGGCTAGTGTATCGACGTAGAGATTCGAAACCCGAATGGTCAATCCCATATTCAAATAAAACACTGTAGCCGTTGTCCCAATAAACCCGCCACTAAAATCAAGCATATCATTGTATATTTTCTTACTTTGTTTGCATATCTTATGACACTACAGATAATCAAGTCTGTGCTTTTCCAAGGGGAAACAAGTGCAGAATAATCATTACCAGCAACAAAAAGGGGAATAGTATCACCGAAAATAGAAGTAATCTATACAAGTGAAGAAATACAATTTTAACTTTGAGCAACAAATGCTTGAGAAGAATCTAGTTCAAATAAAAACAACAACAACAATAAAGAAAGAACGAAACGTTGGAAAACAGGCACAACAACAACCACACGATTACCTTAACAAGTCTAATATACTAAAGCATCACTAGTCTATGAGATTATAAATGGGAGAAAATATGAAAATTAACACATTAATATGACGTTGGAAATTATTAAAAAAAAAACAAGTTAGTAACGTTAACAACAGAAATTGCTGATTGTTCCTGAATAAAATTATCAATTAACAGGGTTTAAACATAAAATAGACGATTGAAACATGAGTTAATTTTATTGCATAATGCATGAATTTTAGCAGATATCACTTATAATAAAGCCTAGCTAAATTATATATGTATATACATACATATATATATATATATATATATATATATATGTGTGTGTGTGTGTGTGTGTGTGTGTGTATATGTATATGGTGTGCGTATATATATATGGGCAAGTACGTTATGTATTTTTATGCGTGTATGTAATACTACTACTACTACTACAACTACTACCAATAATAATAATAACTAATAAAAATGATAAAGATACATAGAAAATTATCACAACAATATTATTATTATATAATACATAATATAACATAATTTCTTCTTCTGATGCTTCATCTATTTCTTCTTTATCCTTGTTTTCTTTTCCCTCTTCTTCTTCTTCTTCTTCTTCTTCTTATTATTATTATTATTATTATTATTATAAAATATAAAAGGTCTAAAAGGATGAAAGGCTCAAGGAGGAAGAAACTGATCACTACTGAAAGGATATAGGATATTGGAGAGAGTTATCACTCAAAGTTCAGAGAAAACCAACGGTCTTGATAGGCAGAAGTCAATGTTAAACAGCAGTTGAGATAACGCAAACTAGTTTGCAAAGTTTAAGGAAAGAGATACAGAGAAGACTCTCCACTCATATTCCAGGGAACACTTTTTTGATTAACAGAATATAGTGTTAGAGCTTTCAGAAAGTAAACAATAATGAACCGATCAAAAGATACAGAAGGTTGTGAGTAAAAATCAGAATAAGTGAACATGTTCATGCATAGATTGAATTAAAAAGCAGAATCCCTAAATATGGTTGATTAAATGGTTAAAAAGATACAAAATGTCTAAAAAATTATCGACTCATGGAAAAACAATGGTGACTAAAACTGATAGCTGAAGAACAAAATAGAATAAATACAAATACAGAGCCACTTTTTTTTTTTCAGGAAGACTCAATTTCAACTGCTATTTATCTCCAGCCTATTCGAGATGCAACATCGGATATAAATTTACAAACAGAAAGAAATAATAAACTTCTCAATAACAGGGGTGATCTTAAACTAGAAGAACTAAAACAAAAAAAAACTGAACAGCACTAATGGATACGACTAGACACTTTAGTTAGGTCATTTGGATGCAATCAATAAAGGAAATGTATGTAATAAACAAGGGAAAACTTTAAACAGCAGAGAATTCAGAAATGTTCCATCAAGAGAATATGTTGGTGTTTGCAAACATCAAAGTTCTAAATATTTGGGTGTTCTGGAAACGGATGTCACCATATCCAATAAAGATTAAAAGAGAATAGTTAAGAAAAAGAAAGCTACGAAAACGAAAATATATAGAAGTAATCTATATAAAAACAATAACTATATTCTGGTAGTATCTCAATTTATGGGTTTTGATAGGGTGGAAAAAAACTCAAGTAACTAGGAACTGAAAGACTAATGACCATGCACAATGTTTTGCACCAGAAGGATGGTCATGATCAACTTGATATGCAAAGCAAAGAAGAAAGAATACAAGTAAGTATAGAGGACTGGGTGGACGATGCTGTAGAGGAACTAAAAACATATAACTCCAAATAATAGAAAGCCCATTTCCAACGCACAAAGCACAGACAAAATGAACAATAAAAGATCAGCAAAATATGAAAAGAAAAATCGAGTAAATAAACATATGACAAGAAACAACTATACGGGCGACATAAGATTGATTGAAAAAAATTGTCCCGAGGACACATGAACATGGAAACATATCTGCTACTTGATGATACACAAAATTACATGATCAAAACGAACGCGATAAAAGCCAAGGTAGATAAAACCCAAGTAGACTATGCTAATAAAGAGACGAAACAGTTAACAAGTGAATGCAGTAAACTAGCTAAAATGGAATACGAAAACAGTTATCTACTAGGAACTATGTACACGAATGCACCTTCAATATCCACACAAATGCTACATGCATAAACTGGAACCAGCATTCAAAAACAGGAAATACAATTCTGCAAACGAACAAACTCATTTTGGAAAGAAGAAGAATGGGAAAACCATGCAAAATAATAGATTTTGCATGGTTTGTAAAGTTCAAGGAAGCAGAAATACTTCTCGACCATATGATGAATTTCAAATAAATTGACTCCGATTATTGACATCCGGGGTTGTATCAAAGTACAGTATCCATTTTGTTAGAGGTCGAGAGATAATTCCTAATCCATCTTTATATTTTGCTACTAATAAAGCTGATTTTGTGTATAACTTTTTTTCATTTTGGAGGGAAGGGCAAGAAAATATGGACCCACGAAAAATAATTTACGTATTATTTTTTTCTTTATTTTTACTATATATTTTAGAAGGAAGGGGAAATGTAAAAAAAAAAAAAAAAAAAAAAAAAAAAAAACGATATGGCTATAATAAATGTGAAACCTTCCGAGAGCAGTAACAAATTTTAGGAACGTAATAGTTGCAATAACGCACCGAATCATTCTATGGTTGGGAACTGACTCAAATACTCAAAACAAAGAAACTGGAAAGAATTTGAGGGTTGCAAACTACGACACTGTAGGGACATGCAAGAACATCATGGAAACCACTGGAGATTTCAAGAGAGATACTGTTACTTGATACAAGAAAAAGCCAAAATGTAGTTTGGCGGGAACACTACTACTACTACTACTACTACTACTACTACTACTACTACTGATTTAGAACAACAACAACAACAACAACAACAAACAACAACAACAACAACAATGACGATGATAAAAAGGGGAGGTTAATGAAGGAGTGAATAACAACAATAACAGTACAAACTGGTAACATAATCTCAATTGCTTGTTAAATGACATTGTTTCTAAAATTATTTTTTTGGTAAAAAAGGGAGAAATAATATCGGCTCGAAGTAAATATTACTAAATTATAACTTAACAAATCGTGGGACTGAGGAGCCCCAGCTTTATTATTAGGCTAAAACACAACAACAAATGACGATGATTTGCTTTGTCATTTTTTCCTTATATAAAATATATGAGGTTATATTATATTTATTTATATATATGGTGTATATATATATATATATGTATATATGTGTGTGTGTGTTTGTGTGTGTGTATGTATATATATATTGTATTTTATACCAACATAGCATGAACATTCATTGAAATATTATATTGCATACGATACTTATACACAAGTAATTATTTTATTCATAGTTTGACATGACATATAGAACTCGAAATACCAGATTTCACAGTATGCGATAGCAATAACAATAATAATAATAATAATAATAATAATAATAATAATAATAATAATAATAATAACTTGTCACTCAGACTCTAGGGAACATCACAAGTTGTTCTCCACGAAAAATCTTTGATGTTAACCTGTGTTAAAATTCCTAGTGATTTAATAATATATGTATATAGGAAAAATAAAACAACATTTTTAAAGTGCAAGAGAATCTTCTTTTTTTTTTTACACAGTGATCACCACTTATCAAGGCCCGGAAGCCACTGAGGGGTAAGGGTTATTGCAAGTACATTACGTTAGTGTGGAGATTTGATGAAGTGTTTACTTAAGGGGGCGGTTCATTAGGAATTTGTTAACATTGGACTTGAAGACATTCAAGTTGTAGTCCGGTGGGAAGCAGGCAGACGGAACAGAGTTCCACAGGCGTGCAGTTCTAAGAAAGAAGCTTTGTTCATGGAATCCGCGTTTTGATTTAGGCACAGATAAAGAGTGGGGGAAATTTTTCACAGTGGATTCAGCTAGACAGGTGTTTTTCGTGAAAGATTGGCGAGGGGGGGGCAGAGATTGGAGTTCAGACGAGCACCTGCCATGGAAATAACGATAAAACAAGGATAGGCTCGCAACGTCTCTTCTGTGGGAGAGAGGTTGCAGAGTAGAGAAAAGGGTCTCCCCCACTAAGCCACGAAGTCTATTTTGTACTCTGTCAAGGCAGGATAGGCTGTTTTTAGCAGCTTCTGCCCAGATACGGCAACAGTATTCCATCCTTGGAATAATCTAATATCAATACAATCAGAACGTTTAGCCAGGACATTCAAATGAAATTCAGAATAGGGGATGAGCACTACTGGGAATGAAGAAAAAAAACTGTAAACAGCAGAAGGTAGAACCACCTTATGAAGAGGCGAATAGGGAACTTGATGAACATACAGGGTGGAACGATAAAATTGTCGCCCTAAACAAAGCAGCATTACATCTTTAAAACTTTTATTGAAAAAATCGGTAACGTGATTTTTTTAGTAGAGTTGACATCTATTCTATGTAGCCGCTTTCAGCCTTAATCACCGCCTTGATACGAGTTCGGAAATAGGAGCATGCTTTTTTCACAACCGCCGGCAGGAGCTCGGTGTATACTCGGCGGATGGTGGCGATCAGTATGGCTTTAGTGTTTGTGGCAGGTCATATTGGTGATGTTCTCGACATGTGACCAGCGGGTTCAGGTCAGGGGAGGAGAGAAGCCAGTGAAAGAAGGGTACAAGTCGTAATACACCTTCTGAAGCCAGGCCTGGGTCTCTTTGAACTTGTGGGCTGGCGCGGTCCTACTGCCACACCCAGGATCTGCCAGCGGCCACCTACTTACACCAAGGAATCACTACACTCTTCAGCACATCCAAGTACATTTTAGTGTTGACTTTCAAGCCGACTTCGATAACGCGAAGTGGCATGATGTGGCCTTCACTTAAGAACACACCAGAGACCATTTCCGTGGGTCGTCCGATACATTGAGCTGTGCCCTCAAGCGATGAACTGTTCGGATTTGCTGGCAATGGTCCTGTTGTCATAACTTGGATCGGTAGAGAGCATGAGTTGTACAACGGCGCATCCCCGATCTCCCTCGAAGATTGCGTCATTTTCAGACATGATAGAAGACTCCTATGGCTCTTGGGATTTATATACAACTGACCAACTAGTAGATGGTATGCAACAAAAACGAAAGCCGGTTTTCATCAAACGGAAATGGAATCATGTCGCTTTTTCTAGCACGACAATTAATTAATTTCCGAGCGTTCTGAAAACAGCTTCAAGTCAACAGATATGAAAAAGAAGATCAAAAATAATAGAAAAGAAGGAAAAATCTTGCAATCATTGTACAAAGTAAAATGAGGGCTCAATAGTATCCTTCGTGATATACTCTGAATCCTAGGTAAAAGAAAAATTCATATACCTTAAGCTAAAAACAAGAAAGGTGATTACAAAATACTACATCCGGGGAATGATAGCGATTCAAACAAAAAGAAGTAGTGTCAAAATGTATAATAATAATAAAGTGTTAGGAAACTATAAAAAAACGACGGATTGAAAAATGAGAAGTGCCCGGGAAATGTGAAAACGTGTACAGTTGGACCATAAAGACAAATGGTACAGACAAAACTGAAGGTAGTATTGGAAAATGAATTCATAAAATCTTCTGAATATGAAAATGCAAACTAAGAAACCCATCAATTGACGTTATAATAGTCATCAAAAAGAAAGAAAAAAAATCAATGGTGTGTAGAGACTCAAATTCCAGAGAGGACTAACAATTGGTAACAACGAGTAATCAATTGTAAGAAGTTGTTGCGATGGCGCAAAATGGCTTTCAGCACTTATCGAAAGAAGTTGAGAATATCAAATATGTGAGAAAACTTGTGGTTACAAACCAGTGCCAAGAACAATATGGAGAACAGTGAAACGGGAAAAATGATAAGCGAGAAAAGGAAAATTTTAGAGTTACTACACCTAGTATATATAATGAAAAGGGTAATAGTTGGAAAGGTTGTCATCTAGGACCGAATCAAACAATGCTTCATTTCTGAAAAAAAAGAAAAAGAATGCGGCAAGGGTTCTCCTGATTAGGCATGAAAATAGAGCAAAAATTTCAACAATGATATAAACAGAAACGTAGAATGTGGTATATTACTCAGACGTTCACATTAAAATTACAGTAGAGAGGCTATAGGGTTATCAGCTTCCTTACGAAGCACCGGTCAAAAAATCTGAGACCCATTGGGATTTTGCTCCGTGTTCCGGTGAACCAATCTGTTCCTGCAAACAGGTGAACCAATCTGAAGCACACTTTAACGACAACCGGATGTTCGTGAAAGGCGGCCATTTTATTGCAGGTAATCAAGTGCAAAAGAAAGAAGAAAGAAAGGGAAAAGAATATAGCAAATAAGTAGATTCATCAAACAATATAAAAACAAATTAACAACAGACACATACGATATAAATAATTATATACATTGTAAGAATAACTCCACATAAAATTGCAAGATATAAATCAGCGAGCCTGATGGAATCCAAGAATTATTGTAACAAAAATTACATTCGTAAATCATTAGTCCAATAATTACATAAGTGCCAAGTGTAGTAAAGAATTTGCAAATTAAGAATGATGCGAAATACTACTCTGACAATTTTTTAAAATACAATTAACAACGGAGAGAGGAACAATTAACGACATGGCCACATCCGGACGCGTTTTTTTTCAAAAAGAAATATATATTACTTGCTAAAAGTTTCTTTTCAAGGAACTAAAAATAAAAAATAGAAATATAAAAATAGCTACAGATTTTTGTAGATGCTATTATTGCATTATTTTAATGTTTATTAACTGTAGTTGCCTGGGATTCTTTTTAGTTTTTGCTTTAGAGTTTTTTGTAATATTCTGTTCCATCAGTCCTTTATTCTAAATTGGTGACTTTCGAAATTTGAAATTACTTATCTCCTACTGAC
>NC_136524.1:18384214-18454214 GCF_053919585.1 Euprymna scolopes | reverse complement strand
TAACTCCAATGTATGGTGAGAATATCACCAGCCACTGTCTGCTGAGTATACTAAGTTATTTATCGCCTGCCAGTGTATGAGTTGTACTGATCACAATACTCATAAGTTATTTATCATCAGCCATGCCGGGTGGGTACAGATCACAATACTCATAAGTTATTTACCGCCAGCCAGTGTATGGTGGGTGCCGATCACAATACTAATAACTTACTTATCGCCTGCCAGTATTTGGTTGGAACAGATCACAATACTAATAAGTCATTTATGGCCATCCAGTGCATGATGGGTGCCGCTTACAATCATAATAAGTTAGTTATCGCCAGCCAGTGTCTATTGGGTACAGATCACTATACTATTAAGTTATTTATCGCCAGTCAGTGTATAGTGGGTTAAGATTACAGCCCTAATAAGTTAGTTATCGGCAGCCAGTCTCTGAAGGGTGCAGTTCACAATACAAAGTTACTTATTGCAAGCCAGTCAGTAGTTGGTAAATATCACAATGCTCATAAATTATTTATCGTCAGCCAGTGTATGGTGAGTGCAGTTCACAATACTATTAAATTATTTATAGCCAGCCATTATTCTGTTAATGTAGGTTACAATAATAAGTTTGTTTTCGCCAGCGTGTGTCTGGTTGGTGCAGATCAAAATACTAATGTTATTGTTCGCCAGTCAATGTTACACTTCTATTTTTTGTAAGAATATATCGTAAGCTGTTGCCCACTTTTGTCGACAAAAATATTTATTTTTTAATTCATTGTCTCAGCGGATCTAATACTACACTGATTATTCCATTGGAGGACATTCTATTGTTTGCTTAAGTGATGATGTTTTCATCGACTGTAGAATTCCACGGGTTATGATAGTTAATAATAGTTACCTTTATTTTTTCATATTAATTACACTTATTTTTATTATTTCATATTAATAATGATTACCTTTACTTTTTTATATTAATAATAAATACCTTTTTTCATATTAATAATAATTACCTTTATTTTTTCATATTTATAATAACGTTCTTTATTTTTCATAATAATACTAATTGTCTTTATTATTCATATTAATAATAATTTCCTTTATTTTTTCGTATTAATATTAATTACCTTTATTTTTTCACGTTAATAATTCCTTTAATTTTCATATTGATAATTACCTTAATTTTTACAGTAAGGTACTTATGTACGAGTGTTACGTTGTCTGTATGAATATGTTCCATAACGACGTACATGTTGAATAGTGGGGCTTATCTTTTTCTGTATATTCATGTACGTGTAAATGTGTGTATGTATATACGTTGTATCATTTAGTTGATCGTCTAGTGTGTATATTTTAACATTTATGCAACAGTTCTAACAGGAAACGATTGACGTGGCGTATCGAAACAGTTGTAGACAAACAGTTCTTTTAACAGATGCAAATAACACAACACATACTTAAATTATTTATGAACATTTATTTTCAAGATCCGACCGGCATCTTCAGCGATTACACGTTTCTACATCTTGGCTTCCTGAAATGACGCCGCCCCCTGCATCATGGAGAGACCAACTACCCCTTTTTTAGACGTCTGTTCTCTCTGATGTCCAGCTAAAGACTGCCTAGAACCTCCCCAAATCAACATTTCATCATGTGTTTCATTATGTGTCTCAAATCAATAACTGATGTAACCCAACCTAGTTATTTGTTTATGCGAACCAAAAATAATGTTTACATTTATTTTTTATTTTCACATTCCTATTGCCATATTATTATATCATATGACAATCATTTCTTCCCAATTTAATTGTTTATTTTTCTAATCATAATAATTGATCCAGCGACCCGCTGTCGCTCGAATCAATTACTACTACTACTACTACTACTACTACTACTACTAATAATAATAATAATAATAATAATAATAATAATAATAATAATAATGTTTTGACCCTTGCCACTGCTTGCCACAGTTAACACAGATACTACGCTACGATCACAATCCACAGGATCACACCATTACACAAATGTTATGGTAATATGGCGGTGTAATTGAAACAATATAATACTAACACACTTTACTAATTAATAAATAGAAAAATATTATCCCTGGCTGGCAAATTTCAAATTAAAAGAATATATTTTGAAAGTACTTTATACTTTCCAGTATTCAACATGATTACAGTTATGAATCATAAAACCTGTTTCAATCACATCGTTTCATCAAGAGTAAGAAGATTCTTTTTTATAAAAAGATTAAATTTCTTACCCTTATCTCATGAGCATTTTTTTTGATATCCATATTCTCTCCTTTTTATTTCTCTTTCCTTGGGATCAGCAAATCCAAAATGATGATAACCAAAACTGGAAACCAAAATGTTAACAAACTGCATGAAATATCTTCGAAATATCTTTTCACACCTTTACACCAGATTTAGTATCCAAGACTTCACATTAATAATAATCCCATGAATACTTCTTCGTGTCTCCAAAAGAAACCAGAATATTATCTCTTGAATGCTCACTTTTGAACATTTGAATTCATGTTGTTTTCAGAAACAGTATTTTATCCCAAACTGGACCTGATCCACTTCTCGCCATTACCTTGTTTATTCTGAACTGTTTTTAAGGCCTGTTTTATTGTGTTATGCGTGTTATGCTTTCATAAACCATATATTTTCATACAATCTCTTGCGTCAATGTTGTTTCTTAAGCCGATTGTGTTTACCGATGTATTTTCTGTATTCAAAGCAGATTTCGGAAATGCATGAATAATCTTGTATATTTATGCGTTTTTATTATTTTATTATCATTTAGATCCGGGAAATTATTATTCATATAATTTCTCTCAAAGTATTTGAGTCGAGAAAAGCTTTACATAAGTTTTCCATTACATACGCACACACACATACAAGCGCAGGAATATTATATATATATATATATAGGGATACATTATATATATATATATATATATATATATATATATATAGGGATACATTATGTATATATATATATAGGGATACATTATGTATATATATATATATATAGGGATACATTATGTATATATATATAGGGATACATTATGTATATATATATATATATATATATATATATATAGGGATACATTATATATATATATATATATATATATATATATATATAATGTATCCCTATAATGTATTGCACTATTGAACCATCTAAAATTGCTATGGTTACCTAAATTTCTCCAACGCACAAACTCATAGTTGAAAGCGTGTAAGAATTACCTCTAAAGGTAAGCAAAATTTGAATATTTGTTGAAGGTCTGGTTCAAATCCTGCACGAGTACTCATATATAATGTATCCCTTTATAGCTCTAGTATTGCACTATTGAACCATTTAAAAGAACTTTATTTATATAAATAACTTCTATCCCAGTTAGTAAAGTAGCTCCGTATCATATATATAAGTAGAAAGTTATTGTTTGAATAAAGAACAGAGATCAGATGTTTTCCTTAATGAAGGCTCATCTGATCTGATCTGTATTCTTTATTAAACAATAGATTTCTACTTTGAAAATTTATGTTTTTTTCTGAATGAAATTTAAACAAAACAACTATAGATTCCATTTGCTCTATCAAGTATATTGAACTATTCTTTTTTTTACCTCGGATTGTCTTATATAATATTACCTCCAAAAAATATTCTGTAAGAGTTTAATTTGTGTTCCTCTTTATTTCATGATCCTGATATATATATATATATATATATATATATATATATATATATATATAGAGAGAGAGAGAGAGACAGACAGACAGACAGACAGAGGCAGACAGACAGACAGACAGAGACGGAGAGATAGAGTGGGGGAGAGAAAGAGAGAGAAAGAAATAAAGTAATGAGTAAAAAAACAACAACGGATGCTTCTTTTGATTCGATATTTCGTTTCATTTATGAAACCTTCTTTAGATAAAACCCATTGAAAACAATAAAATTAAAAATATACAAAAAAAGTTGGAAGTAGTGTTTGGTGAAAGGCAAGCCCATGAGGCAGGTTGTTAAAACTGAATGTATATGCTATGATTAGAGGGGAGTGGGATATATATATATATATATATATATATATATATATATATATATATATATATATATATATCCATGTAATAAAATTGAAGCAATGATTTCCGTCTAGAAAAATCATTACAGCATGATAAACACAGATGCCCCATATAAATCGTATTTCTCACATGAGCTGCTTATATTTTATGTATGATTTCCGGATATTAGTATTCGTTTTTTTCCCCCGTTTAGTAAAGTCTTTTTTTAGTTCCGGAACCATTTACTTTCCCAAACAAATACTGTTTACAGGTGGTAGGACGATACTTACTCCCTAATTATTTCCTCTTCATACATTTCCATAATACACCTGGCAGATATTTCATAGTAATATCTTTCCACCAACGCCCGGTATTGTTTTACTTTTCATATCATTATCGACACAAATAATGATCGGTCCAGTTCGATTCTTCTCTTGACTTTTCCTACAATGCCATTGGTTATTTCATTTCATTCCGTTAATCCACTATTCTTTCGCGCTTTCATTTTTTTCGAACAATGACACAACCAATCCCATTTGATCCAACATGGCGCCATTTAGTTTTCCTACATAATGTCGTATCTGCTTAATACCAGATATTTTCGCAGTCTTTCGATATAATTGCTTGATGTTCGGTTTTTAGACGTTGGCTCCTCCCACTCTGTTTCACTATCAGCACATTTCATTACTTCTGGTTACTTATGTTTCTTAGGACTGTTTCTCAATTGTTATTTATGTTACGTTCACGTCTATTGCTTAGATTGTCACGCGAAAACACGCTTCTTTATACGAATTTCTTTTCTTTCATTTTTCCATAGCGTTTTACATTATTATTTTTAATAAATCTTGTTTCCGTGCGCACTCTTACAAAATGCGGTCTCCCAAGCAATTTGAAATTGTTAAGTATAATTGTTTTACAATAATTCTTTCATTTAAGGTTCAAGTTTTTCTGCGTTTTTAGCTTTAACACGAAATTTATCACACATAAACTTACATGTGTTCAGGTTTTCATTGTTTGGATGTTTCCTGTTTTTTAGGGGGGAGCGGATATTCAATTTCAGCACTTTCTGCGATACGGTGTAATTTTTTATTTATTTGTTAGGTAAAAGTGCAAGATGTGTTTCTCAATATTCATGTTATTATTTAAGCACGGTAACTTCGCTGTGTATATACCGGAAGTTGTTTCTCTTTGGAGGGGATTACATCAAGAAGTTTCCTAAAAACATTTATTGCTGTAACATTTGTGATGTTTCGTTTTTCAGTTTCACTAATACATTACAGTTTCTAATAAAGTAATTTACAATTCTCATTTGATAATATCAGGAGCTGAACTATGTCTATCGTAATTTAATATTATTATATTTTTTCGGAGGTGGGGTCATAAAATTACACATTTAAATTTGTTAAGTTGCTCAGTTTTTCCAATAATTTACAAATTGTAAATAATTTAATACTCATTAGGAATAAATTACATTCATTTTTTCATCGTTTCAAGGTTTTTTCTGCACCATTTTTTTTGGGGGGGGGGTCAGATAGTTTCTTACATGACTTCTGCAATACATTAACATTTCTGTCTAATAACTACTTGACAATAATGTTTAACTGTCATATGAAAGTACATAATAAGATACATTCTCCGTATAAGTAAAGAAAGATTTATTATTGATTTTTTTACTTTCCCCAATGCATAACAATTTTTAATTACATAATCTAATACTGTCGTTCAATCAAATCAAACTGAACTAATTTTATCATAATTCGAAATTGTTCCATTTGTTTTTAGGGGTGATTCATAAAATCACACTTTCGATTGTGTTTGGTTGTTTAATTCCCCCAGTAATTTAAGATTGGTAAATAATGCACAGCACATGCTTGTATTAAATTGTCATATTTGTGGACGAACATCAACACTATTTTCGTTTTCAGCACCCTCGAAAACCTACAATAGGTGTAAGACAGATGATGAGGGGAGGTTTTGTCATGATTTTGCCATTGCTTATGACCTCACTCAGATTGTTCGCGAACCCACCTGTGTGACCGATACACCCGGCCAATATGCAAGCCTCCTAGACCTTTTTATCTCAACTTCCCCTGAGCTATGTTCATGTTCCGTTCATTCTCCTCTAGGATCCTCCGACCACTCCGTCGTATCAGTTAAGATAAAAACGAAATGTAAGAAGCCCCCAGACGTACCCCTCCACCGTACTGTATACCGATATTCTATGGCTGACTGGGATAGCTTCCGTACATTCATATCTGATTTACCTCTGCACTCCATGTTTAAAAAGGAAGTGTCCTCTATAGTATCAGATCTGACCGAATGGTTAATTGTAGGCATAGACCAATTCATACTATCTAAAAACTTCCAACAAAAACCTAACAGTCAGCCATGGTTCTCCCCGGAATGTGCTGCTGCTATCGCGCACAGAAATCACTTTTTCCATAGCTACCAACGTAATAGAGGCACTGAGACTAAAGCTGCTTTCAGGACTGCCAGCAACCACTGTAAAAGAGTAATAAAAAATGCAAGAGAGCTATATGCCCAGTCTGTTAAATCCAAGGTAGCTGATCAGCGGCTTGGTTCTCACCAGTTTTGGCAAATAACAAATAGGATCCTGAACAGAAGTGTACGTTCTATCCCAACCATCATCAATGGACCAGAGGTCATCTCGTCAGCGTCAGACAAGGCCAAACTATTTGCCAAGAACTTTGCAGCTAATTCTACCCTATGCGACGAAGGCCATCTACTCCCCATATTTCCTCCTATAACACAGAACAAGCTAGGTAACATACAAATATCTGTGCATGAGGTAGCCAGGCTAATCAAGAACCTAGATTCCAGTAAAGCAACTGGCCCTGATGGCATCCCAATTATAGTGTTAAAAAAGCTTCAACCAGAACTTGCTCCCATACTTACGAAGCTATGTAAGCGCTGCCTTAAGGAGAAGTGCTTTCCGACTCCCTGGAAGACCTCATCAGTTTGCCATGTATTTAAGAATTCAGGTGATAAGTCATCTCCCTCTCAGTACAGACCAATAAGTCTCCTGTGTGTTATGAGTAAGTTGCTGGAATCCATATTAAATAGAGAAATAGTCAACCATCTCAGCAGGAATAACCTTCTTAGTGACACACAATATGGTTTCCGCTCTGCAAGATCTACCGCAGATGTGCTGACGGTTATATCCCACAGGATTAGTGAATCTCTTGACAAAGGCTTCCTTTCTAGGGCAATTGCTCTTGACATATCAAAGGCCTTCGACAAGGTATGGCATAAGATTCACAAGATTTCCAGCTACGGTATAACTGGAAATGTTTTCTCAATCATTAAATCATTTCTCTCCGATAGGCTCATAAGAGTAGTGGTAGATGGGCAAAAATCGGAGGCCTGCAATATAAATGCTGAAGTCCCTCAGGGGTCAATCCTGGGCCCAACTCTCTTCCTGATCTACATCAATGACCTCCCTAAACACATACTTAAATCATTCGTTGACATCTATGCTGATGACACGACCATCTACGGCAACATCAAAGGCTGTAAATGACAAAGTTCTCTCTGATTCTCTCTCCTCTGATCTCGAGCGCGTGGTTCAGTGGGGGGAAGATGTGGCTGGTTACCTTTAATGCATCCAAAACCAAACTCCTATCCTTACATCATCAACTCTCTTATCCCCATCTGGCATCAATTGTGATGGATGGCTCTTGTCTGGGTGAGGCCCCGTGTTTTGACAAGCTTCTGGGTTTGACTTTTACTCCTGATCTGAAATGGAACACGTACATCAAGTCTGTTGCCAAGGTCGCTGGAAAGATGGTGGGATCCTTCTACCGCTCAAGAAGATATCTCACTACTGATGCAATTCTCTATCTATATAAAAGCCAAGTACGTCCAAGGATGGGATACTGTTGCCATATCTGGGCAGGAGCTGCTAAAAACAGCCTATCCTGCCTTGACAGAGTACAAAATAGACTTCGTGGCTTAGTGGGGAATGCCCTTTTCTCTACCCTGCAACCTCTCTCCCACAGAAGAGACGTTGCGAGCCTATCCTTGTTTCATCGTTATTTTCATGGCAGGTGCTCGTCTGAACTCCAATCTCTGGTCCCCCCTCGCCAATCTTTCACGAAAAACACCCATCTAGCTGAATCCACTGTGAAAAATTTCCCCCATTCTATATCTGTGCCTAAATCAAAATGCGGATTCCATGAACAAAGCTTCTTTCTTAGAACTGCACGCCTGTGGAACTCTGTTCCGTCTGCCTGCTTCCCTCCGGACTACAACTTGGATGTCTTCAAGTCCAATGTTAACAAATTCCTAATGAACCGCCCCCTTAAGTAAACACTTCATCAAATCTCCACACTAACGTAATGTACTTGCAATAACCCTTATCCCTGAGTGGCTTCCGGGGCTTGATAAGTGGTGATCATTGTGTAAAAAAAAAAAAAAATTTAAAGGATTCTTGTAAAGGTGAAATAATACTGCAACTTTACTGAAACATTTTATTGCTGTAAAGAAGTGCCAAAACTAATCCCTAAATGATGGATGATCCTCTTTTAATGTGCGACGTTAATGGAAAATGTCACATAACACACTACACAAGTCAGGTCATTACCTTTCCAACGAGACGTGATTTGTCAAATTCTGATCAATAGTCGTTGAGATTTGGAACTTATAAAATGAAAATTGCCAAAAAATGTGGCGTATATATAAATTGAATATTGAAATTGTCATATCTTTGATTCTATAGGACAAACTTCATGGAAATTTGCAGGCTATGGTTAAACTTTTATGACAATTGGTAAAAAAAAATCAAGCCAATAAAATATGCCCAAATTTGGCTATATTTGTATATATAGCGTCCTAGCAGTCCAGCTTCAGTTTTGCTACTTCGGCTGTCTCTCCTGTTGCCTTGCCAGGCCACAAAATATCTATCTCTCTTATATATATATATATATATATATATATATATATATATATATATATATATATATATATATATATATATATATATATATATATAAATGTAATTCTTGGTTCGTTCAAAGTTTATACAACCATATTCCTACATTACCAATTTAATTGAAATTTTCAGAAAATCTATCTGTAAAGTCAATGAATGTTTGCATGTTATTAAAATAATTTTACATTGCGAATTATAAAAATATTAATTAAAATATAAATATTTTTCGAAGTCGTTACTGCGAGACTGCCTCGGTTTTATTTCTGGTAACTTCCGTTTCAACTACTCTCGAATTACAAGATAAGTAAAAAAAAAAACTTACTCATGCAGAAAGTGATCCGTGCTGAAATAATAACGTTATTATTTAAAAAAGCCATTCTTAACATGTGGAAGGGATGGTGTTTCGTATCTATTCTGTACTTTAACCTTACAATTGAATAAAAACATATCATAAAACTTTAATTAAACGTGGAAATACGATTTAAAAAATAACGCGGATCACTCTCTGCATTAGCACAAAAAAAACATATTACTTACCAAATGTTTTAATTTTAAATTCCTTTATTTATGTTAAGGCTTTTCACTCATGAAACATTATGTTTTAATTGTTTAGTTTCTTTCACGGCAATGTTTACGTAAAAAAGTTTGTTTTAACTTTTTCTAAACTGTTTCATTTTTACGACATGCCTCAACGTATTATAAACACTCTAATCTCCCCATGTTAAAAAATACATGCCCTTCCATAAACCTCGAAAGCCGTTCTAAATATGGGGAGGTTGGGGTGTTCATTCCGAAAGCCGTTTTAACATGGGGAAGTTAGGGTGTTTATAATATGCTGGGGCGAGTCGTAAAATTAACGAAGTTGTTATCAATTATTTATTGCAAAAATTGCTTGAAATTTATTTATTTGACAAAAAAAATTACATTTTGGTATTCCTTGGGCGATGAGTTCCATGGCGACCAGCAGAAAAAAAATAATAGTCGCTCCCTTAGTCCCCCACCCTACACGTAACATCTTTTATTTACTGTCGTTGCCGTAACTAAACGATTATTTTTCACATTTACAAACATTTATTTATTTTGAAAAAAGTTTTACTTTTTATGAATATTAAAAGAAAAATGGGTACTCATGCAGAAAGTGATCCGTGCTGAAATAATAACGTTATTATTTAAAAAGCCATTCTTAACATGGGGAGGGGAAGTGTTTGTGCCTATTCTGTACTTTAACCTTGCAAATGAATAAAAAAGCATATAAAACTTTAATTAAACATGGAAATACGATTTAAAAAATAGCGATGATCACTCTCAGCATTAGCACCGAAAAATGTTACTAAACATTTATTAATAATTTCTCACTTTTACAAACATTTGATTTTAAATTTCTTTTTAAATTAGAACTTTTATCGACTTTTTTTTAATAGTACTTGCGGATGGGTATGTTGACAACAAATATCAGTTAAATTTTGTAAATATCCCCCCCACCCCAAATGGTGTTTATTCCGAAATCCGTTGTTAACATGGAGATCCGTTGTTGACATGGAGAGGTTGATAGTGTTTATTCTGAAAGCCGTTCTTAACATTTGTTGAGGTGGACCTAATGTAAACAAAAAAATAAATAAATAAATTTTTAAAAAACTAAATCATTTACTGATAACTTCTCACATTTACAAATATTTTTTAATTTATATGCGCGGATGAACAAATTGTTGAATAGTGCGAAAACAAAACGTTTTTGTAATAAACTTCGGGAGAATTTTTTGGGTAAATATTTACATTTAGGTCCACCTCCACACTTTTCTTTTTTAAATGACGACTTTTATTGATAAATAAATTTACTTATCCTTAACGGGCACTGAACCCCTCCTTTTTTTAATAGTATTTTCGGGTGGGTATGCTGACAACAAATATCAGTTAAATTTTGCAAATAATTCCCCCTCCAAAAGTGGTGTTTATTCCGGAAGGTGTTCTTAAGATAAGGAGGTTGGGGGTGATTATAAGGTGGATCTAATCTAAAAATAAAAAAACAAGTTTTTTAAATGATTAAAATAATTTCTCACTTTTACAAACATTTTTACATGCGCACATAAGCCACTATTTTTTATTAACTTTTTTTTACATTTTTATTTAAAAATTAGTAAATTTCAATGAATAGAATAATAAATCATTTATCATTAATATATGTTTTTGGTTTTGTGTTGAATGAAACTTTTTTTTTTCATTACAACAATAATCAACCAATTTAAATTTTCCGGCATGCGTTTAAGGGTTACGAAATTATCAATGAATCGTTTAGTTACTAAGCCAACGTTAGTAAATAAAAAATGTTACGTGCGCATGCATTAGCCTTGACTAGGGGGGGGCTAAGGGAGCGACCATTAAATATGCTGGTCGCCATGGAACTCAATGCCCAAGGAGTACCTAAAGTGGCACTTATGCACTTGTTATCGTGCTATTTTTTAAAAATAGTATTTTCACGTTAAATTCAAATTTTATGATATCTTTTTCTTTTATTAATTTGTTAGGTGAAAGTACAGATAACCCGGTCGGTTTCTAATTTGTGGAACATCTAGCCCCCCTCCCCCCCCCAAAAAAAAGGAGTAGTCTGGATAATAACAAAAAATTAAATTTGTCTCAGTCTCGAAAGATTTCTTCTCTACTGAACGAGGAAAAAACGGCGAAGTGTAGTTCACCTTCTGTTTCTCTCCCCCTCTCTTTCCTCTCTTAATATCTCTCTCTATCCATCTCTCCCTTTCCCTCTCACAATCTATCTTTCTCTCTATATCACCCTCTCCATCTCTCTTTGATCCCCTTTCTCTCTCTCTCTAACTCCCTCTATCTCTCTCCTTTCCTCTGTCTCATCCCTCTCTGTTTCTTACTCTCCCCATCTCTCTGTCAATCCCTTTATCTCTCTATCTCCTTCTCTTTCTCTATTTTCATCTCACTTTCTCTTTTCTATCTATATATCTTCCTCTCTATCTGTCCATCTCTAATCCCTCATCCTATTTTAGTCTCCTAAATTAATTACAGTGAATAAGGCATTGTCAAAGCATGGATAAATCCTATTTTAGTCACCTAATTTACTAACTGTGAGAATAGAAGTTATTTGGAAATTACTGCTACCTTGAACAGCACCAGAAGTAACTGGTAAAACCTTTCTAATTAAATTGATTTTGGCAGCCATTTGGTAACAAAATGACATAGCCTTAGCCCTTACTGCATGAGGAATACCTGCGACCTTGCTGCCAAGTAGAAGAATTATTTATTCTACTTTAAAACATTCAATTTTTCAAAAATCTCATGTTCGACATCTCCAAAATATCCAATATGGGGAAAAATATTGCAGAAATGCAAACTTATTGTTTAGGATGAATGCACAATGGTACGCAAAAAATCACTTGAGGCTCTTGGTCGATCCTTGCAAGATTTGCGTGGCAATGTCAGACCATTTGGGAATGCAGTAATATTGCTTGCAGGAGATTTCAGACAAATGTTACCTGTTATTCTTCAATCAGCAGATGAAATAAATGCTTGCCTCAAATGCTCTACTTTTTTGTTCCATGTGAAGACATTAAACTTAACTCAAAATATGCATGTTCAGTTGCAGAGTGTTCGATCCGCACAAAAACTTTTGCATCACATGTGGGAAATTGGGTACGAAAAATGCCAGCTGATCAGAGTTAAGGACAAAATTCTTTGACTTTTAACTTCTGTAATTTCTGCAATTTTATTTCATCAAAAGAACAGTTTAAAAGTTTTTGCAGATATTCAAATTATAAGAATCCCACTTGACTGAGTGAATGAGCTATTCTTGCAGGTCAATACAAAGACGCCCATGAACTTAACGCTATTATTCAATGTAAAATTCCAAGTGAGGTAGTCAAATACAAATCCATCGACACTGTAGTGAAAGCAGATAAAGTGGTTAATTATCCAACAGCTATATTTGCCAGGGATGTCACCGCATGTATTGCAACTGAAATTTGGTGTACTAATTATCATGTTGTGAAATATAAACCAATCCAAGCTTTGCAATGGCACATAGCTGGCAGTGAAAAAAATTAACAAACAATATCATAGAAACAACAATCTTAACAGGACCTTTCACAGATGAATATATCTTCATTCCATGCATTCCTATGATTCCACCGGATACATCATTACACTTTAGGAAATTGTACTTTCCAATTTTATTGTCATTTGCAATAACCATCAACAAAGCACAGGGAACAATCTTTACAATTGTGGGCCTTACAATTACACACTGACTGTTTTTTCACATGGACAATTTATGTTATGTATTCAAGAGTCACCAAACCAGAAAATCTCTATATCAGCTAAGAAAATGAAACAACAAAAACTGTGTACCCATGCAAAATGGAAATTTAAACCTATAAGAAACATGCTTTTTTCTCATTTTGGAACTTTTTCCATTGCGCCAATTTGAGCCACAGCAACGCGTGGCAGGGTACAGCTAGTATATATATAATTCCTTTCTTATCATCTTCATTAATAAGAGTAATTGGTTTAGAAGTAAACTTAGCCTACGAAATAATTCGCCAAAACGTTTCTCATACTTTTGCGCGCTGACACTTTCACTACAACATGCATGTATGAGACTGACTGGTTCACAAATAAAGGATTGCATTGGTCTGCCATAAACTTAATTATAAGTTTACAGCTCGCTCGATGCGCTTACCTTCTCTCGCTTACAGCATTCGCTGCTGACAGTTGTCATGTCAAGTTTCTTCTTGTCAGAATGATCCATTTCCTAGCTGATTTTTCCAGTCTGTCGAGAAAACTACTCCGTCTGGCAATGGCTTCAGTCTTACTTGTTTCTCCACCCAGTTTCTGCCGTACTACCGGTACAGCAATATAGAGCAATCGGTAATCATTATTATAACCGACATAAATTATTTGAAATTACGTACCATAAGGAAATTAGTCAAAAAGTTTATTTTGTAAGTAGATTTGGCCGTCGGATTAAGATCATGTGTAGCATTGATTTATGTTCATAATTAATTAAAAATATCGATTTGGGAATCTTAAGTAGGACGACACCTGGAGTCGGTGATTATGATGATTGAAGATTCTAGCTAGGAAAATAATAAACATATATAAGGTACACTGCCAATGATGACCACAAACCCCTCCCCAACATGGAATGGCCTGGTGCCTAATTTATTTTTTGTATTTTTCGGAAATACATACATTTTTCACGGTGCAGCATCTGTTCTGATGCTAAACTTCCTTAGCTTTTGTATAAGAAACTCTTCTATACTAAGGAATTTTTTTTCCTACTTTTAGTGCCTCTTTTGGGGGAGCTGGCTTTCCCTACATTAAAAACGACATTGTCTCATTTTGCGCTTGTGGGGAAGCTAATAAATAGCGATAGTTTATTCATTTGTTTATTTTTATAAACTGTTTTACGATGTTTCGACCATCTATTCCTCTGGCCTTTGTCAGGTGGTTAACCACGAGAGGACAGGAATACTGAGTCTTTTAACTGCATCCTCAGCAATTACTGCCTTTCACAGTTGTTGTCTCACCACGTTTTGGCCAAGTAAGCCTCTGACCGACTTTAGGTAGGATTCAAATCGCTATCATTAGAACGTATTAAGACGGCAACAACTATGGAAGGCAGTAATTACTGAGGATACAGTTGGGAGACTCAGTATTCCTATACGTCACGGTTTACCACCTGACGAAGGCCAGGAGAATAGTTGGCCGAAATGTTGTGAAATAACAATTACGAAGATGAGCATAATAGTTTGCAAGCAAACAAATAAACAAATAAATAAACAAATAAACAAATAAATAAACTGTACAAATTGCTCCTCTTAAAAGAATTCCAACAATAAAAATAATATACCATTCGGCACGGACCTGACAATGGAAGACCAGATAAGATCGAAAAAACTTGGATATATAACACCAAAAAATCTAATCTTGACCGCTCTTCGAGGTCTATGGTGTAGTGGATCGAGAGGTTGAATTTACGGTTCCAGGTGAGCATTGTCTGAAAATAGCAGTTTCAATTCTACCCAAAGCCGACCAAAAATGTGGTGAGACGATAACTATGGGCGACAATAATCACTGAGGATACAGTTAAAGATTCAGCATTTATATCGCGTCTTATCAGGTTTACCACCTGACGAAGGCCGGAGGAATAGTTGGCCGAAACGTTGTGAAACAACAACTCAGAAGATGAGGATAAAAGTCCGTAAATAATTAAATAAATTAATTAATAACCTTAAAATAATTCTAATAATAAACATAAGCGACAGTTTATTTTGCTTTTCCTACTTTGAAGCTCCGTAAATATCAGATCTGAGGAAAGTATCCATTTATATTCAGTTCATAACATAAACAAAATCGTTACTTTCTTTATATTTACGGAATTTTAAAAACCTTGTATCCTATATTAAATATTAAAATTGTTTTTTTTTATATACGCAGGTAGTTTAAAATGAGTAAGTACTGCAAAATTAATTGACTCAAACTAATTTCCCAACAACTTTTTCCATGTGGCATATGGTATTAATTACCGAATACCCTTCTGAAATCCATGTATGTTTACAGATTCTTCAGCTTGCTTGAAATATAGTATATAAGTACATAATACTATGGTATTCCTGTTCTTCATCCATTCCAAATGTCACCACCTAATTTTTTTTTTAATTATTGTATATTCGATAGTTATCGTTCCTTGACTCTTTATAATTTTCAGTTACGCTGAGCAGATTTTAAGGCAATTTAAATTTCCTGTAGATAGTCTTTCTAATATATGAACAGTAAAAAAATAATTTGAATCTTTTACGGGCGTTGTAAAAATTTCATCTAATCTTTTCTTAGGTTGCACGGAAATTGTACATAAATTCTAACGACGCGCCCCCAGTGGCTGTTAAGTTGAAATGTCCTATTCGAAGTCAATTAAATCGTTTGCATTAACAATATTTCCTATTTACTTGCCTCCCCACGAGGGCAGAGTCGGACGCCAAAGTCGGTTTTTAATATGGGGGAGGAATAAAAAAAACTTGTCTCAGTCGCGAGGGATTCCTCCTCCAATAACCGAGAACAAAAAAATTGAAGTGTAGCCTCAGAACAGATACTACTGTTTGTGTTATGATATCCGTTTTAGAGCGGGTACATATTATTTACGTGACGGCCTGTACATATATTATTACATGTTGATTGTAGTTGACAACACACATATTTTAAATGTTCATTTACAGAGGAGACAGAGTGACAACAGGTACATGTTGAAGACATTTATACGGAGAGAGTTCATATTCACAAGACATATACTTTGAGGAGATGATAAAGTGGTATACATTGATACATACTGGAATGATTAAACACATTACCTTTTCTCGTTGGAATGATGAACACAGAAAGACGACAGTTATAAAAAAATATGATGATAGTTTATTCTTCGACCGGTCGGAAATAATTCTGTACTTCAGGGATTCAAAGTTGTTACATGGTTCTTTCTAAGCCTCCCGCTTCCAAGAGAGTGCCCTGACTAACAGCGAATCGGTCTGATACTCTTTGCTTCTCTGAGTCTCTAATCTGAATCTGATTCTCTTCTCAACTCTTCGAACCCTTTCCTATATTGAGAAATCATTTCTGCCATGATGTCACACGTATGTCTGGCAAACGTAACCACAACTCACGTGTTTCAAACATGCGCAATTTGCACGTTTTGAAACCATTTCTAACGACCAGGAAATCTCCCATTCTCTTTGTTTTACAAAGGAATTTAACCTACTTGTTAATTCTCTAACCGATATTTTTTATTATGCATCCTTTCTAAGAATGTGAATAGATTTTCCAGCCAAATTTTATTTATAAAATATGTTAAAAGAATTAAAAATTTAACCGGACATTCCATTTAAAACCTATTGTTCTTTAAATCTTATCTACAGGGTTCGATTCTCGTTTTATCTGATATCATTTTCATTTAACTAATTCTCTTTTTTTACTTACACGAAAAGGGGACAGCCCTTTTCGTGTAACACCTGATCTTGGCCAGAAGGCCAAGAAACCTTTTACATTAACAATATTTAACAGCTTAAAATGATAACAAATTGTTAATACTATTCATTTTGCCTATCAACAATAATTTAAATTTTACTGGATTCGGCATAAAATAACTCGAACAGGATTGATAAACAAACCAAATCACAAACAAGAACACATATCACATAGCACTAACAGGCAGAATAGTGTTTGTGTAAATGTCATCATGAATTTACTAGAATATAGAAAATTGCATTAAAACAACAAATAATGCTAAAACAGATTATAAATCAGATAAATGCCATAAACTATGTTGGAGAATTTTTCCCTAATACGTAGAGTTCCAGATCACATTGTGGCGTAGCGGTAAGCCATGGGTTTATTTAGCAACGTGGTCACTCATAAAACAGGTGTGATGTAAAAGTTCACTTGCTCTATCCCCTTTTCTGGTTTAATAACCGAAGTGACAACATCGTTTGCCCTAACTCTTAATTCAGATTATGTTTGTAACATCGTCAGTCTATCCACCGAGTAAACCAGTTTTGTCGATGTGCCTTTACACATGTTTGCTAAGTCCACCTTCCATTATATCCACATATTCGAAAGCTTTCAGGTGTGCGCTCTATCACATTTAAGCGCAAATGAAACGTGCAAAGTTTTGTAACGAATAAGTTTTTAATTGTTTTTTTAAATGTTTTTCTCTTTTGTTTAAGTGTAAGAAGGAACCAATATTTTTTATTAATCATCATCATCGTCATCATCACCATCATCATCATCATAATAATCATCACCATCATCATCACCATCATCATCATCATCATCATCACCATCATCATCACCATCATCATCATACACACTGTTAAAACAGTGGGGATGATGATGATGATGCGTCGGCGATTACAGCTCTCCAAATCGTAAAGACATCTCAAGATCTCAAGAAGACTGGTAAATATGGATGTTTCCCGTTGTTTTACGTCTTGATTCGGGTGTGGATACCCGCCTCAGTGATTTAAACGCACCCCCAGATACCAATCTAGATGTTTCTATGACGGCGCAATACATACAGTGCCTAGCCTTCCCAAATGGTGACTCATCTGATACTGGCCAGGTTCATTGTTGCTTAACCGGTGATCTGGCGAGAACCGGTGTGTCAACGTTATTGTGCCGTTTTAAACTTGCCATTTACCGGAAAGATTTCCTAAAAATTCCTTGCAGATGCCAGAGTTCGATAGAAGTATTCCCGAGTTCGACAAGACACACCTAATGACCGAAACGTTGTAAAAATAACCAACAAAGTGAGAAGAGTACTCCAAAGAATCTAAATAATACGAATGTCTTGTTTTGTTACTAATTAACCATAAATGACACAATAAATACACAGATTGTATGACACAATAAATACACAGATTGTATGACACAATAAATACACCTATTGTATGACACAATAAATACACAGATTGTATGACACAATAAATACACAGATTGTATGACACAATAAATACACAGATTGTATGACACAATAAATACACAGATTGTATGACACAATAAATACACAGATTGTATGACACAATAAACACACAGATTGTATGACACAATAAATACACCGATTGTATGACACAATAAATACACCGATTGTATGACACAATAAATACACCGATTGTATGACACAATAAATACACCTATTGTATGACACAATAAATACACAGATTGTATGACACAATAAACACACAGATTGTATGACACAATAAATACACAGATTGTATGACACAATAAATACACAGATTGTATGACACAATAAATACACCTATTGTATGACACAATAAATACACAGATTGTATGACACAATAAACACACAGATTGTATGACACAATAAATACACCTATTGTATGACACAATAAATACACAGATTGTATGACACAATAAATACACAGATTGTATGACACAATAAATACACAGATTGTATGACACAATAAATACACCTATTGTATGACACAATAAATACACAGATTGTATGACACAATAAACACACAGATTGTATGACACAATAAATACACCGATTGTATGACACAATAAATACACAGATTGTATGACACAATAAACACACAGATTGTATGACATAATAAATACACAGATTGTATGACACAATAAATACACAGATTGTATGACACAATAAATACACAGATTGTATGACACAATAAATACACCTATTGTATGACACAATAAATACACAGATTGTATGACACAATAAACACACAGATTGTATGACACAATAAATACACCGATTGTATGACACAATAAATACACAGATTGTATGACACAATAAACACACAGATTGTATGACACAATAAATACACCGATTGTATGACACAATAAATACACAGATTGTATGACACAATAAATACACCGATTGTATGACACAATAAATACACCTATTGTATGACACAATAAATACACAGATTGTATGACACAATAAACACACAGATTGTATGACACAATAAATACACAGATTGTATGACACAATAAATACACAGATTGTATGACACAATAAATACACCTATTGTATGACACAATAAATACACAGATTGTATGACACAATAAACACACAGATTGTATGACACAATAAATACACCTATTGTATGACATAATAAATACACAGATTGTATGACACAATAAATACACAGATTGTATGACACAATAAATACACAGATTGTATGACACAATAAATACACCTATTGTATGACACAATAAATACACAGATTGTATGAAACAATAAACACACAGATTGTATGACACAATAAATACACCGATTGTATGACACAATAAATACACAGATTGTATGACACAATAAATACACCGATTTTATGACACAATAAATACACCTATTGTATGACACAATAAATACACAGATTGTATGACACAATAAACACACAGATTGTATGACACAATAAATACACCGATTGTATGACACAATAAATACACAGATTGTATGACACAATAAATACACAGATTGTATGACACAATAAATACACAGATTGTATGACACAATAAATAAACAGATTGTATGACACAATAAATACACAGATTGTATGACACAATATATACACAGATTGTATGACATAATAAATACACAGATTGTATGACATAATAAATACACAGATTGTATGACACAATAAATACACAGATTGTATGACACAATAAATACACAGATTGTATGACACAATAAATACACAGATTGTATGACACAATATATACACAGATTGTATGACATAATAAATACACAGATTGTATGACATAATAAATACACAGATTGTATGACACAATAAATACACAGATTGTATGACACAATAAATACACAGATTGTATGACACAATAAATACACAGATTGTATGACATAATAAATACACAGATTGTATGACATAATAAATACACAGATTGTATGACACAATATATACACAGATTGTATGACATAATAAATACACAGATTGTATGACACAATAAATACACAGATTGTATGACATAATAAATACACAGATTGTATGACACAATAAATACACAGATTGTATGACATAATAAATACACAGATTGTATGACATAATAAATACACAGATTGTATGACACAATATATACACAGATTGTATGACACAATATATACACAGATTGTATGACACAATATATACACAGATTGTATGACATAATAAATACACAGATTGTATGACACAATAAATACACAGATTGTATGACATAATAAATACACAGATTGTATGACACAATAAATACACAGATTGTATGACACAATAAATACACAGATTGTATGACACAATAAATACACAGATTGTATGACACAATAAATACACAGATTGTATGACACAATATATACACAGATTGTATGACATAATAAATACACAGATTGTATGACATAATAAATACACAGATTGTATGACACAATAAATACACATATTGTATGACATAATAAATACACAGATTGTATGACACAATAAATACACAGATTGTATGACATAATAAATACACAGATTGTATGACATAATAAATACACAGATTGTATGACACAATATATACACAGATTGTATGACATAATAAATACACAGATTGTATGACACAATGAATACACAGATTGTATGACATAATAAATACACAGATTGTATGACACAATAAATACACAGATTGTATGACATAATAAATACACAGATTGTATGACATAATAAATACACAGATTGTATGACACAATATATACACAGATTGTATGACACAATATATACACAGATTGTATGACACAATATATACACAGATTGTATGACACAATAAATACACAGATTGTATGACATAATAAATACACAGATTGTATGACATAATAAATACACAGATTGTATGACACAATAAATACACAGATTGTATGACACAATAAATACACAGATTGTATGACACAATATATACACAGATTGTATGACATAATAAATACACAGATTGTATGTTGTGATGATGAGATATATTATTGATGATCAGTTCACTATGGAACGCCTTTTTAGATGATGTCGACTAATTTTAGACATGTCCCGCATTAATTGCCTCCCAACAAAAAAATCAAAGTTGGACACACTGCAATTTTTAATGTGGTTGATAGAAGTCAGCTTATACGTAAAATATTAGAAACAAAAAAGTGAAAGTCCCTCCTCATTTGACTGAAGACAACAAATTCCATCCGGAAATGCGAAACGAATTGCATGTTTTACAGACTAAAAAATAAACCGAACGTTTTTCTCCCCTCTGTTCTTGAAAATTTTTCATCTAAGTTATTTATTATTTACTTGTTTTTAATGAAAATGTCACAATAAATACGGAAGCGTCTGTTCTATTTGGTAAACCATATTACCAGTAACACGAAGCTTGTTCAATAAGTAATGCCTTTGACACATTTTCATTTATCTGATTTAACTGAGAGTTTGCATGTGCAATGCTTTATATCTCTATAGATTATGTGACCGATTACAGCTCTGAACTAATTTTGCTTTCTGATTTACAGGTGTTTGAACTGAGTAAGATTTGAAATGGGGTCTATTTAGCATTGCACAGTGATCCTTTTTTTGTATTTAAAAGGAGGGTCAGCACAAGAAACTTATGATACAATGGAAGAAATGTATAGCTATGATACGCATCATATGACTTTTTTGGCATCATCAGAATCTGTGTATTTATTGTCATACAATCTGTGTATTTATTATGTCATACAATCTGTGTATTTATTGTCATACAATCTGTGTATTTATTGTGTCATACAATCTGTGTATTTATTGTGTCATACAATATGTGTATTTATTGTTTCATACAATCTGTGTATTTATTGTCATACAATATGTGTATATATTGTCTCATACAATCTGTGTATTTATTGTGTCATAGAATCTGTGTATTTATTGTAACATACAATCTGTGTATTTATTGTGTCATACAATCTGTGTATTTATTATGTCATACAATCTGTGTATATATTGTGTCATACAATATGTGTATATATTGTCTCATACAATCTGTGTATTTATTGTGTCATACAATCTGTGTATTTATTGTGTCATACAATCTGTGTATTTATTGTGTCATACAATCTGTGTATTTATTGTGTCATACAATCTGTGTATTTATTGTGTCATACAATCTGTGTATTTATTGTCATACAATCTGTGTATTTATTATGTCATACAATATGTGTATTTATTATGTCATACAATCAGTTGTCTTTCTCCTGTAAGACAGCGTTCCGGCCCACGAGTATATCGCCATATCAGAAGCACATGCATGTGGCTATGAAATCCACCTTCATCCCCCTAGTCTCCTTACCGTGTACTCTTTGACTTTCAGTAATGAAGTTGTTTTTGAAAAGAAAAGCATTTCCCAGCTAATGCAGCCTTGATTTCCGAAGCCACATTGAGGTTGAATGACCAATCTTTGATGTTCTAAAAAACAAACAAACAAAAAAACAACAGTCTTGCATAAAATGATGGGAGAAATGCATAATTCTGGGTGGTTTTTATATAGAGAAAAACTAATACTTGTGCACAGTTTCGTTTCTCTATAACTATCATGAGTGTGTCAAGAGGATTACTTATTGAACGTCCCTCGTAACTTCATTGATAAAAAATGTTTTTGAATGCAATCAGTCAATATGTAAAAGTTACAGGAAGTAGACTTTGTTAGTTAATTTGGTGACCCGGTTCCACATTTTCTTATTTATTTCATTTCGCACAATTTTTAGTAACAATATTGTTTTTACATTTAATATTTTTTTAAATGTGTGTATTTACAGACACGTTTTCACAGAAATAATTAATATTAAAAATTCATTTTACGAATATTCTTAATTATTATATTTAAAAGACAATATCTTTTATTAAAAATTTGTGTAAAAATAAAATGAAACAAAGACGTTTAAAACGGAAAATAGCTTGGAGAAGTTAATATAGAAGTTTACCGCAATTTTGATTTTAACTAATATACCTTGTTTCGTATGTTGCTGGATAAATGAAGAAGAGGCGTATATGATTTATTAATTAAAAAAAACAACATTTAGTTGACTATGTCAATTACCTTTAGGGAAGAATAAAGAGACCACCTTGTGTTATGCAATATGCAATAATTATGTAATATGCAATAATTATGCAATATGCAATAATATCACTAAAAGTAAACTATACGGAAATAAACATGAAGAAAGCAACCGTGAATTTTCCATGGGTTCCTTTTTGTATTTATTATTCCCACATCTATGATATTTACGTACGAAAATACCCGAGATCTTTTTCTCCCCCTAACCCGAATCCTTGCTCTACATTTAGACCCTTTATTGAATGTGTGACCAAGCAACCTACAAGGGCGAACGGCATGGTTCTGTTAAAATCATTAGCCTCTTTGCCAGCCATGCGGGCACCATAGATTGTCGCGGGTTAGGGAAATATAATCAGGACCTTGGGAAAGGCGTTCACGCTTTATTTCACTTAAGGTCAATACCTTTTGTGTACTTGTAAAATTTAGCATAAACAATTAGCTTCATCCTTCCATCATTTCCACTTTTGTTTCTCTTTACCCTCCTTTTTTACTTTCTTCTTTCCTTCCGGTTATTTTTTTATTCTCTACTTAAAAAATCTCTTTTCTTTCGTTTTCTTTCCCATTCATTTTCCTTTCTCCTTCGTTTCTTCTTTCTTTTATGACATGCTTTATTCGAACTATCTATACATCCCCTTCGTAGCCTTCGAGCCAAGATCAAAGTGTAATATCTGTCTTCAGATGCTACACTTCAATTTTTCCTCAGTGGAGGAGAAATCCTTCACGACTGAGAAATTTTTTATTTGTGTTCCTTTTCTCCGCATTAAAAAAAACGGCCCTGGTGTCTAACTCTGTCCCGTCGGGAGGCAAAGTAAATAGGAACTATATGTTCCCTTCTGATTCATTTTTTCGTAATACATAAATATCACAGATACATGCACACACATAATATATATATATATATATATATATATATATATATATATATATATATATATATATATATATATATATACTAACTGTACCCGGCCACGCGTTGCTGTGGTTCAGTTTGTTAAAATGGAACACATTCCTCAAGAAAAATTGCATTTTGTTCGTTTATTTACTTTTATTATTTATTGCAATTTTTTTAATCAATAAAAGTTGTTATTTTTTCTCCCAAAAAAGATTAATTTTTTACCATAAATTGTTAGGTGAAAGTTTTTTTTTTTTGAAAACTGCGAATAAAATATAAAAATCTCGTAATTTCTCTTTTAAAAGTGGGTTGTTTATTTTCTTTATGGATTATACTTCCTAAATAAACTAATAAAGTTGTTTTAAAAGTAATAGAAATATTTTTTTTTATTTTTTAAAAAACTAATGAATTTTACGAACTCAATATTTTTCACTTTTTAAACTTTAAAAATCTATCAAAATTTTTCTATTGAGTCTATTTTTACGATATTTTCAGGGTCAATGTGAAATTTTATGCCCTTTCCAATAAACCGAATATAATATTTTAGACAAACGTTTTTTTTTTAATTCATGCCCCCCATTTTCAACTGTCTATTAAAAAGTAAATAATTAATTTACTCACCAAAGTTTTATATATGACAAATTGAATAATAATAATAATAATAATAATAATAATAATAATAATAATAATAATAATAATAATAATGATCAATAAGTAATATATTCAAATTTAAAACAAAAAAAGTAGAGCTTTTTAGAAATTTACCTGTAAAGTTCGAAGTGTAAAACCTGTTTTTTTAAAACCACGTTGTTTGTTTTTTCTTTTGCTTTTGTTTTTTATGAAACCTTGGTCCTTGCTCCTTTAATTGAAAGAAAACATTAGGGCTTGAATTACATTTTTCGAGGAGTTATAAGCTTGGAAAGACAGGAGATCGAATAATTCACGCCTCCCATTTTGAAATGTCTATTAAAAAGTAAATAATTTACTCACCAAAGTGTTATGTATCATAAATTGAAGAGAAAAGTCAATAAATAATATATTCAAATTTAAAACAAAAAAGTTCATTAATACGGACTTTGGGGGCTTTTTTCGTAATGTTACTGTAAAAATTCTTTTTTATGTTACAAATTACGGTGCTTTAAAAAAAGCAAAAATAAATTCTTGCGTTTTTTATTTACTACTAAAAACCATAACTTTAGTAAAGGTATTTTTTGTTTAAACTAAATAAAACATTTTCACTGAGAGTTAAGTAAAAAATATTTAGTTCATTATATTCTGCGATCATTATTTGAAAAATACTGCAATTCTCATTAAAATTGGTTAATTTCCTGATTTTTGGTGAATTTTTAAGTAAAGGGAGGGGTCAAAATGTTTATACACTTTGAGCGTCGGCATTCATTTTGTCTGTACCTAACATTTTTCGATGAATATTTAATAGGAAAGCGACCACGTGTGGTTAATTTATCAATAATCATGTGATTAAACCCATTGAAAATTTACCGATATTGTAAACACATTCTGTTTACATTAAGCCTGTGGTGTTTTTTTAGTGATGCAATGTTAGCAACTGAGACTTAAAAAAACCCCGCGAGATCAGGAGAAAAATGTCCAGAAAATCGCTAGATTTTTAACTTTTATCATTTGAAATTTTCAAAAATCGCTAATCCCCCCCAAACTCCCTATTTTAACTTCCTACCATTAAAAAATTATAAATATAGTATATTCAATATATAAAATGTTCCGTGTTTTCTCACTATATGTTTCTGGAATTATATTGAAGCGGTTAGCTCCCATATTTTATCAGCTAGTTTTACCTGTTTTTTCAGAGAGGGTATTTTTTTTGCAGGAAACAAATCATAAACTCAAACTTTTTATAATAAAAAAATTGAAATATACTGCAAATTAAACATCACAATAATGGTGCAACATATTTTGAAATTAGAAAAATAAAAAAACAAAAATACTTTGTTTTAGCATGTTAAAAGTATTTAGGTTGGTAGATAATTAAATTCTACTGTATTTGTATAAGTTTTTTTTTTGCTGTTGTTTCTTGCTTTTTACAATTTTCGACTAAATACTTCTAAATGTCGAATTTTAAACTAAACTTCGAAGGTTGGAATGCCCAGCCCCCCCACCTAAAATGTACTTGGAAAAATCGATTTTATAGCGAGATTTAAGAATGGTTAGCCGAAAAAAAGGTGAAAAACAAAACAAATAATCAATAAATAATTGTTACCAAAGGCAATAAATGCTACTTTATTTTTACTTACATGAATGAATTTATTTTATGTTTTTAAAGTATTTTCAAGCGCTTGCGGGTGTGTGGGTGCGAAATATCTCCAGATTTTCTAGAATTTCCCGCTAGATTGCAAACGAAATCTCCAGATCTAGCAGGAAAACCGCTAAATTAGAAACACTGGCCACGTGACAGGAAGCGGTAATAAATAATTGTCCCTAAATAAAAAAAAATGGCCTATCGGTACAAAGAAACCCACCTATTTATTATAGAAAAATTAAGTGTAATGTTATTATTAAAAAGAAATATATAAAAACACACATGGATATAGTAAACATATTATACCAAAACGTGGAAACCATCCGTTCAGTGGTTTTTAGACAATTAATTGCGAACGAACCAAGAGTTACATTTTATATATATATATATATATATATATATATATATATATATATATATATATAATTTACAGAGTTATTTTTCTCTGATGGAGCGATTTTCCCCTTTTATCCTATATTTATCAACTTATGCGTGACTGTCTATCATATTTTCCTGTTTCCGATGTTGTATGTGATGGCAGCATTTACTATGTATAATAGAACACGTGTAAAACACTTATGGAAAAAGTTAATATAAAAATTCGCAAATATATCAATAAAAGAAAATAATGACTGTGGATTGACTTTTTGTAGTACTTGGAATTAAAATTTTCTATGAACGCTTGCTGCAAAAATTTATAGATGTATGTTGTCCTATTTCCGACTAGAGACATATAGGCATTTAGTGTAGAGAGCAAATATTTAAAGGTAACTATTTTTAGCACATTACAATCAATAATTATTGTATGCCGGATATGCCGAAGCGCTCATTCAATTTCCTAGTGGACATTTAACACTATTTTCATACAGCAGCATCAGATTACCTTGCTTACGGTTAAGTGTCGTTGTGGGTGTTGATACTTGACCAAAAATGTCCCATATGGCTGAAATAATTATGTAGAGTAAGTTACCCATAGCTTATATATATATATATTATATATATATATATATATATATATATATATATATATATATATATATATTGTGTGTGTGTGTATATATATATAATTACTAGTTGTACATACCCGATGTTGCAAGGTTCAAACATAATGGCAGGCGTAGTTTAATCACATACTATTTAAGATACATCGACTATCATAACTTTTTACGATTTTTCTGAAAGTGGATACATGTTAAATATAAATGAACTTAAAACACACTCCCTTTTGAGTATGGAAATTAAACGGGAAATAACTCTCCTGGTTTAAAGGGGAATAGCTTTCACGGCTTCAAATAAACTTGTTTCCGTTTCAAAAGGCAACTAGTGTCGACTAACAAACATTGAAAATAAATTAAATCAAATATAAATTAAATAAAAAAATAAATAAATAAACTTTAAAACATAGAACAATTAAAACAAGTTTATTGCAGCAAACAAATAATAACATGGAGCTTACTTTTTGCAATGTATATTTCCTTTGAATAAATAGTATACATACTAGAATGAAAATGCATAAATATCCGTGTACAGTATGAAAATTAACTTGTGAAACAGTGCACCTTTGCATGGATATATCTAACAAACAAGCAGGAATAGATTGTCGGGGATGTCTTCCTCTGTTTTGCAGCCCATCAGCTTGATTCGAAACTGGGAGTTTAGCGCCCATTCTCCTAAGCTACAAAAAATTGACAGGAACGATATCATTGTCTGGAGAGAGAGAGATAGATCGCATATGGGTGTTTTCATGTTGCTCTGTTTGTATTTTTTGCAATATTAACAACTGAATGCATTCAAATATTTTTGCGATGAAGCATTATCTAAATGCTAGAGAGAGAAGCGCGATTCACTTCCAGAGTTTATATATTTATAAAAACATACTGGTACTGGAGTAGTTTTTAAGCTACTCTAGTACAATTATACTTTCGTTCAGCTCTTTTCGACTTTGCATAAATGGTCAGGATATGCCGAAGCGCTCATCCAATTTCCCAGTAGACATTTAACACTATTTTCATACAACTGGCAGCATCAGATTACCTTGCTTACGGTTAAGTGTCGTCGTGGGTGTTGACACTTGACCAAAAATGTCCCATATGCTCAAAGTGATCTTCGAATATGTTGAGATATCATAAGGAAAATTAATTAAAATAGATATTGCTTGCTACACATTGCTTGTATTGACATACACGGAAATATTGGCGGTAAGCAGGTTATAACTAAAATAACTTGGATGACGAAAGAGAGAGAGAGAGGGGGGAAACTGGGTTTAGAATAGAAAGAAAGAAAAAAGGGAAAAATATACTTCTTTCGAATAAAAAAAAATGAGAAGGGAAATAAGAATACACGAAGAAAGGTTAATGTCCAAACGCTATTAGAGGAAATGCTAATCTCCTGGAAATGGAGGTCAGAATTAGTTTTATATATATATATATATATATATATATATATATATATATATATATATATATATATATATATATATAAACACCGTCGTTTTTAGCATATCGGAAAGACTTGCGTTATAGCCTCGAACGCAGCAGGTCAGTTCATCTATAACAGACGAGATCGAACCCGACAACTGACAACGAACGGCCAGCGTGTTAATGGTATTGCCACCCAGACTTAGGGTCGTGCGCGTTTTATGCGCTTTGAGCATAAGAGCGGTAATTCCAGTGACTAGTGAGTGTCTGGTCAGACTTTGAAGGGTCTATCACTACTGGAAAATAAGAGTGTAGCTAATAGCACTTAAGATTAGTGCACGTTGTGCCTTGACTGTACTCGTGCATAACTGACCCACTCGGACTGATCACACTATTTGTTCCCGTGACGCAGGATTGTACAACCCCACCCAAGATGTGGTTTTAAGAAGACCACAAGTTAAAGCAAAGCGATAATTATTTCATTGCGTTAGGACAGGCGATTATTCATTCTCCCGAAAGGTTGATCGAATTTTAACTACAAAAATTTGTAAAAATGACTACAAAAATGTCCTAAACAAGAAAAAAATTAAAATATTTTTTCATTGTTTATTGCCTTTTATTCATACGTTTGAAAATTACAAAACTAAAAATTCCGGCTCGTGTTTATTCAGCATTTACTGATTGTTTACGTAAAAGTCCGTTTGGTGTAGTTAAAAGCTGGGCCAGTACCAATATAACTCTATTCACAGACACGAATTTCGCTATTTTACGATTTATCAGCGCGGTTGAATTAAGCGAAATTCGAAACCGGAACTCCAGTGGTTGAGGTCCACGCCCTTATTGCTTACACTCACACGATAACACACACACACCTGCACACACACACACACCTATATATATATATATATATATATATATATATATATATATATACGTATATATACACATATACATGCATATATACATATATATACATATATATACACATATATATGCATATATATATACATATATATACATACATATATACACATATATACATACATATATACACATATATACACATATATATACTTACATATATATACATATGTATATATATACATATATATATGCATATATACACATATATATACACATATATATGCATATATACACATATATACACATATATATGCACACACATATATATACACATATATACACACACACACACATATATACACATATATACACACATATATATACATATATATATATTTTAGATCAGAATTCAATTAAATCTCTCATTACGTATCTGTCACTATTTTTTGACAGTTTCTTCCATTTGATTGAACACTTTAGATATAATTGAGTGTGTGTTAAAACTATATTTTCCTCTCTCACTTTCGCGGCTGATCTTCTAGGCAAGGAGTTAATTACGCTGCATTATAAGACCCAGGTTGTAAGTTCGAACCTGTCGTTGGTAAACCATTTGGTTTAATTTATATTGATTAGCATTCAAAAGACGAAACAGGATTGTCTTAGATAAATATCTATCTATCTATTTATTTATCTCTTTCTCACACACACACACATTATATATATATATATATATATATATATATATATATATATATATATATATATATATATATTAGTTATTGAAGAGATACTGGACACAAAATAAACACACGCCAAGAGTTATTAGAAATAGTAAATACAGAAAAGTCTCTAATAAGAATAGTACGAAAAAGACAAATGAGGTTCCTGGACCATGTCTACAGAAAAAAAAAAAAAACGGAATAGAACAGATTAGTTTGACAGGAAAAACTGCGGGTAAAAGAAGCAAAGGACGACAACGACAATCTGAACACCTGGGCAACATAAAAAATGATGAGCAACAATGAATCCACCAATTTCGAGAGAGAGAGAGAGAGAGAGAGAGAGAGAGATGGAGAGTCATAGCTGTAAATGCCTGTCAACGTAGGACACCACTTGAATATGATTTATAAATATAACATTTTCAATTAAATATTAACAATTATTTTTAACCTACAGACACGTGTGTTTCAAATGTACGTTCTTTTCAATGTAGGGGATGATAATTACTGCCAGTCGGGAGAATCGAACCCAGTCAAAACGTCACCCTTGCCTTCGTAGGATCGTATTCTGCCTCCAGGTTATCAGAAATTAGCACGAGAAGTGAGGTAAATTAAATATGTATAAATACCAAATCAGTGGGTTTGAGCAGTAAACAGTCGGAGAGTATTCAACGACTGACGTCCGAATATTACATTGTGCTAAATTTGATTACTTATTGTTAATTCCCTAAAGAAGGTTCAACTTTTCTTAAAGAAGCTTTATAATTATTAATATTTTTAAATAAATATTAATAATTATTTTTAAAACTAAAGACACATTGATTTCAAACTTACGTTCTCTTCGTGTGTAGAAAATGATAATTACTGTCAGTCGGAAAATTCGAACCCGACCACAAAGTTATACTTTGACTTCGTCGCAGACTAGTAGAGTGCAAAAACTCAATATCGAGTAATTGGGTTTCGCTATCGATTATTCTTTCAACTCAAGTGCGAGCATATCGAATATGACTTTTTTAGCTTGTCAAACTCTGACTCAAGTTGTTTATAGGAACTTTTATATACTGTTTAACATTTGTACAGCTTGGCACTACTTGCTTCAAGTAGATATTACTTCAATAAATAGTTCACGTGTGATTTCTGGAAATGACTGTTCGATCATACTTTATTACTAACCGTAGACACAATCATAGGTGATCTCACCTATTTCATTTAGCATTTCTGCATTCCTCTTCCTAATTGCTCCTTTAACTTTTTGTGGTCAACTCGTCTTCTATTATATTGATGACTCGTCTTCCTCTATTTAATGCAATCCGTTTCAAATTGCTAGCTCAATTTACATTCATGCGTTTTATTTATTCAATTTCTCCATAACATAAGGTTACGATAATCGTTTGTCCTACATACATGCTCAGTCCAACTTCAATGATATTTGTGTAACATGCTTTACATTTGCCACAACCCTAACTCTTCTACAAAACCCACTAACATACATCTGCCATCTTACACCAACGATCCTACAAATACGATGCTCAGAAAAACATTGTTTTCCTTTTCACGTGTTTTACACCCCAGGTTTCAGAAAACCCGATCAAATACAAGTATTTTAAACTTTATTTCCGTCGGAGTATATTTCTCTATTTTTCTACGGTTGACGCTGCAATCAATCAAATGATTCACCTGCCTTGATAGATATTAATTTAAGCAGAAAGTTTACCTGAAAAGATACCGAGCTTCTTCAAGAATACCGAATTTCTTGTCATATAATAATATAGATGCTCTGTTCAGAAAACAAGGGTATTTTTTCAAGTTTATGATCAGCCCTCAAATCATTGTATACCAGTTTCAAAGAATTCACTTAAATATGCGAAAAATTCATAATCATTCGTGTGCAAGAATTATGTAATTAGTGAATTTAAAACTTTGGATTTTGTACGAAATGTTTAAGGTCAGACAACATGCCAGAACAACGAAACTTGGCACACACACACACACACACACACACACACACACACACACACACACACACACACACACACACACACACACACACACACACACAGAGTTTGTTTCTAAGAGTTTCTGGCGTTACGTCGGTAAAAACCTCTAAGGAGAGATAACTTTTTATCACAAAATATTAAACATAATGCATATTCTCCTTGAAATATATACAAAAGTAGCCCATAATTATTATGTCTGCTTAAAATTTTAAATGATTCAATCAGTTCTGATCTTAATTCTAAAAAATACTGTTAGAATCAGTTGTATCGAATTCGTCTTTATTACTCGAATTGCCAATTTTATCGATAATCCGTGGAAAATAGCACTTATAGCACATGTACTGTCTTTTCATATGTATATATATGTGTGTGTGTGTGTGTGTGTGTGTGTGTGTGTGTGTGTGTGTGTGTGTGTTTCCGGAAAGACGTCCTGTTTAGATGTTCGTTCGTATAAACATATATTCTAAAACACCTTTTCAGAAAGATCAATGTTTTATTTCCCAGTAAAAGCTGAGCCGAGACAATACGGGTTAAGTCTAACACAAATCATTGTGTGTATTGAGATAATCTGTTAAGCAGCAGCAGAACGAAGAAAATTATAATGTAGAAGAAGGGGAAGAGAAGTAAAAGAAGAAGAAGAAGAAGAAGAAGAAGAAGAAGAAGAAGAAGAAGAAGAAGAAGAAAGAGGTGAATAGAAGACGATAACGAAGTAGCATAAAGAAAAGAAGAAGACGACGATGACGGAAGAAGAGTCCAAATAAACACAGAGATTGTGTGCAAAACGAGAATCACACAAAAATGGCAGGAATAAAAAACAAATAAATATTCAAAATAAAATTTACAGAAATAAATAAGAAGAAAAAGGAAAAATAAAATATAAAAATGTATCAAAGGAAATGAAATAAGACTATAATAGAAACCGAGAAATAAATAAAGAGAAACATATACATATATAAACGAAGAGCAAAATCTGAAGTGTTAAATATTAAATGAGAAGAATAACAGTAAAAAAGAAAAAAATTGGTTATGTATATTCATACATAAGTAACTCATACCGCTGCATGAGGGGGAAAAAAACAAAAGAAAATTAGTACAGTATTGAAAATAATTAATGTTTGAAATTGATAAGACAACATTCTCAGAAAGAAAAAAAAAAAAAAACAATATATAAATGTGTAAAAATAACATGAAAATAACAAAAGAAAAAGAAAGGAACAACGGCCGCCCGTTTTCTTTATAAATATAACTCTTTGTACATGATTATATTATCGTACTTTAATGATATATATATATATATATATATATATATATATATATATATATATATATAAAGCTGAACGTCTGTGTGTGCGTGTGTGTGTGTGTGCGTGTGGTCACGAATAGGCTCCTATATGGTTGACTATTTAAAAAAAAACTGATTACATATACTAATAGATGTATCGAGGATCAGGAATGGGTATGTTTGATCTGGCAGAACGGGGGTTCATTAAAATTGTGGGGCCTGCGTTCGCGCCTGGTCCACAAAGTATGGAAATAAAAAATGAAAAAAAAACGTTTACAAGTTTTTTTGATATACACTGTACATAAGAACACTTTGGTAAGTATGTTTCAACTTAAATAGGGATGGTATGATAAAATTGTGGGGTCTGTGTTCGCGTCTGTACTCTATGGAAATATGACACAACTTTAACAAAGACTTTTCATATCTATTTCCGTAAGTATACTTTGATGATTATGTTTCAGTTTGAAGAAATATGGTATAATAAAATTATTGGGTGTTCGTTCGCGGCTGGCCTCCATAGAATGTAAATATGTCACAAAGTTTAACAAGGTTTTTTAAAAGGGGTGAGGGCCCACAATAACACCTTAACTTTAATCTTAATCTATGTTAGCTTTTATTTATTTTTTTGTAGTTGAATCATATTGTGTCGAATAAATTCACCTCATAAATTCACGTTCTTATTAAAGTGAAAGCCAAAAAAGTCGGAACTTTAGACAATTCTCGACACAAATTTTGCATAACTCTGTTGTTTTCCTTCTCCACTTCCACGTGGCACTCTTTAGAAAATAGATAAATAGATAAATAATAAAAAATAAGAACGTTACTTTTTATCGTGTCAAAAGAAGGAAAAAATCCTGCTCACGTGATTACGTGTCTTTTTAAAAACATTTACATAACCTTTTTATTTTTATTTATATATCTGTTTAAGCTTTTTTGTCTGTGTACTAAAAGGAATTCAGTTGATTACAACCCTTTCTGTGCCTTCTTTACATTACAATAGTACAACCCTGAATCCGACGGCGCAATCCTACACCGTTCAATACTGTAAAACTGAAACGAAGCTGGTCTGCTTGAAAAGGGCGCCATTTTCTTCTTATTCATATTTATATCGATTCTTTGCTTTAAAAAAACTAAAGTGATTACGTATTTACTTTTTTAATATCCCATTTTGCTGTTTTGGATTATTTTACTAAAGTAAGTAAAACTTCATTATTTTTCAAAACTGTTTTTGTTTCTTTGTTTTTCGATATTTCGTCGATATTATTTAGTAATAGTGTTTAGCAGAAAAGCCAACAAACGGCTACCCGAAAAATAAATATACAAGAAATAAATGTTACCATAGTCAATAAAAGTTTAGTTCATGTTTTTTTTTTGTTTTGAAATAGTTTTGAATGCTCTTTACTTGAAATAATATCAGCGAACCGAAATTAAAACGAAATTTGAGGCGATAAGTACTTAAATGATTTTTTATATAAACTACACATGCCATAATCGAATATTCCTCAAGCACAAAATAGCGGAAAACATTAAAATATGTTTATAAATATTCCTTACGTTGAAGGAACTCTCTTAAATTATTAACACAGAATGCTCAGGTGCCTCTCCTTCAAATTGAAAATGGGGCTCTCCATTTCATAGTCGCTGCCATTTTGATCTTTTTTTAACCGGTTCGTGAATTGAAAAAAAAAATCTTTTACAAACTACTTAAAAATACAAACCAATGAACTTTTCTATCATAAAAGTAACTTTTATTGGCTATGGTAACATTTATTTCTTGTATATTATTATATATATAACATTTTCTATTTATAAGAAAACATCATTTTGTTGGTCACTCTTGGCTACGAATGGAAATAAAGTTTATATAAAAAATATATTTTCGCGAAAATTATCTTTACTTTCATCATATTTTGCTTAGGGTAAGATTTTTGAGTATCAAAACCTATCTCTTTACAACCCCCTCCTTTTCATAACCTATCATACTTTCATCAATCAGTCTATTTCTGTAGGCTGTTTTTGAACTCTGCCAACGACGGGTACTTCTGCTAGTATATATATATATATATATATATATATATATATATATATATATATATATATATATATATATATATATATGAAGATACCGTTATAAGAAGAAATTTAACGATCACAAAGTTCTATTTATAAACTATAAAATACATAGATGCATTTCTTAGCTTATATACAATTACTTTTGTCTGATTTCCGAGATTTATCATCGATGTCCAACAGCATACACATTTTATTGTGAATAGTTATTTTGCTTTTTTCTCGTGGTGCATGTTATTTTACACTAAATGTCTCTCGCTTCCTTTGAAAAATATTTTATTCGGTTTTTAACATTGATAAAATGGAGGAAATTCACTAATAACCCTTAGAACATACATAGTTTATCTTCATATATAATAAAATGAATTCAGAAATTCTCCTCTGGATCAAAGTAGCGTAGGTTTGACACATACAAATTAAATACATCTAGGGTAATAGTCACTATCTTATGTAGCATTCGGACACCATTTTAGACACATTAGATATTAAAGTACTACATTTCATCCGATGAACAATACCATTAGAATCGCAACATCTATAGCTCTGTTTTTCTCTCTAAATATCCAGTACTTCCGCTTTTCACCAGAACGAATTCTACATTTTCCACAGTTTTCGCCGGAAAGAAATTCTACACATTCCACAGATTCTGGTATTACACCAACTGTAATTGCCTCAAAAAAAACATAGACCTAACATGATCTATTTCCAATTTCCTATTCATAAATAATAAAGGCTCCGTTGACAAAGTCCGTCCATTCTGCTTGGCTGAGCTCTGAAAATTCTTATATTCTGAAATGCAATTCTTCACTTTAGAAACGAACGGTAACTAAAATTAAAACATTGCTTCACTAAGAGACATATTATTTCGGCCGGTGTCAAGTTTATTTAATGCTAAGGTCATTACAGTCGTGTGTGTATGTGTGTGTGTGTGTTTCTGTGTGTTTGAGTGTGTGTACGTGCGTACAATACAAATCACTTCATCGAACTGCTGTTCGCTATTATTTTACAGAATCAACACTGTAAAAAGGTTATTTTACAGAATCAACACTGTAAAAAGGTTATTTTTCCTCCCTATCACTGTAAAAAGGTTATTTTTCCTCCCTATCTCTTTATATATATATATATATATATATATATATATATTACTACGCATATTTCCATTGTGTGAGTTTGTGTCCGTGTGTTCGGTTGAACATGCGTCTCAAAAACGCCTTTTGTTGATACAAAAATTGCAAAAACTTTCTAAAAAGTTGTCTATCTTATTGTCATTTCGCGTTTAGTTACGTCTGCAAAGATTCAGCGAAAAAATTAATATGACTGTTTGTTTTGGTCACGTGACATGTGCCGTAAACAGAAGGAAAATAGCTATCATTTCTTATTCCTTGGGCAACTACTTTCTTTAATAATTGTTATTTTTTCGTGAGATTTCGCTATTTACATTAATGCGACATGGCAGTTCATTAGATACTATTGGTTACACTTGAACACTATTATTTCGATTTCCGAATTTCGCTACACAAAACGAAAAGGAACCAAAATGTTTACGAACATTCTCATTAATTATATTTGACTGCAATATTTACTCTAAAGACCATGTACGAAAATAAGGATATAAAAAAAAACAGTTTGCCAAAGTAATTCATTTTTTAATGTATCCTGCAACATTCTTTACTCGTTTGTTTCTCTTGTCTTAATTATCGTCGGTCTTACACTTACTTTGTTGGTTTAATCTCTAAATAGTTTTTTTCGATTTTTATATTTATGATAAAACACTATACTTTCATACAAAACGAAATTAGGCTATTTTATTTTTAATTTACGACATTTCCCAGTGCGTGCTCACATACATGTCTATAATAAAATTAAACCCTCATCTTTTTCCTTCTGTCAACCTAAGGAATAACGATCAGCAAGACTTCAACGGGTACACCAATTTTATTTGAGATATTACACTTCACAATTCGCTGGCGTCTGCAATAAACATTAGCAATTCTCAAAATACTGTGTATCCACAAATATTGAGAACATAAACATAATAAACATGCATTTTGTTGTTTCTTGTTTGTTTGTTTTCTATTTAAACAAACTGAGCCACAGCAGCTCGTGGCCGGGTACAGCTAATATCTTTAATAAACACTTGTATATTTATCTATATACCAGCTTAAAGATAACCATTACTTTACTCCTTTATTTAAATTGTAACCAATTAATTCCATAAGATACAACAATTTAATTTTCAAAATCTATTTACAATACTGTCTTAATATGATTTTACAAGTGACCTTTAAAATTCGCAAACATTTGTTTCTTTCAATGGTACGACGAAATTAATTTATAATTCTGCTCGCTAACTCAAAACACAGTATCATCTATACAAAATTTATGCACCTAATATTTACATTAATTAGAAAACTTTACATAATTCACAAAAGTTCAAGACTGGAGAAAAATATTAGTCTTCACCATGTATGCAAGAAAATGATTGCAATAATAGGATTTGAATTATATGTGTACATTTATTAATGTTGGTAAGTATTTGTTGCAGCGTAATAAAAAAGAGCATCTTAGTAGTATTGCTATAGGAACTGGTTTTGTGCATGCGTTTCTCTGTGTGTCAGAGTTCTTTCTCATGCCAGAAGCAATATATATAGTATGGGTTGCTTGCCAAAGGATCTACTTTTGCATGTAAATTTCGTAGTGGACTCTAGTGTTTACAATCCAGCGAGTAGCAACACATAATATACTTTTTGAATCTGTTTAGAAACACTTAATAAATATTTAAAAAAAAAAAAAAAAGAAAAATAGAATAGGAAAAAATAATTCAAAATTATTCATAAAGGGATTACAAATTACTATTTACTAGAGACACCTTCTGACTAAGTTCTGATCACTTAGCATATTGTTAACATGATTTATTCTTTTCGTATTTATTCCTGTAAAGTATCTCACTTTCCGTGGTAGCTGGATTGGCAGCCATGTAATTAAGAAGGTGTTTCAGAGTGAACCGTTTCATCCGATAATACGTTCTATATTATAACAATTATAGATGATATATCGTGCAACACAGAACGGATTATATACTATATATTGTGTTATTTTTATTATAAACATGCAAGTCAACAAAAATACTACGCCAACATTTTAAAGTCAAAGCATTAATAGTAAAAGTTGTCTAGAGTAGGATCCCACACATTTTTCTTTCTAGTTACGTGTAAATCTTTTTTTTTTTTTTACATTTTAGCAATGAAGTCTTAGGCACGTATTCCTATATCAGATATCACTTTAAGGACGTTATACTTCTGTTAATTTTAGACCTTTCGGACTTAGATCAAAGTTTTTCGTCCTCTGTCATTTTTCTAGGTATTCCGATTTCTTAAAAACAATTTCGCCGTTTCAGTTAATATTTCGTTGGATAAATTTTTCATTTACAAGCAATAATTATTTTACTCCAAACTTTATGGATAGTATTAAATCAACTACAATGCATTTCAGGTTCTTAGAAAACAAACTCGCCACTTTAATAAATTACTTCGTAAAAAAATACAATCTTTCATGTAGAAAATAATGAATTTACGAATAATAATTTTATTTATTCGCGGTGATTTGACCATGATAATCCGATAATAAATGAGAATTTGATAAGAATATTAAAACCGTTAATGTTTATTCGACAGTTTAAAGGCTTTACTTATTTCGTTTCTTTTGTGTGAACAAAGCAATTTTAATTGTTTGTTAATAGGTGCAAGCATACACAGAGAAGACCGTGTGTTTATATGAATTATTTTACTTGCGCAAGTTAGTTCCATGAAATAAGCCCATCAGTAGTTAACTGTCTGTTTATAAGCGGTTAATAGTTTATTATTTTTAGCGTTCGCTAGTGTGTCCCGTGAATAACAACAGAAGTGTAGATAATCGATGTAGGAAAATCCTATTGTATTTATGCAAGTTTTCTTAATGTGAATGCATGTAGCATTATATGAGGTTAGCAATATGAAAATGTCGGTTTCTGAATGATTAATAAATGCTGGTCGTTTTAACGGTAGTTCCCCCTGTGGAGGGCGAGGCTATGTTTGTCAAATTTTAAAAGTGTTCGTTAATGTAGGAATTCGTTTCATTCTGGAATATGAGAATGTCCGGTTTCAGTCAATCGTACATGCCGGAAAATTGTCGGGAAGAAATTAATAATTTTAATGCGGAAATCGGAATGAATATGTTATGTCTATGTAAGTAATTATCCAGTTACGGATGGTGTAATCTAACTGTAGTAGAAAAGTGCAGAATCGTACTCGGTGACAACTGGTAGCAGTCGTAGGACGAAATATATAGAGAGAAAATATAGAAGAGATAATGTTGTGATTGTGATGATGGTTCTCCACGGATGGAATCTAGCATTTTAATATTACGACTGAATATGTCTGTAACGGCGTTCAAAAGTTACATAAAATGGTGGGTAATAGTTTAGACATAATAAATTTGTATGTGACATCTGTTAATGCAAACCTACGGTAATTTGGTGCAGAGGAGAATCTTTGCAATCAAAATATCATATACAGGATTAGAAATGTTTGAGATCAGTACTTTGTATATTTTATTCATTTATTTATTTATTTGCGGACTATTATCATCATCTTTATAGTTATTGTTTCACGACATTTCGGCTAACTATTCCAATGGCTTTCATCAGGTGGTTAACCGCGACGAGATCGGAATGCCGAATCTCTTTACTGTATCTTCAGTAATTACTGCCTTCTGTAGTTGTTGTCGTCTCATCAACGAAAGCCAGAGAAATAATTGGCCGAAACGTCGTGAATCAACAACTAAGAAGTTAAACTACGGTTGTTGATAACCTGCAGGTACAGTTTGAATCTGGAAAAAGCAAATAAGGGAATGCATAAATCCGTATGAAATAATAAAATTAGGAAAAATGGTCCATTAAAATAAGAATAGAAAATATAAACAGTTTTTTTAGAATTTAGGGATTCTCACTGTATATGAACTGTTTAGATTGCTAGAAACTCCCCATGTTAAGAACGGCTTTCGGAATAGACACCACCAACCTCCCCCTCGGAATAGACATCCCCAATATTCCCATGTAAAGAACCTATATCGAAGCAGAGCACCCTCTATTTAGTCGTGGATGGAAGATAAATAAATTCGTGCGCGAATGGGCCAACCGACTCGACATGTACAACCGACGGCATGTTGGAAAATTTTTGTCTGTGTCCTCCCTCATATCCTTCCATTACTGGATTTACATTATGGAACATTTGCACATAAAATAAGTGTATAATTACATAATGTTTGTCTTCTTTTTTTTTTAGATCACTTTGCATATAAATAAGTTATCAGACCAGATAGTATTTGTGGGTGTTTTAACATTTCTACGCGATTGTTTAAAATGAAAACATTTTTTAATATTTATTTTCTAATTAATTTGATGATCAAGCTATAACTTAATAACATTTACCTTACCTTCACAAATGAACCAGTTCTAAGTGGTAGTCTTCGGAACATTGAAAATCTAATTAATTCTACAGGCATTAACATTTCGATCCCGATGACAGAACGTGAACAATACACCCGCAAGGAGTAAATAAAGTGTTTAGTCTTAAATTATATATATAGATCTTTGAATCCGACATAAATATTCCTGAATTCGATTAGAAGGTTTCCAAATTAAAAAAATGCAGTGAAACAAAGTCATAAATTACATCGATTTAAATGTACTGAAAAGAACGAACACGATGAGAATATTAGTCCAAAGAATCCAATAAACCTAACTTGAAATGTATAACTTAATAATTAACATCCACATGAATATAATTTATCCATCATGATTAAAAGGTCGTCCTCAACTACTCGCTGATAATTCATTGGCGGTAAACACCTACATACCTAGTTCTTGCAAACTGAAAGATGTACACCCTCGACTTATGGATTCAACTAAAAAATTAAAGCTGAAATGCAAATACTCGTCTAGCTACAACCACTGTCAACAGTGTCCTCTACTCTCTATCTGTGCTTCAATCTAAACACAAATTCTACAAACAAAGTTTATTTCCTTGAACTGCACGCATGTTGAAGTCTATACTATGGATCTGCTTTCCAGCTAACTATAACATTATTTTTTTCAGGCCCAGTTTTTTGTTAAGCCGCCCTCTTAAATAATCAAATGCGATTCAATTTTCACCACTACTGATCATTTCGATGTTGTCTCACCGATCACTTTACATTATTAACTTCTGTCCTCGAGTCAGCTTCAGGCCTAGATTAGTGATGATTTCCGTAAAAGAAAAACCTTAAAAAGTCGTAATTCGTGGAAAGACTTTAAAATAAAGTAAGCTTGACTATGCGGAACATAAGGAGCACAGAAAGACTTTGAGGAATTTAGTCCAAATAATCGACAAGATGTAACTGTAAAGAATTGCAAATACATTGTTTTCATGGGCTGCTCAGTTCGCTTAACCAGTCGAGCGAATGATAGATATTAATCGTTTGAGGGGTCATTAATCAGAAGTGAAAAAGCGTTGAAAGAGACATTTCATACCCCAAAACAAATACGTGGATTTGCTAGCGAAATTCAGCTGAAAATTTTTGGTAATATTAATAACATAAGATACAAATAATAGTAGATAGTCTGATCTTGTGTGTTAATTTCACAATGTCACGGCCAATGACACCCCGCACTTTATCCAAGTGCAAATTGTCAAACTTGATCATTTTTATGTTGAACTCGGGAATCTGCACGTAATTTCGAACAAAACCATTCATTTAATTCATGTGTTAGATCTTTCTTATTCAGTCAGCATGACCGGGTAAAAATGCTAAGTTAGTCATTTTATTCTTACTTATTTTGCCTCTAGGGAAGATTGAACCATCTACCTCATGAAGAGTGTCACTTAGAATCGACTGTAACCCAACACCTTCATCCGTTGTGCCACGTGTTATGTGCAAAAAAAATCTGCTCCATTGATTAAATGAAGACTTTAGTTCGAAATTCCATATAGATTCCAAAGTTCGGCAGAAAGATTCCCGAGTTCGACAAGATGCAGATGGTTGGAGGTTTTATCGGCCAAAAATGTATGAAAATATCGGTAGTCATATTCGTACTCATATATTGTTAAAGAGACCTTGAACACCCACGGGAGATGACTTGAACGCCTACTAGATACTGGCCTCGAGTGTCTAAATTGATAAAGTATAAACATTGGAAAATAAACGCGTCAAAAGCTCACAAGTTTTGAAAACTTTTGCTCCACTCTTTAATGCTATTTTCACGGTGTTTCTTTTCAATGTAAGCCTCTGGTTTTCCCACGCGAGTCTCGGGAATCTTTATACTAAATGAATACGTTCGAAATTCCAAATTTATTTAATTCACAGGAGTAGACTGCTCTCGTTCTGTCAGCCATGACATAATAAAAGTCTTAAATCGTCTGGTTTCAAACTTTAGGGTTAGGGTTTTAACATGATTTGGTGTTTTCTTTCTGATCGAAGCTTTCGATTAATTCTGAATTGTGTCTCCTCAGCTTCGTTTCCTATCAATATTGGTGTTCTTTGGGCCTTATTCTGGGCCTAACACCGTTTCTTCTCTATATCAATGAAATCACAAAGGATGGAAATAAAAATATTAACATTTATACTCATGATGATACTACTGTATATTCTGATGTTTCTTCTCGCTCATCTCACTGAGTTCACTTGAAATATGCAATTGACCGAGAAGTTTACATGTATTGCATTGTGAACAATACAGCACGAAATAAATTGTTTTATGTATACCTGTTAAGACTCAGCTAATGTCTTTCATTGTCCTATTCTTATTGAGATTTGGATGCATAGCTCTGCTCTTAAGAAGTCAACTTTGAAATAGTTTCGCCTTTCTTTTTAATCGAACTACATACATTAGATCAATTGCTCTCTCAACTTTTGGTAAAATCAGCTTTCTCTATCGTTCGAAACTTTTTCACATCTGAGGCCATTCTCTATCTCTGCAAATCTATAATCAGACTATTACGGAGCACTGTTGTAATATTTTAGTAGGTGAAACTTTGTCTCATTTGAGATTTTTTGCATAAACGTATTTATAATTTGATTGGCTTACCGGTTTCCTTCTCCGCACTTTCTATCTTGCTAGTGATGTTGCTAGTTTCAATCTTTTCTATTGATAGTATCATGGCATGTGTTCATCAGAATTGTTTTATTCATTTTTTATCCTGCTTCTTTTGTTCCAGCTCATTTGACTCGTAGATCTACTGGTCTTCACAAATTCGCTGTATTGATACTTCCATATTATAAAACTTCATATTGGCTTCTTTCCGATGATTGAAACGTTGTAAAAATTCATCCTGCTTTTTTTTTCACTTAACTATAGCTTTTTTTTTTCAAGATTAAGCTCAATATGCTTATCCTGCATTTTCGATAATAAATAATTCGTTCTTTTTAGATCCTTAAATTAAGTGGCTTTATATATTTTCTGTACCAATTAATATATAAAGGCAATGCTTATTATTGGATTATTGGATTTTAAAAACTGTGAGAAACACATTAGAAACATTTTGTAATTTTTTTCTATTTCAAAATCCAGGCTGAGGATTAAGACTTGATGCTGTTAGGATGTTTTTCTACATAAATTTTCACTATAAACAGTACCGATTGTTTTTGTACTTTTCTAATGAGTCATTGTTAACAAAAACTAACATCCAGTCAAAGATAAGCATTAATGCGACATATGCATTTTTAGTTAAGATGATGAAAAATGTTATGGGATGATTGAAAATGATGCATGGAATTAACAACATTTGAATCGTATTTGAAGATGGGTTATGATAATTATTTGTTGACACTGGCTTGAAGACGGTCATGTTGTAATCTTAGGGAAGTAGCCCCGCGGTAATGTGTTCTAAAAAAAAAGATCTAGTCATGGAAATTTTGTTTGATCATAAGCATATGAAAAAAGAAAGTAACGTTTTCTTCGCGTTGATAGACAGACAAGAAGAACCAAAAATAAACTTAAGATTTAGCTCGAGAATTGACTTAATTCGACCAAAAGAAAAACGCAAATAAAATATGATAAAAAGTTTAATCACCTTTTTCTAGAATATGGCTGTAAAAAAATTCTATCAGGAGCGAGTGATACATATTCGTGAACATTATTCGGCATAAAATCCTGAACATATTCGTACATATCTATATCGATCGCGATGGAACGAATAGTTCTAATATACAGCATTTCATCAACTGCTCAATCTCAAAATTTATTAATCCGCCCGCACTAGTAATGCTTATAACGTTATAGACTAAAAAGAAAACCATATATGTGTGTTGGGGTGTTGCTCTTACGCCTCGCCAATACACATATATGGATTTTGTTTTAATCTTTCGAGCATTAATTCACAAAATAAAAATACAACCTTTTAAATTAATTTATTTATTCTATAAGAAAAAAAAATATCCAGCAAGCTTATTAAAGTTAGTTACATCAATTCGTTTAGGTCCATTTTTCTATCACTAAAATTAAGCAAAATGATTTAAAAAAATAGTATAAGATTGACAAACATTGAAAAAATATCGCAAAAGTAAATGTAAGTTTATAATAAAAATGCTTGTGCCATTATTAAGAAGAAGAATCAATGACTTTTCTGATCGGCTTGTTTCTATTATTTCATTGAGATCCTTTTTAGAAAAGGGCACTCACAGAAGGGACTATGTGAACATCACAAAAAACAAAATTGGTTCTATGAAGCCAACAGAATTCTAATTCACCCATTTTACTACTGTGGAATCCCAACTGATGAAAACTACAAAGATTAAAGTTTTTTTTATAGGCAAATTATTTTCGTTGAGAAAAAAAAAATATTTACGTTTGAAATTTTGTTTATTTTCTGTTCACAAATCAGCAAAGCTTTTCACTGTAAAAAAAGGATCACTTCAAAATTATCGTTTTATTTGGATTATTTGGACTTCTGCTTTCATCTTGGTTGTTATTTTCACAACGTTTCGGTGGATATAACCTTTTTCAGGTAGAGCTTTACGAACTCTGGAATCTATACTAAGATTTGAAGGAAGCTCTTTATTTGATCAGCAAGGGGAGAATTCTCTTCATCCGTTAACAATCGCCGGGTAGAAGTGCCAAGTACTATTTTTAATTCTGTAGGGAGAATTGAACATTCAACTTCTAAAAGACTTAGGACTGTTTGCACAGCGTCTTTATCCGCTGCGCCTCGAGTACAACGTAACATTCATCATCGAAAACATAAATAAGACTGTTGTTTTATTATTTGATTATTAAAGGCAAGACATTGTCAATTAAATTGTAATTTATTAAATACGCATTTCAAATAGAATATTTTTAACACAAATTTCATTTGCATATATTAGGTTGATGCAAAAATAATGTCGTTTTTGGCATGAAATTGAACGTAAAAAAACGCCATTATTTATGCACTAACCTAATATATGCAAATGAAACCTAATACTAACTGAATATTTCTGCCGTTTCGTGGCAGTTATTTTACTTTCGGTTTTATTTCTCTTCCTTTTTCATCAAATCATTATACAGATTTTGAAACTTACATTTTAGTATTACGATATCGTTTGGTCGTTATCAAGTTAGACAGGTTTTTATAAAACTATATATATTTTAGTTATGGCAGTCTTGTTTTGATCTCAAATTTCTATATTATTAAATGCAACTAGCTTTAAAAACACTTCAGATCTTTTCATGTACAAAGATTTTTTTGAGGAATTTTAAAGCCAGCTTAAGTGCTTTGGAATCACTTTCAAATTTCGAAAGCGTCACGGAATAATTCTTTTTGTTGTTGTTGTTGTTGTTGTTCATAGTAAAATATTAGTTAAAATACTTGCTTACGAATTAGCACATGCATTTTGATGAAATTAATTTCGTAATTAAATTACATTTGGAATTAGACTTTTCACATTTCGTTTTATTCTATGCATTTTGACTTCTATAAATAAACATTCAATAGTAAATAAAATGAAACTGGTGTGTAAGTTACGTAGATGAAGATACTCTTAGTAAAATGTACAGTTAATATATTACTAAAAGATATCTGTCTGTCTGTCTGAAACCGAAACTATGCTATTACTTGTACTAGTGTACTGCCTTTTACTGCTTAATTCAGTTTGCTATACTATTTCAGACAAATATACTATCTTTCAATGCTCAAGTCGGGATAGAGAACTGAATACGAGGGATGGTCCAAAAGTAATCACTCCTATTATTTTTATTGCGCTTGGATCGATCAAAGAAGATTGCAAATTAGAGTGTGATGATGACTGAACTTATGCATTCATGGCCTGAAAGTTTCATCTTTCTGTTGCAGATATTGATGATGTGTTACTTTACAAAAAAAAAAAAAACTCCCGCTATGGACGTGCATCAGAAACGCATATGCATCAGTGAATTCTACAATGCAGAAAAAAATTGAACCGATCAACATTCACTTGCGATTGTGGAATGTTTACGAAGTCGACGCAGTTGATGTTAGCACAGTTAGGAGATGAGTTCATCGATTTCAGAATGGCGGCAGAGATCTGAAATGTCCATTAAAAATGGTGGTGACTATATAGAAAAATAAATTCTGGTGGAGTGGACAAAATGTCGCTCATTTTATTGGTACCACTTCCATCTTAGTAACTATTCAACTTCTTTTTGGTTAAAACATATAATGCGTTTCCTTTTGAAGGACCTTCGTATTGTAGACATAATACCATTTCCTCAGACATTACCATCTCGCCTTTGAAAAGTAGTGTAGCATCTGTTTTGCAGTCTCGAGATCATCCTCCTAAGAACTACCTGCTCCTGTCGGGGAGGAGGGCGTACTTTAACCAGAAATTTCACAGTCGGTATTAGCAAACTAGAAACGTATATATACTAACAAAATATATAACTGGGAGCATATTTTTGCTAGTATGAAACAAGAGATGTCCGCACACTTTTAATTGCATATTTTAAAGTATGTTTTACATTAAAAGTTTAGTTTTATTTCAAAGTTAATATCTGAACGTTCATCGGTGAAATGAGAAAAATAGTACATATTTAAATAATTAAAAAATGTTTAATTTCTTAAAAATTCGACACAAGATAAAATATGTATCCTAGAGATTTGTTTTGACGAACATTAGTAAGATAACATGTTAGCAAAACGTATAGGTTAATTACAAACAGTATTGCTCACCTGTCAACATGTCATGTAATAATTATTCATTACCTTCGCTACTGGAGCAAAAAAGCAGTCATTACCTTCGCCATTGGAGCAAAAAATGTCTAACATACGCAAGGTGAAATATCACTGGGTCGTTGGCGTTTGAGCTGAAAGTCTTACCTCAGTAAATTTTGCTTCTAAAAGATGCATGGACATGCAAATATATATATATATATATATATATATATATATATATATATATATATATATATATATATATACACTAGCATTTCAGCCCGACGTTGCTCGGGTGTTTGGAGGTATATGTTGAGCAAAAAAAAAAACGGTCAATTTTTTAAACTTCAACCCCTATTATGACCCCTTAACATTTATTGTTTTGGGCTTAAATCAAGTTATTAAGTTAGATCCATGTCAAAGGAACCTATATCGAAAATTTCAGTTCTTTATACCCAAAATTGGCGGAGGAGTTTGGTAGAGTTCTTAAAGGTCAACTCGTTGAACTTTGTTTGGAGGTGTATGCTGAGCAAAAAAAAAAAAGCGCTCAATTTTTTTTAACTTTGTCCCCTATTATGACCCCTTAAAATTTATTGTTTTGGGCTCAATTCAAGTTATTAAGTTAGATCCATGTCCAAAGAACATATATCTAAAATTTCAAGTGTTTAGACCCAAAATTGTCGGAGGAGTTTGGTAGAGTTCTCAAAGGTCAAATCGTTGAACTGACGTCTTAACAGCCAAATGTCTGGCCCAAAACTGATCATATCGATTTTCCCAAATCTCAGTACCCTGTATATCAAATTTCGAGTCTGTAGACTAAAAATTGACAGAGTTATTTCGTAGGAAAATGTACACAGACAGACACAGACGTACAGACACGTTCACTTTTATAGATATACTAGCTGTACCCTGCCACGCGTTGCAGTGGCTCAATTTGGTGTAATAGAAAAATTTAATAAAAAGAGAAAATGCATGTTTCTTATATTAGTACAACAGTCGACTGCAAAAAGTGAAAAAGAAGGTGAAAATGAAAAAAAAAAAATGGTACTCTTACAGAATTTGATCTGGATCCTCGGGAGTTTCTGTCAATCATTCATGGTTTGGACTTGACCAACAATCAGTGGATGAAGCCGAATGTAGCAAAAATGTTGAAATGCTAAATGTTTTTTTTTTGTTGTTGTTTTACAAAAATGTGAGTTAGTAATTAATATTTGGTTGATGGTGGGGGGAGGGGGTTACTATACACATATTCGAAAAAGTTGTCCAAAAACAAATAAATGAAAGCAAAGGTAAGTTACCTTTCTACCTAATTGGATAATTGTTTAGTGTTTTTATGTAATGTAAAATGTTTAATCGGCTCGAAAAACAGAAATGGTCGCAGAATCTGTTGAATACGTTAAGTTTGGAAAGTAAGTTGAAAACTAAAAACTCTACAATACAGTGTCTGAAACTCACCGAATATATGTTATCATGACATAGGCTGGCATAATTGGTGGGTTTCTGACAGTATTTTGTATAGTTTTTTTAGTTTTAACTCACTTTCTCTAACTTTAAGTAATCAACAGTGTCCACCACCATTTGGAGCTTTCAAATACCCCGATAAACACTGTTTTTCGAGCCGACTAAACGTTACATTAAATGAAAAGGGTTTGTATTACTAAACACAGATACAAAGAAGTTGTCAAAAAATAAATATATATAAATAAATGTTATCAAAGGCAAGAAAAGTAAATGTTTACCTAACTGGATAAGATTTTAGAGTTTTTATGTAATGTATAATCGGTTAAAAAACATTCAATGTTTATCGGTATATCTGAAAAATACAAATGGCGGCAGACTGTATCGAACACATTAAGTTTGGGGAAATTTTGGGAAAATGAGTTTAAACTAAAAAAAACTATACAAAATACTGTTAGGAACTCACTCAATATATGTTACCATGACGTAGGCTGGCATATAATCGGTGGTTTTAAACTTTTGCTCGATACAGGTGACGACTTTTAAAAGTCCCTTTTAGTGATTACCTGGTTTGAGGATATTTGTACAACTAAACGGCAAATCTGCTCCAAAAAATCCGGTATTATTTTACTTTAAGGCCCGTTTCACGTTCATATATAACCTCCTCAATTTTCTTTTAAATGACGACTTGTAAAGGTTTTCGACTATGCTGAATACGAAAATCGCATTGAAATTTTGCAGAAATAAGTAGTTATCAAGATATAAAAAGTTGTATTATGCATTGTAATCTTTGGCGGCCATCTTTTTTACGTGCGTGTATTTGTTTATGGCGCGTGTGCACGTAAAAAGATGGCCGCCGAAGAATACAATGCATAATACAACTATTTATTTCCGCAAAATTTCAATGCGATTTACGTGTTCAGCATACTCGGAAACCTATAAATGTCGTCATTGAAAGGAAAATTGTGGGGGTGGACCTAATCTAAAAATAATACCAAATTATTAGCATGTTAGTGACATTTATAATACTTAAAAAAAATTTTAAAAAAAACAAAAAAACTCACCTTTCATAAAACAATTTTTAAAAAAACACCCACAAACTGACTTTTAACTGAATAAGTAAAAAAAAAATATATAAAAAACTCGAAACTTTATTTTCATAAAAACAATAAAAAAAAGTCATGTTCAATCTTTTTTTTTTTTCTTTGAGAAACAAATATATTTCTGACTTACAAATGCGGTAGAGGCTCATATTACTTTCTATGGTTTTGATATACCGCGTTTGTAACTAAAAAGTGAGCACCACTTTCAAATGTCGAAATAATGATTTCGTTTAATTTTTTTTTTTTAATAATCTGTTTAAATCAATTTAATCCAATCAATAATAATAATAAATCAATTTAATTCAATCAATAATAATTCAGTGAAAAAAAATTCCAAAAACCTATAAGTATAGAAATTAAGCGTGGGAGTGATGGTTGTACAACGTCGCCTTTCGCACTTTTACAAACATTATTTACGTTAACTCTTTTCATAAATAATTTTTTAAAAAAGTAACTAAACCATTTATTGATAATTTGTCACGTGTACAAACATTTATTTATTTACGTAGGCTTAACTCTTTTCATGAATAAGAAAAGTTTTACTCTTTAAGAATAATAAAAGGAAAAAGTTACTGAACATTTATAAAAGGACTTCTTTTCATGAAGGCCAGAGGAATAGTTGTCCGAAAAGTCGTGAAACAACAACTAATAAAAATGAGAATAATAGTCCGCAATAAATAAAAATGATGCTAATGCAGAGAGCGATCCGCGCTATTTTTTAAATCATATTTCCACGTTTAATTAAAGTTTTACGATATGCTTTTTTTTTTATTCAATTGTAATTGACAGAATAGGTACAAAACATCCTCCCCTCCCCATGTTAAGAATGACTTTTTAAGTAATAACATTATTTCAGCACGGATCACTCTCTGCATGAGTATCATAAAAATTAATACAAATAATACTTATCTCAATAAGTGAAAGGCTAATTTCTACCGGAAATAAAATGGCGATGTAACACTGAAAATGTTGTCATGTCAAATCGTAGTGAAATCATTCCCACGTGCATTCTACCGGAAATAAAATTTGACCACAGGTTCGCATTTAAGAAAAATATTTTTATTCTATTTTATATATTTTTATAATTTGGGATGTTAATTTATAGACTGTCTGAAGCTTTCAAATAAATTAATGTACAAATATGGTTTTATTAATAACGAACGAACCCAGAATTACATTTTTAATTCGAAATTCGAAATCGTCGTGAATTGCCTGCAAACCGGAAATAAAATGGAACATAGTTCTGCATTTACGAAAAATATTTTTATTTTATTTAATATATTTTTATAATTCGCGAGGTAAATTTATTTTAATAACATAAAAACATCCGTCGACTCTAAAGATGGGTTGTCTGAAAATTTCAAATAAATTGGTAACGTAGAAATATGGTTTTATTCACTTTTAACGAACCAAATTTGCATTTTTATATATATAGACTAGCATTTTAGCCCGGCGTTGCCCGGGTGGTTGGAGGTGTATGCTGAGCAAAAAAAAAAGGTTAATTTTTCTTTGACCCCTATTATGACCCCTTAACATTTATTGTTTTGGCCTCAAATCAAGTTATTAAGTTAGATCCATATCCAAAGAACTTATATCTAAAATTTCAAGTGTTTAGACCCAAAATTGTTGGAGGAGTTTGGTAGGTTTCTTAAAGGTCAAATCGTTGAACTTTCATCCCTTAATAGCCAAATTTCTTACCGAAAATGGATTACAACGATTTTCCCAAATCTCAGTACCCTGTATATCAAATTTCGAGTCTGTAGACTAAAAATTGACAGAGTTATTTCATTGGAAAATGTGCACAGACAGACAGACACACAGACACTTTTATAGATTAAGCAAATATATATATATACGTATAGATAACTATATATGGAAACAATTTTGTGTTTACTGCACACTTTTTACACAAATATTATGCAAGTATAAATCATGTAGAATATCTGCATGAATATAATTACACGTAATAGTTAACTAAAGATGATCATCCCATAAGAAAACCGAAAAACTAATAGGGAATTAATTATAATGAATGTTTAAAAGAATATGCAAATTAGCTAGATCTTTTGCTAGTGAATGCAATTCTACCACCTATATATAAGAACATTGTATTTTCTTTTTAAATAAATAGAAAAGTGGGTTCTTAATACACACAAAAGAAAAACAAATTTATAGAAGTGTAGATAGATATATTAACATTTTAATATATATATATATATATATATATATATATAATATTTTATACATATATATATATATAATATTATATATATATATATTAATACGATAGCGCGTGTGTTCTTTTGTGCGTCACGCTTACATCCGGGTCGTTTAATTGTTATGTTCTTCTATTTCTTGTCATAAATAATTTTACCAAGAATCCTTAATAAGTTTTGGTTTCGGTTTAGACTATAGCTGATGGCACTTAAATCGTCTATTTTTTTTTTCTTTTTTTTTTACATAAATAATTTTATCAAGAATTCTTCATAAGTTTTGTTTTCGTTTTCGATTATAGCTGTATGAACTCAAGTTATTTTTTCATAAGTTTTTATTTCGGTTTCGATTCAAGCTAATGCACCCAAGTTATAGATATATTTTTTATTTTTGAAATCGCAACTTTATAATATATAAAATCCATAGAACATTAACTCTAGTAACAAAATCTGCAAGAATTAAAATATCATATTTAAGCGTACTTTACGACCGGGCATTACCGGTATTTCCACAGGTCCCGCTAGTATATTTTAACATTTTAATATATATATATATATATATATATATATATATATATATATATATATATATATATATATATATATATATAAACATTTTACAGAAGGTCAGAAATATTAGTACTGTCGGTTTTAAATTTGATATAAGGAGACTAGTTTATAGTCGAAAAATATCGGATCCTCTACAGCCTTGATCTTACCGGAAATGGTGATCGGATTTATTTTGTTTTTTGTATTGCAATTTATTTATTTACTTCGTCATTATTAATTGCTATGAGCTTATTATTTTTATTTTAAAGGAACTTATAATTTCTGTTTTAGAAACTTCAAGTGTATAGATTCAGGGAAAAACTGGTTTTCAAAATATCCTTCGCTGATTAAAATTTATTTTTATCTAATTTAAAATATTGACTTTTTCAAGGGAGATTAATCTTGAATTTTCATATTTTCTCAAATTCAGACACCTTGTTGTGGTTCCTCACTCTTTAAACACGCGTATACACAGTGTACGTAAGAAAAACACACTGTGCACGAATATATCCATGACTGCACGAATGTATCCATGCCTATAGTATTTTATTTAAGTATTTCGTTTTATTCTTTATCTATGTTTAAGTTTTCTTTAGAAAAAATCTGTTTTTGTAAGAATCCATTCAAAATTTCAAGCAAACTACAACCTACTTAAAATTTATTTTATTTTAAGACCTTTTTATTTTTATTTATTATTGAATCAAAATAAATAAACATTGTATATACTTATATTTATACTCTTTTATTTACTTATTTATATATATATACTTATTTATTTATATATATATACTTATTTATTTACTTATTTATATATATATATATATATATATATATATATATATATATATATATATATATATTGGCAGCAAGTCATTATTCAAGCACGTCTGATTGAACACGAAAGAGTTATTCTTTTCTCCGAATTTTCTGGATATCTTTTCCATTCGCGTAGCGTTTTTTTTTTTTTTTTTTTTTGTGTTTATTTCAGCTGACATATTGTATGAAATAGAATCCAAAAGGTGTTGTTCAGCCATAGTCTTCTCAAACGCTTTCTATCGGTGTATCCGATTATCATCAGGAGCGATTGTTGTTGTTATCGTTTTCATTTCCTTTGAGGCTTGGTGTATTTATAGTTTTTTTGCTTATAAAGATGGGTGCATGATGGTTAAGGGCGAATAATTTTTATTTTTAATTTCAATTTTCTTATTTTATAGTTCATTTATTTAGTTTCTTGGTAGTTATTAATAACTGCTAGTATATTTGTCCCGGTGTTAAATGAGATCCGGTTAAAAATGGGCTGTACTTTTTTGATAAGTATGGCTTTTAGTAGTTTTAGTCGTCATGTGCAATTGTTAAGGTATCGATTTTAATATTTTTAGTTAAGATATTACTAATGTCGGACGACTATAACTTTTTATCATGGAATGTTAGGTGCTGTTTTATGACGCTATTGTCAGCTATTGATAGGTTAGTCGTCGGGAGAGTGCTTTTATGGTGTGGCTTATGTATGTGCTGTTTGAGTTTTTATAGTGGGTTCGGAGACATTCTTCGAAGGAGCAAATAAATTCATACACTACATTGGTTTGGTTTTGTGTGGTGTTAGTAATGTTATTGTTTTTAATTATTAAATTGGAGGTTTTAAATTTAGTATAATATATTATTAGTTTGATCTTTTTGTTCTGGTCGGTTGATCTCGTGTATCTTTTAAGGGTTGTTATTTTTTTTCATTTGTTTTGTAGTTAATGTGTAGTTAGTTTATATAGTGTACTTTAATGGTGTCGTTTTTGTTAGGGTTGGGGTTTACAACAATCGCTCCTGATAATAATTGGACACACCGATTGAAAGCGCTTGAGAAGAATACGGCATAACAACAACTTTTGGACGCCATTTTATACAAAATGCCAGCTGAACTAAAAAAGACCGCTCGGCGAATGGAAAAGATACCCAGAAAAGTCGTAAAAAAAAGAATAACTCCGTCGTGTTCAATCAGACGTGCTTGAATATATATATTTATTTTTTATTTATCTTCAATATGTACTGTACAAGCACACACGCGCATATTTTTATACAAATGTATCTATTATGCACAAAAAAAAGTTTTTTTTATATTTTTTATATGTATTTTATTCAATTTTATTATGAGTTGACTAATAAGTTAGTTATTTTATATCATAAGACTATATTCATAATTCTATTTTTAGGTATTTTATTTTAAATTAAAAAGAAACTTTTACTTTGAAAATTTTTTATATTATAAAATTAATTTAACATATATAGATTTTAATGTCAGTATGACATATATAAGCTGTAATTTCTCTTTGTAAGTATGAATATGAATAATACTAATTTTACTCTAGCTACTTGAAATGACATTTTCAGTGAATTTAAATTGTGATACTTAAAATTCATGTTTTCTTTGATTATCTTATAAGTTAGACTCATTTACTATGTGGATTTATATGTTTTTTTTAAATATTATTTTACATTTTAATCTTGAATTTGAAAATAAAATATTCCTATATAATTTCTGTGTCGGCCGTCCGTATTTTTTTTTTTTTTTTTTTTAATTTTCACTCCAAACAAGGCACGGTGCCAGTTTGATGTAGGGAGCTACTATCAGGGATAGTGATACTATGTAGGGAGTTGAACAGCAAGGTGTATGTTCATATTACACTCGAACTTCTGCATGTCTGTACAGTTGGGGAAGCAGGAACTCGGAAATGGAATTCCAAAGCCTAACAGTTTAAGGGAAAAAACTATTAGAGTAAAACGCATTCTTACATCGAGGGATCTCTACTGTGTACTTTGCTGCGTGTTGAGTTTGTCGGGGGTATTTACGTCAGGCTTGTAGTTCGTCGGGGCATCCACCGTTAAAACACTTGCAAAACAGGCAGAGGGATATAACAATGTGTTGATGGGACAGAGGTTGAAGCTTAGATGACAGTTCAGGACCTATCAGGTTAGCATCTTTTTTTTTTTTTTTTGTATTAACCCTGTCCGGGAGGGAGAAACTAGTAGCAGATACACCGGCTTAAATGTGACAATAATGCTCCATACATGGGTAAATCGTGGCCTTATAAAGGTACAGGATACTTTCAAGTGTAAGTAACTTTCTAGTAGCTTCTTCGCAGTAGCCGCGGCAATTCTCTCGATGTATCTTTGCCAATTTATGTTCCCTACGAACGTTAAACCGAGAAGGTTATGTATCTTTAGCCATAGTTATTCGTGGTTGAGAAGGTTTCTTGTAATTATTAAAGGAAACGATCTTAGTCTTCGCAACATTGAACGTTACCATCAATTTTTGACCGCATTCATCTACAGATGGGAAGGCTTCCTCTAAGACTTGAATATGTGTTCATTGGTTTTACCCTCAGGCCTGTTAGAGAGCGTGGTGTCGTCGGCAAATATACCGATCTCAGAGACTATTTTATTGGGGGGGGGGCATTTATAAATATCAAGAATAATAAAGGTCCAAGGATCACCCCTGGTTTACACCTGCATTTATATCATATTGTTTAGATGTACGACCATCGAGGACAACCTGGATTCTTCTTTTATTTAATTGGTTCTTCCAATTTATTAAGAATGCTTGTGTTCTCTGAAGGCACGCCTTTCAGCACTCAATGCACACATTCAAACAGTTCTCATTAAGGTCGTTTATGGTTTTTATGATATAATGTTTCTCCGCATTGCAAAGGAAGCACTGCATCGAGGTTGGGAAGTACATTAGCCGTTACTCTATCTCTCTATCAATTTAATGGTGAACAATGTTTCTTTGTCCTTTAATTATCATACCCGAGCTGCTAAGGCTTTTTTGATTCTTGTTTTCGCTCTTAAGGAGATTGTGTGTGCATAACACCTCCGCTGGAATATGCCTTATCTTATCTAAGCGTTTGTCTTCCCTTCTTCTGATATGATGATTTTATTGATGTAGCAGCTAATTTTCATTGTATTTCTAATGAACAGTTTATATTACTATATAAACTGTTGTCGTAAAAGGTTTTCGTAAAATAGTTTCGAGCTTACCTGCCTACTTTCACTTATGTTTTTTGCTCAACCCATCTCCAAACACTCGGGCAACCCCGGGAATGCAGGCTAATATATATATATATATATATATATATATATATATATATATATATATATATATATATATATATGAATATATATATATGAATATATATATATTCATATATATATATGAATATATATAAGTATATATATGAATATATATATAAGTATATATATATATGAACATATATATATACAAATATATATATAAATATATGTAAGTATATAAATAAATATATATAAATATATATATATATAAATATATGCAAATATATATATAAATATATATATAAATATATATATAAATATATGTAAGCATATATATGAATATAAATATATATATAAATATATATATAAATATATATATAAATATATATAAGTATTTATATATATATATAAATATATATATAAATATATATATAAAAATATATATAAGTATATATATATAAATATATATATATAAATATATGTATAAATATATATATAAATATATATCAATATATATATAAATATATAAATATATATATATAAATATATATATAAATATATATATAAATATATATACATATATATATACATATATACATAAATATATATATAAATATATATATAAATATATATAAGTATATATAAATACATTAATACATATATAAATATATATAAATATATATATAAATATATATATAAATATATATAAATATATATATATAAATAGATATATATAAATATATATATAAATATATGCATAAATATATATATATACATATAAATATATATATATAAATATATATATATAAATATACATATATATAAATATATATATATGTAAATATACATATAAATATATATATATAAATATATATATAAATATATATAATATATATATATAAATATATATATATATATATAAATATATATATATAAATATATGAATATACATATAAACTATCAAAAGTACCCGTCGTTGACTGAGTTCAAAAACAGCCTACAGAAAATGGGCTCTGATTTATTAAAGTATGGTAGGTTATGAAAAGGAAGGGTTGTAAAGAGATAGCTTCGAATTCGGGTGTATCGAAACCAAAGAAAAATATCATGAAAGTAAAAATAAAATAGATACACCCCATAATTTATTATACCATACCTGTTCACACTGAAACACTTATCGCAATATTTTGTGGATCTATATTAAAAAAAAACTTGTTAAACTTTGTGACATATTTCCATTCTATGGAAGTCAGGCGCGAGCGAACACCCCCATAATTTTATTATACCATATTTCTTCAAACTGAAACATAATTATCAAAGTATACTCATGCAGATAGATATGAAAAGTCTTTATTAAAGTGTTCCTATTTCCATTCTTTGGAGGCCAGGCGCGAACGCAGAACCCAATATTTTATTTTATCATCCCTTTTTAAGTTAAAACATACTTATCAAAGTATTCTTATGTACATCTATATCAAAAACACTTGTAAACGTTTTTTTTTTTAATTTTTAAATTTTTTATTTCATACTTTGTGGACCAGGCGCGAACGCAGACCCTACATTTTAATGAACTACCGTTCTGCCAAATCAACATACCCATTCCTGTGTCTTAATACGTCTTCTATCATTATATGTAATAAGTTTTTTAAAATAGTCAACCATATAGGATCCTATTCGTGACCAGACACACACATACACACACACACACTCACATTCAGCTTTATATTATAGATATATAAATATATATATAAATATACATATAAATATATATATAAATATACATATAAATATATATATAAATAAATATACATATAAATATATATATGAATATACATATAAATATATATATGAATATACATATAAATATATATATAAATATACATATAAATATATATATAAATAAATATACATATAAATATATATATTAATAGATATATATATAAATATACATATAAATATATTTATATATATAAATATATATATAAACATATATAAATATATATATATTTATATATATAAATATATATAAATATATATATAAATATATAAATAAATATATAAATATATATATATGATTTTGCTATTGTCCTTATAAACGATAAGAAGCATAAGAACATCACTGCTGTAGTTAAATTCGCTTATCTATATGCATATACTTTATACTTTTTACGGGTTTGATTTTGTTTAGTTACAACTATTTGTAGTCTAGCGTTTTACCGCTGTGCTACATCTTACAGCTTTTATTGCTTAAATAAAAGTTTAATTTCGTTTATGTTCTTTATTAGCGATAATAGCAGCGCCGCATTAACTTGTCTAATTGACACATTTTGTTATTATCTTATCTGGATAATAGAGAAGACTTATCCGTGGTTTGAAAACTGTCTTTCCTGAATGAAAATTTATCGAATCTAGTGGTAGTTACTTATATTGGTTGGCAACTAATAATTTAGAATATTAATAATCTCTAATAGCGTCCAAAATTAGATTGTTGAAGCAGAACGAACATCCATGATATTAAAAGTTTTATTTTTAACTTGTCATCATAATTTTACACAAAGTAAAATTTAATAACTAAACTATTAATATCTTCTTCAGAGGAAATGGAAAAAGCTTCTTTTCTTATCTTAAAGGGTGCAATGAACATGGGTCCTGCAATATTTATGCATATATATATATATGTGTGTGTGTGTGTGTGTGTGTGTGTGTGTGTGTGTGTGTGTGTGTGTGTGTGTGTGTGTGTGTGTGTGTGTGTGTAATGATAATAACAATAATAATAACAATAATAATACAGATAATAATATTAACAATTGTAATAACAATAATAATAAAAATAATAATAATAACAATAATAATAAAAATAATAATAATAATAACAATAATAATACCAATAATAATAATAACAATAATAATAATAGTAACAATAGTAATGATAGTAACAATAATAATAACAATAATAATAACAATAATAATAACAATAACAATAATGATAATAATAATAACAATAACAATAATAATAACAATAACAATAACAATAATAATAATTATTATTATTATTATTATTATTATTATTATTATTATTATTATTATTATTATTATTATTATTATAAGCAATAAGCAATAAGCAATAAGCAATAAGCAATAATGCGTGTATGGATTATCTTTTCTGTTTTTATCTTATTCGTTGATATTGACAACACATTCCTGACGATCGCTGGAATCGTTTAACTAGATTATAATAAACATGAGTGCATTTTATTATTGCCTGTATGATGTACGTAAAATATGAATAGTAATAAAATGTACAACTTATATATAAAACTAATATTTTATCTTTATTTATTCAAAAGAATGTTCATAGACAACATGTTAATTTTTAAAAATGTATAAAATATACATAACATTCTGTAATTTGTAATAAAATCTCATATTCTACAAAAAGTATTTCGATAAATATTATTGAATTACGGAAATCAGATAAATATAAACTTTAAATCTAAATAAAATAATGTTTATCTAAGTTTCATGCTCGCACTGCTAATTAATACATTTAACCTCCAAAAGATGTTTACTTGGAACTAAAACTGAGCATTAGTATGTATAGTATGTTTCCCCATGGTTCCATGTGGCCAATTCTACTGTAAATTCCAAGAAATATTTGACATTGTTAGTTTAATGATGTGTTTGTAAGAATATAATTAAAAATTACTTAAAACGTCTACATGGTCATAGTTTAATAGTCATAGTTTAATTGCCATGTTTGTAAGAATATAATTAAAAATTCCTTAAAACGTCTACATGGTCATAGTTTAATGGTCATAGTTTAATTGCCATGGTCATAGTGTTTGTAAGAATATAATTAAAAATTCCTTAAAACGTCTATATGGTTATAGTTTAATGGGCATAGTTTAATTGCTATGGTCATAGTGTTTGTAAGAATATAATTAAAAATTCCTTAAAACGTCTATATGGTCATAGTTTAATGGGCATAGTTTAATTTCCATGGTCATAGTGTTTGTAAGAATATAATTAAAAATTCCTTAAAACGTCTACATGGTCATGGAACGAAAACAAGTTACCGGTGGGAATTACGCAAAGCGTTCCGTTCGAAATTATGTGCAGATTTCTGAGTTCGTCAGAAAGATTTCGGAGTTTTACTAGACACACCTAAAGATGGTCGGAAGTTACATCGTCTGAAACATGCGATATTAACATCTAATATGAGAACAGTAGTTCGAATGATCAAAATTATCGATACTCATCTAATAAAAATTCGAATGATCAAAATTATCGATACTCATCTAAAAAAAATTTCGAATGATCAAAATTATCGATACTCATCTAAAAAAAATTTCGAATGATCAAAATTATCGATACTCATATAAAAAAAAGTTTGAATGATCAAAATTATCGATACTCATCTAAAAAAAATTCGAAAGATCAAAATTATCGATACTCATCTAAAAAAGTTCGAATGATCAAAATTATCGATACTCATCTAAAAAAAAGTTCGAATGATCAAAATTATCGATACTCATCTAAAAAAAAATTCGAAAGATCAAAATTATCGATACTCATCTAAAAAAGTTCGAATGATCAAAATTATCGATACTCATCTAAAAAAAAGTTCGAATGATCAAAATTATCGATACTCATCTAAAAAAAAATTCGAAAGATCAAAATTATCGATACTCATCTAAAAAAGTTCGAATGATCAAAATTATCGATACTCATCTAAAAAAAAGTTCGAATGATCAAAATTATCGATACTCATCTAAAAAAAAGTTCGAATGATCAAAATTATCGATACTCATCTAAAAAAAAGTTCGAATGATCAAAATTATCGATACTCATAAAAAAATTTCGAATGATTAAAATTATCAATACTCATCTAAAACAAAATTTGAAACATGGCATTTCATGTTCGTACATACCTAATCATCTTTCACATGCATTAAAAAAATGAGATCATCTGGTCAGCAAATGTGATGATTGGTGGTTAATGTAGTTCAACTAAGCAATATCGGTTTAACCAATTTAAAACTGAATTCTTCTAAAATCTTATCATGTTATTCCACCGACTTAAAATAATAACACTCTGAATAAATGCAGTTCATAAAGGTGACATTTGTTTTATTTGAAGAATATTATCCGGCAATTATTTTCACGGTAAGAAAAAGAATATCGTATCGAAAGTATTAAACTGACACAATTTTAATGAAATAAATAAGACATAGTTTGAAGAACTTTCAGCTGATAGTTATTTGGAACGAAGAAGAAAAACTTATGATTTTCTTATAGAAATTAATGTACACACTCATGTGGAATTTTCTAGTTAGGAAAATAAATCAAATTAATAAATATTTCATTTAATTATAGGAAGAACATTTCAAAGTAAAGGATTATGTAATATCGAAAAGGGATGCAATTTTAAAAATTAAATAACTTGAAATTGTAAATGTATAAATTAATTTAAATTTAAAATAAAATAAATGATAATTGTTATACAACTTTGCCGTTAAGCAAACTACATAATGAGAATATATCTCTAGATTTCATTTAGCTCCACCAAGAATTTATGTTTATTTTTTGAAGGACAACTTTGCATCCTACAATGGAACGCTACTACCACATTTATGCGCGGGGGGGGGGGTCAACTCATAACACTTTTTATTGTCTGTTAAAAAATCAACCCCGACATTAAGAAGAGGTCATCTAACCCTAACCCTAACCTCCTTATAGACACTTTCTCACATCGAAGCATGTTGCTTGTTTCTTTCTACTCTTTCGTTATTTCCATGAAAGGTGCTCGACTGAGCTCCCAGATCTCGTTCGTCCTTATAAGATAATATTTACAGGAAGAATTCATTTTCTGCAAGAAAAATCCTTTCTTTTCCATTGTCCACCGTCAGGCGGATTTTCCATAAACAGAGCTTCTTCACACAGGAAGCCCGTCCGTGGAACACATTACCACAGAACTGCTTCCCTACAGATGACAACATGATCATCTTCACATCCATGTAAACAGATTCCTGCTATGAATTGTCCCAACTAGCAATTAGAATTTGGACCATCACAGAAGTCGTTCTCAATTTTACTCCTGAGTGGCTTTATGAAAGAAGGAAAAAAAAGGGAAAAAGTTATGTAAATACACCTTTTATAATTTATATGTCATTTATTATTTTTTTAAATAAAAATGTGTACCAATATTCGTTGACTTATTGTAAAACGTTCAGTAAACCGATGAGAGAAAAAATAATACCAACCCCACCCCAACACGTCATCCTAAAAATGAAGGACTCTGTAGTTGACACTCTGTTGTTCTTCATATACAGCTGTTTTGAGTATGGCATTTTTGACAGTTTCCACATAGTCAGTAATTATATTTTGTGTCATTAGTAAATGGTACCGTATTCTTTGTTTTCGCTCTGTCGAAGTTATCTTCTGCTCCCCTATCTTGACATTGAATTGTCATCCAACTCAGTTACAATTCAAAATATTTAGTTATTTTTTATTACCTTTTTTTTTCTCGAAGGAAAAAAAAGGAGCGGACACAGAAAAAACGTGTTGGTGAAAAGTAAATAGAGTAGCATTATCATGGGAGATAACTGCTTATATATAAAATGTAACCGTTTTGTTGGGTGGGCATTTTGTTATAGTTGTAAAAATGGTTCATGAATCGCACTTTCTTAGTTTCTTATGCTTATGAAACTAGTATATGCTAACTTTATTTAATCATTTACAACTTTATAGATTTAAAGAACTTGAATGCCTACTAGACACTATCCTCGAGTGTCTAAGGTCTCTCTGTACAAAGGTTTGTAAGGATAACCTGAAATGAGGATAGTTTTCCCTGACTAAATATTCAAAATCACATAGTATTTGCTGCACAAATAAGATTGCCTTGGTATGGCTAACGTATACTGACTTTTATAAGGAATGGTCTATCTTATTCAAGTAACAGCACATAGCTTGATACTCTACCAGACTAGATTAATTCTTGGATCCAGTAAGACCAAAGGAGGAAAAGAAAAGATATACTATGACATATTAAAATGGTCAATTAGGGAGAGGGAAATTATGTTCTCAACTTCTTTACTAATTCAGTGGTTGATATGTAAAGAACTTTGATAGAATATTGAATATCTATCTTTCTCATATAGATATACACTGTTAGCCCCAGAAAAGAGGTCCTTTATTGCTGAAGACCTTTGACTGAAGGACAATGAAACATAGGCGTGCAGATGTCTTGTGATGTATGCGCCAATCTATGATTACAAATGACTAAAACATACGGTTGCATGTGACTAGAGTTTTATAAGAAGAGAAAAAATATTTTGAATTATTTATAAACACAAATATAACAGTTAATTAGTATTAATTTAGCATTTGCAGTCGACAATATAGAATAAGTGTACCCTGGATCGGGAACAAAAAATTGCCCCAGTCTAGTTTTTCTCTTCCAATTAATGATGACAAAGCAATACTTTGCATCTAGTCAGATACGCTGCTTTAATATTTTCGTATCTTATTTTATTTTACTTATTTATTTTCATTTCCAAGCACCTTTTATGATAACATGTCAGGAATTTGAGTTTTTCGAAGTTAACTACCTTTAAAAACCTCAATACTTCCTATCATTTATTCTTTAGTAGAAATTTTAGTTCAAATTTCACTTCAACTTATTTTAGTGTACATACTCTTGATTTGAGTTAAAAAGATATTACAATATAATCGTATAATATGATATATTACGGTACAATAATTCTGATTTAATCACTTTCATTTTATCTCTAAGGAGGCGGGAACATAAGCATAAAACTAACCTGATTAACAAAAATTGGATAAGATTTATTTGTGAAGTTTAAAAGTCTTCTTTTTTCTCTTTTGGCATGTGTAGTGCATCAAATAATACGTCAGTAACGCTACATTTGCAGATCGCTTGGAAAGCATTCAATTTGGAGAAAGGAAAAATAATAGGAATTAAATAAAAGTAAATGAAAAGTTTTGTAAATATAAAATTTATGTGAAATGAATAAACTATGTATTAGAATGTTTCATATATTTTCCGGTGTCTGTAGTCGGCCATCTTTGATGTGTCACTCACGTGAACTGTTCGTCTGCGTTGGGATGCAATAACAACAAAAGGCATTCTATATTTCTTATGTTTTATTATTTTTTCTGAATTCAGACAAATCATCGCACGTGGGCTAAGGTATCGATTGATATATACCCAAATCCAGGACGCAGGAAAGGGCGCATTTATAAGAGACAATCGCTAGGCATATTTTATAAAGCTAGAGTCAAGGTTGGAAGAGACACAAAGGAACCGGTAATGTTCTTGAACGCGACATCACAGTGACGCTTTATCACATCCAAATTCTCTTTAACAAAATTTGCACATTGTTTGAGCTACACTCACTTTGACTAACACAAATTAATGAATATCGGATCACCTGAGTAGCTGTTACTTTATATTTTGTCGGGATTGTTAATATTCAGATATAACAGGGTTATCCGGCATATCCGCGTTTAAGAATTAAAAAAAGAAAAGTCGTAAACGTCTATGTCAAACTGAATCCCATGGTTTAAGGTTTGTAAGTATATCTAGTGCAGTTTGTGATTTTTAGTCGAACGTACATGCAGAAACAGAATTACAAATGTACTTTATAGAGAAGATGACATATTGTGAAATTTTAAAGAATTTGGCCTTAACATTTTTCTGATTATATTTTTTAAAGTGCATTCCATAAAATCACTGTTTTGGACCACCAACTAATGTAATATGACACCATAAATACTGAGTAAAGATTTCTTTTTTTTTCTTGTTTTTTTTTTTTTTTTGCATTATCTATATTAGTTTAGTTTTGGAAAGTGTTAGAAACAGCAGTAGCAACGAATATTGTTATTACGTATCGACTCTCTTATAGAAACTTTCATTCAATCAAAGACGCAATAATATTTACTCCAAATTCAAACACGTAATATAAAAACCCAAGTACAGAGTTGTCCTGTATTTTGTCGGATATAACACGATATAACACACATTCGTACGGCACATTCTGCTTGTGTTCATTGAAGCTACGATGCCCTAAACAAGTAACACCCATGTGACGAAATACATTCACGAACTACTGTATGCCCAGTAACCTACTGTTCCCCAAACTTGCGTATGCACACGTTCATAATGCACTTTATCACTAACGAAACATACACGTTAATTCACATACAATGGCTATCTCATCTACGCAATAGTATAAGTAGATGGGGTCTGCCGAGATTAACATGTGTATTCAATTTTTCTTTGCATAAAAATACTCTTTTTTTTACCTAAAACATTCTTGGACACTTTTTACTCTATTTTCGTACTCTTTATATTTCCTTGTTTTAACTCGTTGTTAGTAAAATATAATTGTAGATAACTTTTGCCATTCTTTCATTTTTAATTTTTATGATAAACTGTTACAATACAGATATATAGAAAAAATTACATTTTAACTTAAATTAAATTCATATGGAATTTTTAACTTTTCACTCTTTTTATGAAACTTTTAAAATCATAGTTATCTAAAAACAATCAATTCTATTTATTCGGATTCTACAGAATACTGATTTCATCTTGAGTAACATTTTCACAATGTTTCCGTCGATGTCACTTCCTACCTTCTTCGGGTGTATCTTGTATTATGTAGATATATTAAATTAATTCTGTAAATTGTATTTAGTTATTCCTATGCAATAACGTAAAATATTTTCATTTCACTAAATATCCGATAACAATAGATGAAAAGCTAATAATTTAATGTGTAATTATTATCACGACGACATTAATGCGAGAAATATATGTGCATATGAAGTTATCATATCTGGTTTTATAGAGAAGTAAAAATGAGCAGCATATTCAATATTACTTTATCATAAGAAACTAACAGGACGCGTGTACTGGCGTTGCCTGGTGGAAATATGCCCCCACCTCATCTGTCAAAAAAAAATTGAGTTCAGTTGTTAGTTGGGCCCACTTCTCGCCGATTATAATTGCAGGCACTGGCGCTCGTGGCCAAAATGAATGTACCGTGGTGATGTATGAACGCATTTCATATATTTTTAAATATTGAAGTGTATATCTTCCAAATGTTAGCTTTTTTATACTATGATTTGTTCTGAAAAAAAAAATACGTACATTTAAGAAAAGAGATATGTTGCGGGAGCCAAGATCGCAGTGTAGTATTAATTTTCATACTGCACTTCATCTTTTTTTTAGTGGAGGAGAAATCCTTCTAGATTGAGGACATTTTAATTTTTGTTCCTGTCCAGAGTGCCCCTTTTTGGAGAGCTGCATTTCCTCATATTAAAAACTGATCTTGTATCTTACTCTGCCCTCGTGGTGAGACAAGTAAATAGGAAAAATTATAAGAAAACGCAACTAATAAGGAGTTAATTAGTCACGTGTTTAACTGTAAGTTTTATTATGTTTTGTAGTGGTCGTCGCTGTGATGTAATAATAAAAAATACGCTTTCGTATTTTGTTAATTGTTTCTTGTTTTAAATATATTTTTACTTTTTCGGCGTAAAATTATAGGAAAACGCAACTATTCGGGGGCCAACCTTTTCAATTTAGTCACGTGTTAAACTTTAAGTTTGATTATGTTTTGACATCACCATGGTTGACGTGATCGTGGTCTTGATAAAATATTAAGATACACTTCAGTATTTTGTTAATTGTTTAATTTTTTTGTATTAGCCTTTTTGTGATTATAAAATCTAGTGGTAATTTGACTGAGTTCTTACCCGCCTCTGTGACTAAAATAGTTCGTTTCAAAGTTGAATTAATAACAAAAGTTGATTTATAAATGAAAACATGAAATCTTCACCATAAGGAAATGAAACGAAACTTTTTCGTTTTTTGTTTTTGGTTTTAGTTTTTATTATTTTAATCTGTATGTTCACTTTAACCGCTTTTTTGGGTAATACTTGCTGCTAAAATGAAAAAAAAAATAAATAAATAAGACAGAAAAATATTTTGTAATGAAAAAAAAAAATAGTGCATTCAAAATAATTGAAAGCAACTAATAAGTGTCAAATGCAAGATAAGTTACTCTTGCAGCTACCTGGATAAGTTTTGCCTTGTAATGTATTTAAATGCTTTTATTCGGTTCGTAAAACAAGTATTGACACGCCGCAATAATTAATTTTGTTTGTATTTTTGAACGACAATGGAATGAAACGAAGATTTTGTGTGTGTGTGTGTGTGTTTTTAATTACCGGTTTTGTTGCTAAATATTTGAATTATTTGGTTTGTTCTATTCAAATTTTTGTACTTTGTTATTTTTTTAGAGTATTCTGTGCATTTATTTCAGTATCTTTTTTTTTACCATTTCTTTCTTTCCTAACAAAAAAAAAAATAAACAGAATATTGTTTTGTGGGTGGATATGAACTTGTTTTGTAGGCGTTTTCGGGTGTGCTTCAAACGACCGGTTGTCGGTAATAAATTAATATAAAAAGTGATCCCCATTATTTGGAGCTGTAAATTTATCATATCGTAGAAACTATTTGTTCCGCGGAATTTTAAACGTTATTTTCGTTTTCAGCGCCCCCGGAGACCTTTAATAATGTTAAGTGTTAATGACTTTTTGATGGCGGAAAGGGTCAACATTACGGGAAAATCACCAACATAAACGTGAGTGGTAAATTTTTTGTTCTCTGCATTATGAACCGATCTTGTGTCTTACTCTTCCCTCGTGGGGAGGCAAGTAAATAGGAACATCATCAATGTACATGCAGTGTATTTAATGGCACGGAAAAGCGAGAAACTAAGTTTCTTTATGCATTTGCCGGAGAACACATTGTTGTAGTGGTCGTGATGTGTAAATGTCAAAATAAACTGACGTGTTGCTGTGGGCGGGAAAAATAGGAATAGAGTAAATGTCTAATTATAAGAACAGAAATTGTGTTTTTGTATCCGACGCATCGACGGGTGTAATAATATGTCTGTTAGTGACACCATCTCTTATATTTAATAACTGTTTGTGTATAAAGGGAGGGAATTGTATTCCAAAATATGAAAATGGTCAGAGCTTAGCCAATCAGAATTAGAAACTTTATTATTTGCGGAGTAGAATATGGAAATAGTATGGTATGTATATGTATGTAATAACTAGTTCATGGAGATGCAAGTAAAATATCTTAGAAAATTGTAGAATTTGTCCCGGTGTCCGCTGGTAACGGTGAGCGCAGTGAATATCAAGAGAGAAAACATTTTCTTTAATGTAATATGCAGATTTATGT
>NC_136524.1:18351714-18381714 GCF_053919585.1 Euprymna scolopes | reverse complement strand
GTGTGTGTGTGTGTGTGTGTGTGTGTGTGTGTGTGTGTGTGTGTGTGTGTGTGTGTGTGTGTGTGTGTGTGTGTGTGTGTGTGTGTGTGTGTGTGTGTGTGTGTGTGTGTGTGTGTGTGTGTGTGTGTGTGTGTGTGTGTGTGTGTGTGTGTGTGTGTGTGTGTGTGTGTGTGTGTGTGTGTGTGTGTGTGTGTGTGTGTGTGTGTGTGTGTGTGTGTGTGTGTGTGTGTGTGTGTGTGTGTGTGTGTGTGTGTGTGTGTGTGTGTGTGTGTGTGTGTGTGTGTGTGTGTGTGTGTGTGTGTGTGTGTGTGTGTGTGTGTGTGTGTGTGTGTGTGTGTGTGTGTGTGTGTGTGTGTGTGTGTGTGTGTGTGTGTGTGTGTGTGTGTGTGTGTGTGTGTGTGTGTGTGTGTGTGTGTGTGTGTGTGTGTGTTTATAATCGCTTGCAGTTGCTGGAGATCATTTTATCGGCCAGAGGTTGCTAATTTCATGATCAAGACTGTAGTGCCTTTGTCAGCAACTCGACGAAGCTTTCGCCAAATAGTTTTTTTAGCATTGTCGCAAGAAGTGGGTGAAGAGCTCAAAACGTTTTTAAACCAGTATTCCTTGACTCTTTTAGGTCCAGGTGCTTTTCAATTTGAAAGCTTTTTAGCTTTCGCCTTCATCATCTCAACGTTGACTGTTATTGTTCATTTTTCACTATATTCTAGAAGACACGTCCTTTCAATAACTTTCATGCATTCTGCGTCATCTGGTTCCTTTTCCTAAATGCCTTTCCAGAATACATGAGATTGATCAGTTCTTTATCTCTTTCAATTCCTTTTAAAAAAGAATTTACTAAAACATTTTTTATTATTATATACTATTATATAGTATTATCATACTCACTTATTATTACACACTAGAAGTAGTCACACAGACCATCATCAAAGATTTATTTTTAAGAACAACTTGTGGTGTTCTTTGAAGTCTGAGTGACAACAAATCTCGCGATTTCCAGTACTGTAAAGCTCTTTCGATAACATTTGCAAAAGAATTTGCGTTATCATATGTTAAGTGTTGAGACATTATGTTGAACAGAGTGCAGTCTCGATACTGAGTGTGAAGTAATTTCCAGTAACAAAGATGGCGGCTAACAGTCAATGCAGTCTCGTGAATCAAATCAAATGCGGTTCATGACATGTTTCTTTGTGTTTTGCACTTGGATCCGTTTCTGTGTCGAGTTTGTATCTATAGTTCAAGTGTAGTGTTAGTCTCCACATTCAAGGGGTTTCCTTAATACTTCTGTAATTTTCATTATTGTTATCAGTTGTATCTTCTCAGCCATACCCCTTTTTCTAATCTCTCTCATTCTTTTTCAAAGTGTTTTGTTATTGTTCCTAGTGCTCCTACTATTATTAATGGTGTTATCTTGACTTTCTTCATCTTCAAGATTCCTCGGAGATCTGGCCAGTTCCGTGTATTTATCACTGTTATTATTCTTATAATCATCACTATTATCATTATCACTATTATTAATATTATCACATTTTGTGTCTTGCTGTTGTTATTGCCGATTTTATGCTAATAGGTGGATCATAAGAAATGAAGGTAGGTTATCAGCATCTTCTTTTTTAAGGCCTCCGCTACTTTCCGTAAAATTCTGGCGTTTCCCAACAAGTCAGTCACTCAAAGCAAAAAGGGTACAACTTCTACATTCTTCAACTTTCACAAACTTTTTATCTCCGTTTTTCAGTTTTGGTAATTTTCGACTTTCTCCTTTTATTTTTTTCTCCACGTTAACATCAGCTAGTACTATTATATTAATGACTACTGCCTTGTGTTCTTTTTTTCAAACAAGAGTAAATCCAGACATCTTGCTTCAACAACATTATCATAATAATTATGCATCATCACCCTCCGTTACACTCCCTTCTTGAACATGCTTGTACCATTTTCCACTGCATTCCAACCCTCTTATCTTGCATATATACCAGTAAACGTTTCTCGCAATATTGTCATGACATTACTTGTACTCCTTTTGAGTTACATTCCCACAACAACTGATGAGGTGTTGCACATTCTTACCTTTCTACTAATACAGTCAATACAGTCGTTTTATCAATGTGTGATATTTCACATGATTTCACAATTTTTCATGAGCGCTTGCTCATGTGCGCCATACATTAGGACTTCGTTTCCAACATTTAGGCCACATTTTAACAATCATCGCCACGGTTTTTTGATGTTCAAAGCGAAGAAGTATCATAATACATTAATTACTTCAAAAGAAAACGATGGTAGACAACGACAGTGTCCGATTGGCATTGAGGAAATAGAAAAATCTTGTCCAGAGAATTTTAAATATTTAAAAAATCAAATGTGAACTTTTCCAGAGAAGGTATATGGACGTTTAGTGAATAGCAGTGAAAAGGTTCACAAAGCGACTGGGCAAGTCTAATGTTTACTTCGTTTATAGTAATTGATTACTAAAAGAAATAAATTAGACTCTGCGAATCTATGTAAAAACTGGGAATGATCCTTAATCTTATAAATGAACAACTTTTAATAAATACATAAGTTTGTGTTCGCTTCATTTTTAATTGATAAGAAAACAAATTTTAAAAATCGTTTTGACATTGGAAATTAGGCTAAAATTTTCCGATTTCGATGGCTCATAATCTTTCTATTCTTATGAATCCTGATTCCTATAAATCGTCCCAACATGAATATATATATATATATATATATATATATATATATATATATATATATATACATATATATATGAATATATATATGTATATAAGTATATATATATATATATATCTGTGTGTATATATATATGTATATATATAAGTATATATATATAAGTATATACATATAAGTATATATATATATAAGTATATATATATATAAGTATATATATATAAGTATATATATATAAGTATATATATATAAGTATATATATATAAGTATATATATATAAGTATATATATATGTATATATATATAAGTATATATATATATAAGTATATATATATATATATATATATATATATATATATATATATATATATATATATATATATATATATATATATTTATTCACAGACGGATGGACCGGTCGAAAAGTATGTCCTCGTGAAAAACGTTTTCGTTTTTTTTTTTTTTCAAAAGATTTCCTTGTATTCTTACACGTCAATTAATAGGAAATAAATACAGAAAATATCTAAACATTTATATATTTTTTTGAATTGATTTTTAGCCATTTTTATACAATTACAGGACCACACACACACACACACACACACACACACACACACACACACACACATATATATATATATATATATATATATATATACAGACTTATACAAGATTTATTGCCATTCTATAGACAATTAATGTGATAAAACCATTAACTTCACTTCTTAACTATTAGTTATCCCCCAGGGCACTATGGACAAAGGAGTTTGTAGTCAGACTGACCGGATATATCTGAAAGTACATAAAATAAAAGACCACCAAGGCAGTACAGTGTTATATATATATATATATATATATATATATATATATATATATATATATATACATATATATACATATATATATACATACATATGTATATGCATCTATATATGTATATATACATATATATACATATATACACATATGTACACATACATATATGCATATATATATACGCACACACATATATATACATATATATATACATGTATATACATATATATACACATACATATATATACCTACACACACACACACACACACACACACACACACACACACACACACACACACACACACATATATATATATATATATATATATATATGGTGATGGGGATCGTCACCTTGACAGAAGACCATCTTTCCCTTGCTCTATTGTTGACTATTCATCCATTTTCATGTACTTTTAAAATATTATTTTTTCTTTTTGTTTTTGTTATATCATTTAATACGTTTTATAATTTTTTATTATTATTTTTATTTATGTATTTGTTTTTTAGTTATTTATTTTATTTTATTTTTTATTTGTTTTTTTAATTTATTTATTTATTATTATATATATATATATATATATATATATACATACATATATATACATGTGGAGATGTGATCAAGATGCCTCAATTTCTATTTACTGTGGGAACGATGGTTGCTCTTCTGACCAGCTCTGCTCTTACACAGTCTGTTTCAGAGGTCACATTTTAGCTGAGATTGAGGAATGTCAACTGGTGCGGCTCTACTGTGGACGCTTCAGGCCTCCACTCGATTTACACACCACAGAGCAAATAGAATATCTGTGTCCCTCAGTGTTTTCCCCATCAAAGAAAGACTGATCTCCATATGATCACTTGTAGCTAGCTAGGCCGGCTCCGGATTAAGTCATTTTACCGCATAAATCATAGACGTGGTGCTGCACGAAAGCCTCCAACAGATATATCTGACGGATTTTTCTTCCGGATATCACGCTTGATTTTTTGCATACTCATATTTTTTCTTCTTAAAACTATCACAGCCATAATAGACCAAAGAACGCCACTTTTTACGACCATCGGAAGCACTTTCCCAACTGGACACATCAATACCGAGAGCTTTAAGATTATCTTTGATGTTGTCATTAAAGTGTTTCCTAGGTTTATGTGGTGGACGCTTTCCTTGTATAATTTCACCGTAGAATAGGGACTTTGGCAATCTCTCGTCGTCCATCTTTGTCAGATGTCCGGCCCACCTCATCTGGTTGCGTATAATCAACTTCTCGATACATGGTACATCAGCTCGCATAAGGACACCCATATCAGATATAAAAGATTTCCACCTGATACCCAGAATGTGTCTCAGAAATGTCTGGTGCAATCTCTTCATGACTTTTATGTGTCTATTATAAGTTGTCTAGACCTCAGAAGCGTAAAGCAGAGATAGTAAAATACAAGATTGATAGACACTGATCTTTATACGAAGAGTTATACCTCTGCCAGCACACACGCGCTTCTTCAAGCCATCAAAAGCGTTAGTGGCACGATGTATCATATAGTTGACCTCAGCATTCAGGGGTCCGTGTCTGGCAAGAGTACTACCCAAATATATGAATATGTCAACCACGGCAAGTCTCTGGTTGTTGACAAAAATATTTGTTTCCATATATAAACTACCGGGTGGAGGTGTGAACACGAACTTAGTCTTCTTAAGACTAATAATAAGCTCAAAAGACGCACAGGCCCCTGAAAACAGATCCATGATACCCTGCATATCTCTCTCACTATGGGCCACGAGATCGGCGTCATCTACATAAAACAATTCACGAACTAGTTGCTGAAAGGTCCTTGTAGAAGCATGAAAACGACGAATATCAAAGATCTTACCTGCTCCATGCCATTGTCAACTGAGATAGGTTCTGATAGTCATCCATTGAAGTTCAGGCGAGCTTTCATATTAGTGTGGAGCTCCCTGAGTAATCGTAGAAATTAAGGTGGGCATCCCAACTTCCCTAGAATTATCCATAGGGCATTTCTGTTCATCGTATCGAAAGCCTTAGTCAAATCAACAAAGACCTGATAAAGCGGAACACGGTGTTCAATACATTTCTCCTTCAACTGCCGAGCAGAGAAGATCATGTCCGTGGCTCCTCTGTCCGGACGAAATCCCCTTTGACTTTCTGGAATGACGGATGGACAAATATACTTTAACAATTTATTGAGTAGAACTCTGGAAAATACTTTGCCAACTGCTTCCAACAAACTTATCCCACGATAACTTCCACAGTGGGTCCTGGACCCTTTACCCTTGTACAGTGATATAAGAATTGCATCAACCCAATTCTGATGGACGGGAACACCCTTCCAGACATCAGTGATAAGATGAAGAATTTCAAGAACAAGCTTATCATCACCCCATGCCATGTAAGAGGACTTCAACAGGAATACCATCAAGCCCTGGAGCCCTCCTAACGTTCACTTCCTTGATTGCATCTCTAATTTCATTCTCAGATGGGAACTCAGACATTTCATGGATAAGCTTCTGTTGTGATAAAAATTCATTGATGACGTCATCATCAACATTAGAGGGGTTGTCAAAGAAATCAGAATAATGCTTGGTCCAACGAAGGAGAATCTTGTTAGGATCTTTATAAGGGCAATTCCATCACTTGAAAGTAGGGGAGATGTTGATAGTGTTTGACGACCAAACGCCTTTTAAGCAAATGGTACATGCGTTTGAGGTCTTTACAATCAAAAGCCATCTGGATTTGGTTGGCGAGTTTAGCCCACCACTGATTCTTCATTTGGCGCTTTTGGAGAATATCCTTGTTTGGTTAAAGTGAATGTTGGAGGGATTCTCAACATGTCATGATGCAACTCATTTTTAGCACTTAAGAGTTGAGTAATTTCAGAATCATTATCATCAAACCAATCCTGATGTTTAGATTTGCGGAAGCCAAGTACATCTACACTTATTTCATAGATTGTATTTTTAAAATGCGCCCATGGCTCATCAAAATTAGTAGAATTAACTACGGATTGAAGCTTTTCATCCAGCTTGGACACAGCAAAACCACTTAATCTTAATGGGAATCTTAACACCACTCCACCTACACTTCCTCTTTATACAGATTTTCAACTTCCCACGTACCAAAAAGTGACTTGTGCCGTATTCAGCTCCACGCATAACACGCACACTACAGACGTCCTGCAAATCTGCCTTCCTGCAAATAATGTAATCAATCAAATGACCGTGTTTAGAATAAATATGGGTCCAAGTAAACCTAGGACCTCATTGTGGCCGAAGAAAGTGTTGCAGATAGCTAGGTCAAACTAAGTGCATAGATGGAGAAGATGAAGACCATTACTGTTGACCTTACTTACAAACCGGCTGAGTAAGTCCCAGGTGTGATGATCTTTGCCAACCCTCGCATTTGAATCACCCATGATTAAGGCTTTTTAAGATAAAGGAATAGAGGAAATGGTACGACTGAGATTTTGGTAAAACGCTGTGACAGTGTCTTCATCATGGCCAACGACGATATTAGATAAATCACTAGCCGCCTATGTGCAGATTTGCAGCTATGCACTTCGAGCTTGCTAAGCCTATGCATGTCGCCACTCACCTATGGCCATAGGACTTTTTGTTGTTGTTGCATTTAGAAAAATATTTGCACATAACCATCGCAACAAAACACGCTTGTGCTACAAATATTGTACCCTCTCGTACCCTCCAAACTGGTTTCACACACACACACACACACACACACACACACACACACACGCACACACACACACACACACACACATATATATATACATATACATATGTACATATATATATACATATATATATACATATGTACATATGTATAAATATATACATATATATATACATAAATATACATATACATATGTATACATATATATACACATAGATATATATGCACATAAATATATATACATATACGTATATATATATACATATATGTACACATACATATATATACATATATATACACATACATATATATACATATACGTATATATATACATATATGTACACATACATATATATACATATATATACACATACATATATATACATATATATACACATACATATATATACATATATATACACATACATATATATACATATATATACATATACATATATATACATGTATATACACATACATATCTATACATATACATAAACATACATATATATACATATATATATACGTATATACACATATGCATACATATATCCATATATACACATACATATATATACATATATACATAGATATATACATATATATATGTATACGTTTATATACATATACATATATATCCACATACATATACACACATATATATACATATATATAATAAATATACATACATATATACATATACATATATATACATATATTTATACATACATATTAACACATACATATATATACATACATTTATACATACATATACATACATATATATGCATATATATACATACATATATATACATACATTTATATACATATACATACATTTATATACATACATATACATACATATACATACATATATATATACACATATATATACATATATATGCATGCATATATACATACCTATATATACATATATATGCATATATATATACATACACATATATATACTCACATATATAACACACATATATGCATATATATACATACATAAACATACATATATATACACATATATATTCATACATATATATACATAAATATATACATATATATTCATACATATATACATACATATATACATATATATTCATACATATATATACATACATATATACATATATATTCATACATATATATACATACATATATACATATACATTCATACATATATATATACATATATATTCATACATATATATACATATATATTCATACATATATATACATATATATTCACAGATATATACATATATATACAAACATATATGCATGTATATACATACATATATACACATACATATATACATACGTATATATACAAATATATACATGCATATATGTACATACATATATACATATATAGACATACATATATATATACATATATATACACATATATACATACAAATATATACATTTATATACATATATACACATACATATATACATACATATATATACAAATATATACATGAATATATATACATACATATATACATATATATACATACATATATATATACATATACATATATAAACATTTGTATACATACATATATATACATATATATACATATGTATACATATATAGAGAGGCATATATATACATATATATACATATATATGCATATATATACAAATATAAACATATATATATGCATAAATATATATACATACATATATATACATATATTTACATATATACATATATATACATATGTATACATATATATACATATATATATACATATATACATATATATACAAATATATACACACATATATATACACATATATATACACACATATATATATATACATATATATATATATATATATATATATATTGAATGGCTTTATTTATACTATAATAAAACTCTACTCTCTCGAATACTATTTTTTAAACACTACAGTTTCGTTGGAAATGACAATAATACGCAATGAATATACTACACATGCATATATATAGATGTGTGTATGTGTATGTTATTCTGTATGTGTGTGTGTGTTTTGTAATAACATGTAAGCCTTACTATATGTAGATATATGCATACATATGCAAAATATTAAGTATATACATATATATATATGTATTACAAAAACATACATAAATATGTAACATAGCATATATTGACACAACGCGTACTTCACACGATCAAATACGCACACGCACACTGATATATATATATGTGTGTGTGTGTGTGTGTGTGCGCGCGCGCTCGCGCGTCTTTGTGCGTTTAATGTAAACTGGGTCTGTATTTTTAAATATGAATTTCATCTTTTTTGTATTAACAATATATTGGTATATTGGTTTATTTTACGCTTTGCCTATATGTGACAGATTGTATTATTTTTTTTTATATTTTATATAATATTTTTATATAATATTTTTATTTCACTTATACCGAGTTCTAACCGGTGGCTTTCGAGAAAGAGGCTAGCCTATGAAACAAAGGGCAACTTTGTAACTGGATTCGAATCTCTCAACCAGCAGTACACTGGAAGAAAGAAGACACACCAGTGTAGGTAATATATACAATGAGTAATAAAAGTCAATATATGAGGTGGTAAGTCATAAGTTTCTTTCTTACGAAATTTTCATAGTTTTTTTTTTTTTAGATATGCCCCTCCTATAATGATATTTATCCTCAAGTAGATTATTAATAGATAATATTTTTTTATAACAAAGAGAATAATAATAGGGTGAGGTCTTCATCCATATTTGATATATAACTTAAAACCTTATGAAACCTTATCAATTTAAGGCTTTGGAGGGAAGTACACATTAGTACTCATTGATTCTCCGGAAATGTGGGTTGGCGCTGTGGCAGTTTACCGCATTTTTTTTATTTTTCAATTAACTTAAATTCTTTCTCATACTCAATTATGCAGTGTTTATTTTTCGGCACCGCCTAAACACCTTGCATATAAAACGCAACATAAAACGAATTTACAATGTACAAGGTCATATGGCGTTATGATTAGGGAATACTCGGATTATGTTACGCAAGCAATGCTAGATATTCCTACTAGTATATATATACTAGCATTTCAGCCCGGCGTTGCCCAGGTGTTCGGATGTGTATGTTGAGCAAAAAAAAAAAAGTGGTAGTAGGAAGGCAGGCTCGAACCCGTACCGCAAAGGAGGAAAAAAAAACGGGGTAAAACCTAACGATTATGCTGTTACGACCACCGCCAAACCGGATGCGACATTTTCTAAAATTAAGGCTAGACAATCTAAAGGAGAGGATAACTTTGAAAAATATCGGCGAAAAGGTGACCCCCCCCCTATAGAAAAGTGCCTTGTTGAAGGGGAAGATATTGATGTTTTTAGCCAATTTTTCGATATTTGTCGTATGAAAAGTCGAACTTTGAAACGATACTGATCTTGGTAAAATCCGTCGCCTCTATTGAAAGTTTAAGTCAGACATGCAAACAGACATACATACATACATTTATATATTGGTAACTAAAAATTTTCGACCGAATCTGATGAAAAAGCTTGCTCTATCTGAATACCCTTTATGTAAAATTTCAAATATTTAGACCAGAAATTGTCTGAGTAATTTGGAAGAGACCGCAGTGGTCAATTTTTAAAAAACTTTGACCCCTATTATGACCCCTTAAAATATATTGTTTTGGGCTCAAACCAAGTTATTAAGTTAGATCCATGTCCAAGGAACCTATATCTAAAATTACAAGTGCGTAGACCCCAAATTGTCGGAGAAGTTTAGTAGAGTTCTCAAAGGTCAAATCGTTGAACTTTGACCCCTTAATCGCCAAATTTCTGGCTAAAAACTGATCATGTCGATTTTTCCAAATCTCAGCACCCTGTATATCAAATTTCGAGTCTGTAGACTAAAAATTGACATAGTTATTGCGTAGAGAAATGTACACAGCCATATACACACACAGACACCGACACACATACACACACAGAGACACGTTCATATATATATAGTCTGTTTATTATACAAACATTATTGGTTACATATGTGCATGCATGTTTCAATGGATCTCGATTCAAAGAGACCACCTCATTTTTAGTCTGATGGGGTGGTTTCTTTGAATCGAGATTCCACCAAAACATGTATGCACATATGTAACTAATTATGTTTGTATAATAAACAGACTATATACCAGCTCTGTACTTCATTGAGCACTTTTTAATAATCACGCGAGTTTTATTGGATTTTCATGTAGGAAACCAATCTATATAACCATTTTATATATATATATATATATATATATATATATATATATATATATATATATATATATATATATATATATATATATACTAGCTTGCTGTGGCTCAATTTGGTGTTATGGAAAATTCTAATAAAAAGAGAAAATGCATGTTTCTTATATTCTTAGTACAGCAATGCACCCCAAAAAGTAAAAAAAAAAAGGGCGAAAATGAAAAAAATGTTACTCTTGCAGAATTTGATCCTGATCCTCGGGATTATCGTCAATAATGGCTTGGGCTCGACCAACAATCAGTGGATAAAACTGAACGTAGCAAAAATGTTGAAACGCTAAATGTTTTTTTTTTTGTTTGTTTTCTGTATACAAAAATGTGAGTTAGTAATTAATATTTGAGTGATGGGTGGGGGGGTACTATACACAGATTCGAAAAAGCTGTCAAAAAAAAATGGAAGCAAAGGTAAGGTAAGTTAAGTTATGTTTCTACCTAACTGGATAATTGTTTAGTGTTTTTATGTAATGTAAAATGTTTAATCTGCTCGAAAAACAGAAATGGTTGCAGACTCTGTTGAATACGTTAAGTTTGGAAAGTAAGTTTAAAACTAAAATCTATACAATACAGTGTCAGAAACCCACCCAATATATGTTACCATGACATAGGCTGACATAATCGGTGGGTTTGTGACAGTATTTTGTATAGTGTTTTTAGTTTTAACTCACTTTCTCAAACTTAACGTAATCAACAGTGTCCGCCACCATTTGTATCATTCAAATACACCGATAAACACTGTTTTTCGAGCCGACTAAACGTTACATTAAATGAAAAGGGTTTGTATTACTAAACACAGATAAAAGAAGTTGTCAAAAAATAAATATATAACAAATAAATGTTATCAAAGGCAAGAAAAGTAAATGTTCTACCTCACTGGATAAGATTGTAATGTTTTTATGTAATGTATAATGTTTAATCGGTTCAAAAACATGAACCGATTAAACATTATACATTATATAAAAACACTACAATAAAAAAAATACAAATGACGGCAGACTGTATCAGACACGTTAAGTTTGGGGAAATTTTGGGAAAACGAGTTTAAACTAAAAACTATACAAAATACTGTTAGGAACTTACTCAATATATGTTACTGTGACGTAGGCTGATATATAATCAGTGGTTTTAAACTTTTGCTCGATACAGGTGACGACGTTTAAGAGTCCCTTTTTGTGATTACCTGGTTTGAGAATATTTGTACAACTAAACGGCAAATCTGCCCCAAAAATCCGGTATTATTTTACTTTAAGGCCCGTCTCATGTTCGTATATAACGAAATATTTTATTGTAGATTTCAGTGTACTAAAAACGAATCTGCAAACCGTTTCCGTCGCAAAAAGAAAGTTTTCATGATATGAAGAAATTACTATTTCAAGAAGTGGGTGATCACTTTTCAATGTAAATTTTACTTAGAATGAGCACCCACTTTTGAACACCTGAGAGAGGGGCATTTTTCTGTGTGTTTCTTGGCTAAAAAGTTTTTTGTTTGATTTCTTTTGCATGGTAATAACCCCTGAACTCTGGAACTATTTTCCATTTCACAGCCGTAGCCTTCGTTTATGCTACGCGCGAGCATAAACGAAAGCTGTTTAGCCAATAAACATGGGAAAAAATCCCCCCTCTCTCAGGTGGCTAGAAAGTGGGTGCTTATTTTAAGTTAAATTTACATGGAAAAGTGGTCGCCTACTTTTCTAAAAAGTAATTTCTTCATATCATAAAACTATTTTTTTGCGACGGAAACGGTTTGCAGATTCGTTTTTAGCACACCGAAATCTACAAAAATATTTTTTTGTTATATACGAACGTGAGACGCACAGCCTTTTATGGAAAATTTTATCAAAAATCCGGGAGAAAATAGTTTTCAATAAAAACAGCAAATGAATTCTATAGAAAAAAAAAATGGATGCTATTTTTTTAAATTTTTCTGTGCGTTTCTTGGCTAAAAATTTTTTTTTTTGATTTATTTTGCATTTTGCAATTTAAACAGGTAATTTTAAAGGATTTTCCAAGGGTAGAAAGAAAGTCCCCCCCCCCCAAAAAAAATCGTGCCCACAAAGTGGGTGATCATTTTACGTTAAATTATTATGTAAAAGTTATCCTCCACTTTTTTAAACTAACATTTCTTTATATCTTGGAAATTACTCGTTTGCCTTAATTATAAACATTATTTTCGTTTTCAGCGACCCCGAAAACCTATAAGAGTGGTAATTTTAAAGGAATTTTCGAGGGTGGAGTAATTCTTCAACTTTATTCCCCAATAAAATAAGAAATTAAGAATTAGACAAATTTATTTTAGGTAGGCTTTTAAAAATAAAAAATTAAGATAAACAAATGATGCTAGTGCACTTACCAATCCGCGTTATTTTTTAAATCGTATTTCCAAGTTTAATTAAAGTTTTATGATATGTTTTTTTATTCAATTGTAAGGTTAAAGTACATATATATATATATATATATATATATATATATATATATATATAATTTAAAAAATAGGGATTTTTTGTACCCATCTATTAATTAGATAGTTAAATGTTGTAATTCGAAAGTCGTCAACCCCTGTGGTGCACGTGAAAGGCTAATTTCTACCGGAAATGAAATGGCGCAGTCTCGCAGTTACGAAAAATATTTTTATTTTATTTAATATATTTTTATAATTTGCGATCTTAATGATCTTAATTTAATTTAATAACATGCAAACATTCCTTGACTTTATAGATAAATTTTCTGAAAATTTCAATTAAATTGGTAATGTAGAAATATGGTTGTATAGACTTTTAACGAACCAAGAATTACATTTATATATATATATATATATATATATATATATATATATATATATATATATACATACAGCGCCTAGAATTCCCAAATTGTCATCCTCTTGTACTAGCCAGGCTCAACGTTGCTTAACTCCGGTGATCTGGTGAGAACCAGTGTGTCAACGTGATTATGCCGTAAGTAAATACTGAAAATCGATATATAAAGTATTAACATTTTATAACATTTTATGTTGATACATGAAATAATAATAAATATGTGTGTGCGTCTCTCTTTTTTTACTCTGTCTTTCTGCACACACACACACACACACATACACACACACACACACACACACATATATATATATATATATATATATATATATATATATATATATATATATATGGCGTTAGTGTAAACAACCTTTATTCATTTAGTAATGTACTAGCAAAGATACCCGTGCTTCGCACGGAGCTTTGTTGCGCACTCGGGTACCAAAATCTGTGGGCACCTTTCCAGTAAGTTGATGTTGTAAGAGCAACGATTGCATAAGGTGATTAACATTTTAACTACCTCTTGTAGTGACTGAAATTCAATCAGGAACTTCACAAAACATTTTCATCAAAAAGGAAGGTTACTTGATGTTACATAGTAAATTTTTCATTGAAGTAATTTTCAACTCTTGCTTAAATTTTATCTTGCACATTCAATACTAAAAACTTACCACAATCAGATCATGTCAGTTTTTCCTCATATCCATTTCTCGAACTTTTCACTGAAGAGCCTCAGGGTAAACTACATTTCTGCTGCTTCGATTTGGAGCCAGAATGTAGAGTTTTTCTGAACTTCCTGTCCGGCTGATGGAGACGTAGAACATACGGTGACTGAAGCAGTCTGATGTCAAGTCTACGCCAATGGTGTTAAATGTCTGCCCTTGACTTTTGTTTATGCTCATTGCAAAACACACCTTCAAAGGAAATTGGAGTCTCCGGAATTTAAATGGAAGTTCTGAGTCCGATGGATCTAAGGGGATCCTTGGCAGTAGAACGGTTTCGCCTTTGTAGGGGCCACAGGAAATGGTGGCCTCAAGTACATTGGTGTGCAATCTGGTGATAACACATCTGGTTCCGTTTGTTGTTTTTGGCGGTTCCAAGGATCGAAGAATCATGATTGGCGATCCAATTTTGAGATTTAAAATGTGTGGAGGCATTCCAGATATCTCCAAAGAGTAAAAACTCCACAGGGTAGTGAACAGCTTCATATTCATTAGTAGCCGAATCAACTGACTTGTATTGCTTTGTGTCTCCTGGAAATTCATCCATTATTGAATTGTTCAAATGATTCACATTGCTGTTTAATGGCGAAATAATAGCCCTCTCAGCAAGCCAATCCGGTGATTTTCCATTGTTTTGCAGGTCTGGGTACACTTTGTCTTTCAGTTGCTTCTGATTACCGACACATTTACCAAGCGCAGTTGGAATCTTAATTGTGTCAGGTGAAGAAGTGATAGGAAACTGACCATTACCGATTTGGAGAAGCAATTTTGAGAAGTCTGCTGCAGCTGTGTTATCAGAGATATAGGCTCTCATATTAGTAGTCAGTCTCTTCACTATAACGTGCCTCCAGAGATAGGATTGTTTCAAACTTGCATTGACAATGTTAGCCCTTGTGCCATTTTTAACCACTGGGAGGATTTGACGGAAATCACCGCAAAATAAGGTTGGAATGCCACCCATGGGATTCTTGTTTCCTGTGATGTCTTGCAGTGTTCGGTCAATTGCTTCATAAGCACTCTTGTGCGTCATTGGGGCTTCGTCTACAATGATTGCAGAGGTGTCTCTAATTACATTTGCCAAGGCTGAGTTACCAGTAATTTTGCAAACTGGCTGATCCATTCGATGAGTATCCAAGGGTACTTTAAAAGTGCTGTGAAGAGTGCGGCCACCTTGTAGTAGAGTAGCAGCAATGCCACTGAATGCTGTTGCAAGCACAATCTTTCTCATGGATCTAATCTTTGCAAGGATCAAATTGATTACAAAAGTCTTGCCCGTACCACCTGGAGCATCAAGAAACATCATGTTTTTGTTCATTTCACCTTGTGCTTCCAACATTTCCATGAATGAATTGTAAACTTCTCTTTGAGAATCGGTCAGTTTTTCTTGCATATTTTCTGCTTGTAGGGAAAGTTCTTCAAGATTATAAGTAACTTCACGTTGATACTCTCTCGCGAGTCTTTCATCTCTCCCTTGCGTTGGTGCAGGTAATCCATAGCTTGCCAATGGTTGACCGCACATAAGGAGAACTTTTTCTTCAATTAGACAAAGAGTTTTATTGTAGATGTCCTCATTAAAATCTGCTTCTGGATTGTTAACTTCTTGCCTGTATCTGTGAAGAATGTCTTCAGATATTACATCACGAAAAGCCATCCAGATCTCAAGAGGATTTCTTGGCTCACAGGCTGTTAAAATTATCACAAATAGGCTTCGCAAATTTGAAGGTGATTGAGTGGCACTTGCCTCTCCTACTGCTTGATGCAAGTGATGGTCATTTTCTAGAAGGCCTCGAGCAAGGCACGCTGCTCTGTATGTTTCAAACACCTGACCATTGTATGCTCGCAAATTTTGAAATGAAGTTGGACCAGCAACCTCATTGAGCAACAGGCGTAAGAAATAACACTCCCCTGCTTTTGGACTAATCGTGTAGATTCTCCCAATGCATGGTGCCTTCCATACATCATCATTTTCAGTACCTTCAACTTGTACCCCACGCATTCTTCTCATCCATTTCTTTGTCGATTTGTTCCAAGTGTAAAACTCAGGGACTTCTACGTATTTGAGACCCCTTGCAAAGTCATCCTCATGGCAGAGTTGAAAAAATGCTGTCAAAGTTGTGGCAGGCGGTGGACCTTGGGCTCGTTCCAGAGCAGTATCAGCTGAGAACATGACACGCTGCCCATTTTCAAGATGAACAGAAAGTTGTACAATTGGGGGGAAATGTTCATGGATGGGATGTTCCAATATCCTCCAGGCCGCCTCTGAACTGCCGACATACCTTGCATTCTGAAACTGCTGGATCTCATCCACAATGTGACTTTGTACTTGGCCTTGTTGGTTAGCTGCTCCATCAGTTCTTTGTAGTTCAAACACTGCTTGATCACATCCTTTATTCACGTATTTGAGGACATATTTGATGCTTTGGATCGAGCTGCAAATTTCTACGTTAATGTGAGCGTTGAACTGCTGAAGGAGGACCTTGTTGTACGGAACAATCCACTGGTTTGTTATTTCTTGATTAACATACCGACCATTTCTCTTCATCCTTATTGTACCAGTCTGGCCTCCATCTTCTGGTTTTCTTCGCCTGTACTTGGGGTAAGAGTCTTGGCCTTGCTCGGTACACTGAAGAAATTCTTTTGGGTATTTTTTGGAACATTTGTTGTCAATCATACATGGACAATTTGGATTAAATGGTCCACAAGGTCCATGCACCATATGTGCCATCACTTTAGCATGAAGATCAGGATCTTCCTCTTTGTCAGGGATCTCTGCAGATATGCAGAGATCCATTTTTTCTGGTAGAAGTTTGTCCTCTGGGGCCTGCCAGGTGAGGATGTGTGCATGCGGCAGTCCTCTTTTTTGATATTCAATACTGTACAGGAAAGCCCTCAGCCTGCCAAATCCTCCCTTTTTAATAAATTCAAGTAACTTTTTTAGCTTCTGCCTGAAAACCCTGGCAACAATATCTGGACGATCCTGAGGGTCTTGCCCTTGAAGACAATTTTCTGTAATTTCTGTCCACTTTGGATTTGTTGTGAACGTGATGAAGAGGTCGGCTCGGCCCATTCGCCGAACATATGCCATGGCATCACTTTGACGCTCAAACATGTATCGAGGGCCTCCTGTATAAATTGCCGGAAGTACAACTCGTTGACCAAACTGTTCTGGATTCCCATCCTCCCTAAGAATTGAATCTCTCAAGTTGCTATAATTGTCAGCTCTCAGGGTCTGTTGCTCACGCCTCAGGGACTGTAAACGTTCTGTTTCAATCTTGCAGTACACATCCACCAGCCATTGTTGAAATAGCCTTCGGTACCAGAGAAAATAGTTTCCAGGCCGAGTCATTAAATGGTACGAATAAAATTGCTGTTGGGTAACTTTTCGCCCATTGGATGCCTTCATGTAGATGTTGTAAGATGGAGAACCATAGGGGTACATTAACGGGTACATTAAAGTATCGTAGAGGGGATGTAGTTCGGAGATCCATTTTAATGTATCATTTCTAAAACGCAAGACAATATCTCGGTTAGCTGTTGGTTCATTCTTCATTAATATTCCAATCTCATACGTTGTTGTTGGAGCATTGAATCGCCGTGGATGCTCTTCTTGCGACCTTCGGTCTTCCCTTATGACAACTTTATGTTCTACTAAGTGTTCTTCTTCAATCCTCTCCTTTGTTGTTTTCAGCTGACAAATAAAGCTGTTCTTCTCATGTAAAAATTCAGTCAGACTTTGGAGAATGTCTCTATTGAGTCTACTGTCACGTCCCCGATTATGTAGTTCCTCTTCCAGACTATCCAAGAAGTAGACTTGAATAAACTTTGCTGTTTCATCTTCAGGTGGTAAAAGACTCCCAATCTGGTGGCAAACCTGGCCTCGAATTCTAAAAGAAGGATTCCACCCATGTACTGCCGCAATTTTGTGACCAAATGATGTCATTGCAAAACAATTGTTATAACAGCGTAGATTTTGCAGAAAATCTTTAGAGATGGGACCATTGCCGGAGAGCAAATCTTGAAGCAACTGAGGCAGTGGTGGAAAGCTATCAAGCACAACTTTACCAGAAGAACAACAACAACCAGGGGTTTCTCCTTTAAATTTTACAGCTGAGCAATGTTGACATACTTTGTCCATTTTTCCTATATCAGCTGTAGTGAGAGAGTCATTTTTGTTGTAGAGCAATCCTTTTCTATTGCAGTGTTCTATTTCATGGTGTCTCAAAGCAGTCATTCGTTGTCTAGCTGCCTCGTTTTCTGTCAATTGCTGGGGCAAAGTCATACTCTCTCTCCATGCAGCCTCTCGTTGTTGCCCTTGGTATAGGCGAAAGCTTCGTTGGGTTTCCGATTCATTCTGATGTCGTTGAGCCACTCTCAACTGACCTTGTGTACGTCTACTTACCTCATATAATTCATTCGATCGTAATATTGCTTCTCTTTCCAGTGCATATCTTTGCCTTTCTTGAATTTCATCTTGTGATGAATTTAACCGCCTTACAGCATGTCTAGTTCTGTCAGCTTCACGTTGGGTTTCTCTTTCCAAATCTGACAGTCTTGCTCTCCTTTCTCTTTGACGTATCCTGTTAAGTTCTAGACGTCTTTCTCTATCTGAATTGTTTTCATTGGAGCGAATTGCAGCAACTCTTAGTCTATTAGCTTCCAATCTTTCCATTCTTTCTTCCTCACTTTCGTTTCTACTTCGTTTGGGTGGCATAATTTCGGTTTTAAACGGAATTGTTTAACGATATTAATGATTGTAAATTAATTAAGCGTAAAGGAAATGTATACTAACTGAAATGGACGAACTATAAATAATATTTCTGAATAGTACAATTATAAACAATTATATTGTACCTATTTACTATGCCTCCCCACGGGACAGAGTTAGACACCAGGGTCGTTTTTTAACGTGGAGAAAAGGTACAAAAATAAAAATTGTCTCAGTCGTGAAGGATTTCTCCTCCACCGAAAGAGAACAAGAAAATGAAGTGCAGCATCTGAAGAACAGATACTACACTTTGATCTTGACCAAAAGGAATGAATAAAAGCGACCTACGTGTGACTCATTACTTCCGGGTGTAAACGTCACAGTCTAAAAGTAATAATTAAAAAAAAAAAGTAAATGTAAAATAAATGTAATACCAACTTAGGTTAACTAAGTAAACAGTACAATTAAAACAGTTCTATTAAAACAAATAATTACTAAGATCTAGGTAACTGTTAGTCTCATTGTTATGGTTTTAAAGAAAAAAATGTGTAAAAAAAGTTCTGCTTTTGTGAGTACGTGTATTTCTTTTAAATTACATAACCTTTTTATTTTATTAATTATATCTCTTTTAAATTTATATATTTTGTTAGTAAACTGGAAGAAATTCAGTTGAATAAAACCTTGTTCGTGTTCTTTACGTTAAACTCATATTTTTATAAAAGGTTCATCCGGTTTAAAGAAAGCGCTAAGTTTAAATAAGACTGGAAATAACTAATTCAATATATAAATAGAAAAATGAAATAAATATAAGCTTTAAGTCTTAAGATAGTAATAATCAAAATGTAATAAATTATTTGTAGTTCAAATCTATGATAAGACAGGCTTTCGAAATAGGCTCGACCAGAAAGATTAAATTGGAACGAAATTATAATCTCCGTGCCATTTTCAAAACAACCCCACAAAAGTAACGATATCCTGCAGTTGGTTAAATGACAATGGTTGTAAGAAAAATGTAAAAGAAAATGCGCTTATCTGTTTATTTTGACCTGTTTTATTTAATTAAAAAAAAATTGGCTATAACTGGAAGAGAGCGTTATGTTTTGGGGGTTGTTTAAAAAATAGAATGGAAATAAAGTTAGTTCCGTTTTAATTGTCTTTAATTGCGGCAAGCGCTAACAAAATCGAAAAATCACTGTTTACATTCAAAATGTTAACTTTTATAGGTTTACAGGTTTGCTGACAAGGCTGGGGGTGTTTAATAGAATTATTTTACTAAATTGATTTTTTTCATTTAAAAATAAAATTATTTCTTTTTTAATAAAGTTTTATTTTAAAATATTTGTTTTTGTTTATTTATATAAAATTACGATAGTTGAATTGTATTCTTTCAATTATATTGGCAAGTAAAATATAAAAGATTAAAACGGAACGAAATTGAAATTTCCATTACATTTTCAATACAATCCCAAAACATAAAGCTTTGCTCGCCAATGAATTGTTTTGATAATATACGTAAAGTGAAATAAATCGAATATAAAATTAAATGAAAATATATTAAATAATTAAATGTTAAATAGATTTTGTAAATAGTACAGTTGAAATGATTAGAATATTTCCAATATGTAATAAGGTCGAGGTAATTAGTTAAAGAGATTTAATATAATGTGATATGCAAATGAGCATAAGTCATTCGATATGGGGGTGGTTTGTAGACTAGTATATAAAGAAATTAGGCATTGATTCTTATGTCTCCTATTACAGAAACATCCTAAAATGGGTTCTAATGTTTCTCTACCAGGAGAGATCTACCCTCTTACCTCCTTTATATTTCGTTGATGATGGAGAGCTGTACACACAGACAGAAACACACGAACCCTATTACTTTATAAAAATATAGATGTATGTATATCTGGGTCAGTTTATATATATATATATATATATATATATAGTTATATATATAACTTATACATACATACATACACACACACACATACATACATACATGAATAAATGTTGTTACACATTTTCGTATATCATATAATATTTTAATACTCTTATGTAGGTGCGTAGGCTATCAACCACTGAATATGCGTGTTCATTAAAGTTGCTGAACATATTGATGTTATCTTTATATTTTGGGTGGTTCCATTCCAAAATGATCTCAGGAGCTACGGTTCTTTGCATCGGCATGGCTAGTATTCAGAATAAGGACGTGCTCGGACTCTGGCGTACGGGTTCGACTATCGCCGATCTTATCCTATAAGCTATCTTGACATTCTGTCAGCGGGGAAAGACTCCATCAAGAGATGAATCAAGACATTAGTGACGAATACATCAACAGAATATTGTTACTGACTTCATCGCGATATTTAATTATTTTTATCTGTTTCACTTTTTACTTCAATAACGGCTGATGGTTTTCACTGGAGATAAAGCAAATAGAAGGAACCGCGATTGAGAACGGGCCTCGGTATTTCCGACGATTTAGGACTAAATTTGTGGGGATCGTTCGGATATTTTAGGTTTATATTAAGATTATTTGTTTGCAAGGTTCGTCGGAAATGTTTACACAGTTTTGGTCAGAATATATTTGCTTATCATTTTTCTACAGTACTAATGTTAAAGGATTATATGAGTTTCCTCCAGTAAGATCTGATGACCAAATTCCGCCCTCCGTCTGGTAACATAACAATAATCCTTAATGACAATCTTTAATAATAATAACTAGCTTGCAGCCTGCTGTGCCCGATCGTAAATATGCTTAAACTTAATATTTTAATGTATGTAGATTGTGTATGAATTATTATAGAATCAATTCTTTATTGATTATTATATATGACGAGGAATAATTTGCATAGTGAACTATTCTCATAAATAAATAAAAACGAAATAAAAAAAATTCATAATGGTAATGTCTTTATCATATTCCACCCGTATTCATTTACAATATCACGTCAGTTAATATTTGGTCTTGTCGATGAATGCCCTGGAAAAGTCACTTTTGATTAACGTTTTGTTTTAAAATATGCGAACGAAGAAATGATTTTCGGCGATTCGGAACGGTACTTAGTCTTTTATCGGAGACTGAATTCGTTAATAAGAAAAAATTAAAATAAAAGTGTGAGATATACCCGGAGTTGAACAGGGGATCATTTGATCTATAGTCGAATTTTCTACCACTAAGCTATATCTCTAGATTATACAGGACCGAACAATTAAGTTGTCACCCTAAGAAAGCAACACTACAGCTTTATTTGAAAACTTTTATTGATAAAGTTAATTCAGGCAACTTGATTATGTAGTAGAGCTGACATTTATCCAATGTAGCTGCTTTCAGCCTCAATCATCGCCTCGATACGAGACCGGAACTTGGAGCATACCTATTCAACAAGTTCTGGTGGGAGCTCGGCGAATATTTGGCGAGTGGCGGCGATCAGGCTGGCTTTGGATCAGGATGTTCTCGAAATATGACTAAACGAAGTAAGTAGATCAGCGGTCGGGAGAGAAGGGGGGCCAGTGAAAGAAGGGTACAAAGTCGTAGCACTCCGTCTGAAGCCTAGCCCGGGACTCTTTGGTCTTGTGGGCAGGCACCGAATTCTGCTGCCCCACCCATTTGATTGCACCAGAAGATCACCACACTCTTCAGCACATCCAGGTAAACTTTGGTGTTGGCTTACAAGCCGACTTCAGTAATGTGAGTTGGTACAATGTGGCCCTCACTTGAAACCATCCCAAAGACCATAACCGTGGCCGGAAACTTTGTTTTCATCACGCTATTATTCATGGCAATCTAGCCGTGCATTTTGATGGTGCTGGCAATAGTCAAGTAGTCATAACTTGAATCGGCAGAGAGTTGTACAGTGGCGCATCTCCGATCTCGCTTGTTGAACATTGTGTTACTTTCAGATATGGTAGAACGTTCCAATCGCTCTTGGGATTTTTACACAACTGACCAACTAGTAGATTGTTTGCAGCAAAAAATAAAAGGAAAACTGATTTTCATCAAACGGACATGGAATCATGTCGTCTTTTCTAGGGCGGCAGATTTATCGCTCCTGTAATAAATCTGTTTGTTTTTTAAGGAAGAAATGATAAGCTAAGATTTTATTATCCCCCTTGGCCGGTGTAACGTAAAATATTCCTCTGCAAAATTACTCTTGTTTATCTACAAGAGAGAAAAGCTATTTTAAAGGTTTTTTTCGATTTTTGATAGTTAGCGGATGAATTTCTGTACAAAACATATCTAAGAACACTGCCAGACATATAAATTAGTTTTGTGTGAAATTTGCAAAAGATAGACTCAGGAGTTTCTGAACATATGAGAAAGGAACACATACACATACACACAAAGTGACTTTTATATAATAATAATAATAATAATAATAATAATAATAATAATAATAATAATAATAATAATAATAATAATAAACAATAACGATAATCTGAGCGTATGTTACAATAGGGATAATTATGAATATCTACGAGTTATGAAAGTAGGTGGCATCAAATAAATAAAAATAAAAAGATTATAGAAGAATATCTTAGAACAAAAAAAGCTTTTAAAATATAAATTATATAGTCGAAACTTTATAAAAGGAATGCTTGGGCAGCATACTTAGTAAGATATTTGGAAACTCTGGGACATATTAGTACAGACAAACGCGTCCCAGAAGAGCAGACTCGATAATAGTTGCCAGGAAAAATTATCCAGACTGGATAATAGTCGCAGACTATTATCCAAAAATAATAAAAATAATAAAAATAATAAAAAATAATAAAATAATAAAAATAATAAAAATAATAAAAATAATAAAAATAATAAAAATAATAAAAAATAATAAAAATAATAAAAAATAATAAAAATAATAAAAATAATAAAAATAATAAAAATAATAAAAATAATAAAAAATCTTAAAAATAATAAAAAATAATAAAATAATAAAAATAATAAAAAATAATAAAATAATAAAAATAATAAAAAATAATAAAATAATAAAATAATAAAGATAATAAAAATAATAAAAATAATAAAAATAATAAAAAATAATAAAAATAATAAAAATAATAAAAATAATAAAAATAATAAAAATAATAAAAAATAATAAAAATAATAAAAATAATAAAAATAATAAAAAATAATAAAATAATAATAATAATAAAAAATAATAAAATAATAAAAATAATAAAAAATAATAAAATAATAAAAATAATAAAATAATAAAAATTATCCAAACTGGATAATAGTCGCAGACTATGTGGCCCTAACATTTCACAAGGAGACAAAAATGTAAGCTAATACATGGAACTTGCCGAAAAGCTGGAAAGAATATGGAACCTAAAGAAAGTCACTATCGTACCAATAATTGTAAGAGCACTGGGAACAGTTTTGAGAAAAAATTCTAGAAGTAATTAATATTACTGGGAGAATCAACGCTATGCAATACACGGCATTGATGAAAACTCCGAAACATTTAGGAAAATCCTCAATTGCTGAAATCTACCAACGCGGAAGAAATATAACAAAAAATATAGAAAGACCATTAAGCGATTCCAAAGGAATCGACATTGCTCTGAACCTTATAATTTGACGGCATAAGCACACACAACGCGCACGCACACACACACACAAACACACACATACACACACACACACACACACACTAACCCTAACTCAAACACGTACGCGCATGCAGTAGCATTAATCTCAGTTGGCACCTCACAAGAAAATCATGAAGGTCGGAAGAGGATGGAAACACAGAGGAGAGATGGTACCAGTCAAATTCAAGAGAAAGTAAAAAAAATCGTAGAGGTAGATTTTATTATTTCAGCAGATTATTAAGAGTAAAAGAATTATTTTAATGTTTTTATTAGTTATTATTGCTTCTGATAAGGATTAAACCATCAACTTACAACCGTCTCTAAGAACTAATCGTTAACCAACGATGTTCTTTTTTATGCAACATATTCACGTGGACAATCATGAATTTTTTTACTTAAATTTATTGTCAAAAAATTTAAATATTAGGATGGTGCAAAAGATAGTGTCGTTTTTTTTTGTATCAGATATATATATATATATATATATATATATATATATATATATATATATACACGTAAAAAAAGACCAACCATATATATTCGTTTCACGCGATAATATCTTCTCATAAAATCAAATTCTACATTTATTTAAAGATCGCTAGATTCAAGAAATCGGTAAGTATTCAGACGAAAATTATTTTCAAACATTTAATTCTATTTTGTCGACATTTCTCGGTCATCGGGTTAGCGTAGACCTGCAGTATCTGTTCTGTTATTCTCACATTAAACCGATTTTGTATCACCCTCAGCTATCCTGGTAAATAGAGTATCTTGTTAGCGTCCATAGTGTAAGGTGTACTTCGACCCCAGACTGTCAGAAAGTATCTTTGGCCGGCATCTTGTCTGAAGTCTTGTTCCGTTTACACATTGTAAATATACAATTTATTTATTTCGTTACTAATATATTCGCATTAAAGAAAGAAAAATTTATTTCAATAGATCCTTATTTACGTGCTTGCACACGAGGGCGAAGTTTTTTTTATGATTGGATGTTGTGAGATGACATAAGAAACATATATTGTCTCGGATGGTCGCTGGGGATATACGCTGGGGATATATGCTGGGGATATACGCTGGGGATATACGCAGGGGATATACGCTGGGGATATATGCTGGGGATATACGCTGAAGATATACGCTGGGGATATATGCTGGGGATATACGCTGGGGATATATGCTGGGGATATACGCTGGGGATATATGCTGAGGATATACGCTGGGGATATACGCTGGGGATATACGCTGAAGATATACGCTGGGGATATATGCTGGGGATATACGCTGGGGATATATGCTGGGGATATACGCTGGGGATATATGCTGAGGATATACGCTGGGGATATACGCTGGGGATATACGCTGAAGATATACGCTGGAACATGCAAACAGTCTCTTGGAACTCGTTCTAACAAGTGGCTCTGATGAGTTCAATGTCTCGTATGAATCGTTGAGTATTGAGTCTGAGAACGCTTGGCGTTTTGACTTAGATAGGTTGAAAATGAAAACTTATAAGTTGTTTCGTAGATATGTAGGTCTCACAGTTTTTTTTCTGGTAGCTGTAACAATGGAAGGACTCTAAAACAAGATCAAATGACCATATTATTTTTTCTGGGCTTTATTTTACTTGTTTCGTCAATTTTACAGCAATGTGCATCAAAATTAAACCGAAGGGTGGTTGCTTAATTAATCGGGATTCTTGGATTTTAGAATAGATTTGCAAGAAAAGTGATAAATGCAGTAATAATATAACAAGTCAAGGTGAATTGGACAAGTGCTGGACTACTCTACCCTATTCTGTTTAAATTTCTACTGACCTTTCTCTACATGGCAATTTAAGCATGCTTGTTTTATCTGTTGCCAAATAATTTTAATTGAATGAATAAAAACCAGCTGCAATTTTTCGACTAACCACTCTCATATCATGCAACGTATTTATCATTCTAGTCTGTTAACTTCTAATTAAATTTTCCACAATTCCGACTTTTCTTGACATATTCACTGCTAATCTAGCCACACCGAAAAGTCAATCATTGTTGCATTCAATTTTTGTTGCAAACATGATCGTCCATCTAAAATTATGACAAATTATTATTTTTAATTTGAAACTATTATTAATGGAGATAACTGAAACAAAAACTAGGCAATGGAGCAAAAATATTTTGGAATATTAGTTAACAACACTTGTAAGCATGCTTACAGAGAGGAGAATAAATAATGGCAAGAAAAATAAAATCAAGTGCCGTGACTAAGAATGTAATGCACAAACAAAAAATTTAATTCATCCACTAAAACTGAAACGCCATTACTATTACAGATACAGAACTGATTGGCGTTTTTTGGGCTACTTTAGGTTAATTATGACTTATAAACGGAAACACTGTGTTAATGAAATTCAAAACTGTTGAACAAGTTATCTAAAATCTATTATGCAATGTAAAATTAGTTTACGCACACTCGACTACAGGATTTATCGCAAGGGATACCGAGGTTCACCCACAAAATAAATAAATATCAGCCTTTAGCGAATATATATTTTCGTTTGCATCGATGTCAGATGCCCTTGTCTCAAAGGAAGTTGCCTTACTAAACCGGATGGGTGCAACCGCTAAGATAAGAACAATAATGATAATAGAGTATCCCTGTTGACAAGGGAAAATTTAGACACAAAATATATTTTATGAGGGGATCCAACTCCCCAAAAGGAGCACCTTTGTTGTAACTTAAAAATAAATACATTCATAGTTATGTCCACCTTCTTTTTCGGTCTGAGGAAACCTCCGGCGACAACCAATAATGCTCTCTTAGAATGGGGTGATTTCTAGGAACGTTAACTCCTAAGCTCGAACAAATACAACACAATAAAAAAAATATACAACTACTTCCCACCAATGTGTCCATTCTAAATCAGAAAAAAATAAACAGTTTTTTTTTTCTTTTCTATTTTTAAATATTTTTTTAATCACTTCTTGAACTAAGTCGAATTTTGTCTGGGATATTCTTAGAGATCAAACATAAGATATAACAAAACTTATCTGTTGCGATTCGCCATGATTTTGGTCAGGTTGGCATGAAAAAAATATCATTGGTAATTTATGTCCAATTTAAGTACTGTTAGTACGTAAGTTGGACTTTGCCTAAGTTTTGATTTACCGAAATTTGGAAACGCTATATAACATAGTTTAATATTTTTAGTTTAATAGATGATAATGCATGAGAAAATGTAACTTTTATCGATTTGAAAAAATTAAATTAAATGAAAAATTAATAAATTAAAAAATAATGTTTTATCACAATTACTATATCAAAATACGTCGAAAAATCAAAATTTGTAATTTTTATAAAAAAATAAATTTAAGTCAAGCTACTCATTTTGTTTCTACGATATTTAAGCAAACAGAGAGGGGTGTTAACAAAAGATAATGACTGAGGAGAGGGGGTAGTCTGGCAGAATATTGTTAACTTGAACAGTGATGTGGGAATGTGTAGACTGAGAAAGAGAGAGATGGGGGGGCGCATAAAAGAAAATTCGGTTCTTATCCACAATTGCTTTTATATTAAAAAAAAAACAGAAATTAAAAAAAAATTGTGTAGTGTACTTTGCCGTGATGGAACGAAAATATTACACTTCAAAAGTTACGAAAATTTGTCAAGTATTTTTATTTTCAACTAGAAAAATAAATTTAAGTCAAGCTGTTCATCTCGCGACGCCATCATTCAAAATGAGAGGTTTTTACTGTAATGCCTACGAATTAAAAATGATTTTTTTAAAATTAAAATAATAGATAAATTTACGTCGTTTTTGAAAAAATATTTTTTCACGGATACGTACATCATACAGATTTTTCTTTAATTTTTAATATGGGGGTAATTCTGGGCAAGGATTGAAAAATCTCATAATTTTTACATTATATTTTCTTATTGGTGTCCTCGTGCAATGCTGGACTTTCTTGCTAATACTAACGTAAAGAAGTCATCAGGTGAGTAAATAAGTTCAATAAATCTTTTACTTTACGTTCGACGTGGATGTTCTGAAAGACAAATATCACCCATGTTAGGAATCGGTTGTAGTCTTCGAGATTTGAAAAAAAAAACAATTGCCACATACGAGAATCCATCGAAGCATAGCGGTATGAATTGAGGTCGGATTAATCTGAGAGATTTTTTGATACAAAAGATAATTAATATTATGGTTCGTCTTATTTCTGAGAAAAAAAACTAAAAATATAAGTAATTTGAGCAATATTTGCAGATTATGCCCAGAAAAGTATATTTATTTCGTATTAATTCTTTATTTAGTTTGCTTGATTTTGAGTCTCGTTCAGTCAAGAGTAAAAAGAAGTAAACATTTCAGTCAGATTTTCTTTACCTAAGAAAACTTTATACAACGAGAAATAAAAAAGTATAATACGTTGCTTCAAGCTTATATCAGACCATAATATCTGCTCTATACATTCTCAATAGGCAATACTCCCAGGTATTATCTTAATTGTTTTGACAAAGGAGATTGGTTTATCAGGAATATTTTAGATTCCGATCTAGGCAATTTTTGTGCTCATCCAGTTTGACCCCTTTTGGCAAACAAGATTTCTCACAATACACTGACCTTGTGCCGAACTTTACTGCAGCAGAGGACAGGCAGATAAACAGTTAAACATTGTTGCAATGTATAGTATAGATATCATTT
>NC_136524.1:18344214-18346714 GCF_053919585.1 Euprymna scolopes | reverse complement strand
TGTTATTCAAAATGGATTAATCATCCATTAATCTCAATTAAATTACGTATCTAATTCAAGTTTCGATAACTAAGTAGTCGAAAGTTCATAAATATATCTGGGAATAATACATCGATGCTATTTTGAACGGATTATCTTTGTCCAGTCACCATCAGATCCATTGAACAGCCCATAAAAGCGGCTATAATGTTGTGTATAGAGTTATGGACTTAATTGCTAACCTGGTTAGTTGTCATTGTTATCCATTTCTTTATTCTAATAAACATATTCTTATCGTAATAGTAATGATCATCTTCTCTTTTCTTCTATACTTTTGAAAGGAAAAAAATTATCTTATCCACTGTATTAACAAGACAATGACAAATTATATAGTATCTTGATTTTTAACACCATGCAAGGTACGTTAGTCAATCTGTACTATACAATGGAGAATCACGCAATAGCAACTACGATGACTTACTTTGGATCCACAGACCACGGGTTGGGAACTGAAGTTGACAGAGGTTGGGGGGCACGAGTAGCAATAATAGGCTAGAGTCGCCACTGATATATATATATGTATATATATATATATATAGAGAGAGAGAGAGAGAAAATAAAAACGAACAAACCGTATTATGTGTTCAGCAACGTTTCGTTTTTATTTCGAGACTTCCAGAGGAAGTATCGAAATAAAGACGAAACCTTGATGAACACATAATACGGTTTGTTCGTTTTTATTTTTTCTCTATTTTGTCGGAATACTATTTCCATTATTTTCATCATATATATATATATATATATATATATATATATATATATATATATATATATATATATATATATATATAATATATATACAAACAACGGGTATATGGAGAAAGAGACATTATATATATATATATATATATATATATATATATATATATATATATGTCTTTTTCTACATATACCCGTTGTTTGTATGTATATATGCATATATATATATATATATATATATATATATATATATTTATATATTAATTCAATATATATATATATACATTTCTGTGTGTGTATACAGAAATATACCAAGCGTAATTATTACGTTAACACACACACACATACTAGCAGGGACAGTCGACGTATATATATTTCTTTCAGATATTAATAAACTGTTTGCCGTGATATATATATATATATATATATATATATATATATATATATATATATATCAAGCAGCCCGGCATTGCACGGTCATAAACTACGCTTCAATATGATATTTTGATTAATGCAGATTTCGTATTTTTTATATTATATTGGACCCAATATCTAGTAATGATTTAAAAAGTTTTTAAAAAATTACTCGTGCGCCAGCACCTATAATCGAAACCAAAACGTTCAGCTTACGATTTATTTTTTCTTTTGACGTTATTGCCTGAATTATGAAGACATGTTTGCTGAAGGCTAAAAATTGAAACATGAACCAATAACCTTCACCTGGCAAATTCCATCTTTTTAATTTTCGTACTTTTGCACCGATTTTCCCCGGCTAAAACCCTAATATAAAGTTTTGCCAGCGTTTGAATATCCGGTATATGAAGTTTTATGTCTGTAGACCAAGAACTGACAGAGGAGTTTGGTAGGCAAACTTTTTTAAACAAAAATATATATGTATACATAAATATATATGGAAACAATTTTCTGCTTGCTATAAACTTTTTACGCAAATATTATGCAAGTATAAATCATGTAGAATATCTGCATGAATATAATTACACTTAATAATTTACTAAAGATGATCATCCCATAAGAAAACCGAAAAAACTAATAGAAAATTAATTAAAATGAATGTTTAAAAGAATATGCAAATTAGTAAGATCTTTTGCAGATTAATTCAATTCCACAAGCCATATATAAGAAAGTTGTATTTAAAAATAAATAGAAAAAAGTGTTTTTTAATATGAATATCAATCTACAAAATCATATATATATATATATATATATATATATATATATATATATATATATATATATATATATATATATATATAAATGGAGGGAGACATATAAAGAAAGTGTGTTCGTTATCGTAGATCAATTATCTATTCATCCAGCATGTGTGTGTTCGTGTGTGTGATTTAAAAAATCACAATTCCTATATAAATATAATTAATACTATTCTTAAAATCGCAAGATTAATTATTATGTTAACACACACACATACTAGCAGGGACACTCGACGTTGCCCGGGATTAAATGAGGATCAACGAATGTTCATTACTTTTATTGTCATCGAAATCGCTGAAATCGTCCATTTTTCAATCAAATCAGTTGATTGCCTGCTCTAGTAGAGGACCTATTGCGGGAGGAATCTTCACACTCTGTTCACAATACATTGTAGGCGAGATTGCACCGTACTGAACCTACTGTTCATTTTATAAAATTATTTTATACTTGAATTAAAGTTTAAAATGCAAAAGTCAAGTACCATGGTTCAATTGTGTTCTAAAAAGAAACATTCATTTCGAACATGCTCTTG
>NC_136524.1:18339214-18341714 GCF_053919585.1 Euprymna scolopes | reverse complement strand
TGAAGGAAATAAGGGAAGAAAGGTTGAAGGAAATAAGGGAAGAAAGGTTGAAGGAAATAAGGGAAGAAAGGTTGAAGGAAATAAGGAAAGAAAGGTTGAAGGAAATAAGGAAAGAAAGGTTGAAGGAAATAAGGAAAGAAAGGTTGAAGGAAATAAGGGAAGAAAGGTTGAAGGAAATAAGGGAAGAAAGGTTGAAGGAAATAAGGGAAGAAAGGTTGAAGGAAATAAGGGAAGAAAGGTTGAAGGAAATAAGGAAAGAAAGGTTGAAGGAAATAAGGAAAGAAAGGTTGAAGGAAATAAGGAAAGAAAGGTTGAAGGAAATAAGGAAAGAAAGGTTGAAGGAAATAAGGAAAGAAAGGTTGAAGGAAATAAGGAAAGAAAGGTTGAAGGAAATAAGGAAAGAAAGGTTGAAGGAAATAAGGAAAGAAAGGTTGGAGGAAATAAGGAAAGAAAGGTTGAAGGAAATAAGGAAAGAAAGGTTGAAGGAAATAAGGAAAGAAAGGTTGAAGGAAATAAGGAAAGAAAGGTTGAAGGAAATAAGGAAAGAAAGGTTGAAGGAAATAAGGAAAGAAAGGTTGAAGGAAATAAGGAAAGAAAGGTTGAAGGAAATAAGGAAAGAAAGGTTGAAGGAAATAAGGAAAGAAAGGTTGAAGGAAATAAGGAAAGAAAGGTTGAAGGAAATAAGGAAAGAAAGGTTGAAGGAAATAAGGAAAGAAAGGTTGAAGGAAATAAGGAAAGAAAGGTTGAAGGAAATAAGGAAAGAAAGGTTGAAGGAAATAAGGGAAGAAAGGTTGAAGGAAATAAGGGAAGAAAGGTTGAAGGAAATAAGGGAAGAAAGGTTGAAGGAAATAAGGGAAGAAAGGTTGAAGGAAATAAGGGAAGAAAGGTTGAAGGAAATAAGGAAAGAAAAGTTGAAGGAAATAAGGAAAGAAAGGTTGAAGGAAATAAGGAAAGAAAGGTTGAAGGAAATAAGGAAAGAAAGGTTGAAGGAAATAAGGAAAGAAAGGTTGAAGGAAATAAGGAAAGAAAGGTTGAAGGAAATAAGGAAAGAAAGGTTGAAGGAAATAAGGAAAGAAAGGTTGAAGGAATAAGGAAAGAAAGGTTGAAGGAAATAAGGAAAGAAAGGTTGAAGGAAATAAGGAAAGAAAGGTTGAAGGAATAAGGAAAGAAAGGTTGAAGGAAATAAGGAAAGAAAGGTTGAAGGAAATAAGGAAAGAAAGGTTGAAGGAAATAAGGAAAGAAAGGTTGAAGGAAATAAGGAAAGAAAGGTTGAAGGAAATAAGGAAAGAAAGGTTGAAGGAAATAAGGGAAGAAAGGTTGAAGGAAATAAGGGAAGAAAGGTTGAAGGAAATAAGGAAAGAAAGGTTGAAGGAAATAAGGAAAGAAAGGTTGAAGGAAATAAGGGAAGAAAGGTTGAAGGAAATAAGGGAAGAAAGGTTGAAGGAAATAAGGAAAGAAAGGTTGAAGGAAATAAGGGAAGAAAGGTTGAAGGAAATAAGGGAAGAAAGGTTGAAGGAAATAAGGGAAGAAAGGTTGAAGGAAATAAGGAAAGAAAGGTTGAAGGAAATAAGGAAAGAAAGGTTGAAGGAAATAAGGAAAGAAAGGTTGAAGGAAATAAGGGAAGAAAGGTTGAAGGAAATAAGGGAAGAAAGGTTGAAGGAAATAAGGAAAGAAAGGTTGAAGGAAATAAGGGAAGAAAGGTTGAAGGAAATAAGGAAAGAAAGGTTGAAGGAAATAAGGAAAGAAAGGTTGAAGGAAATAAGGAAAGAAAGGTTGAAGGAAATAAGGAAAGAAAGGTTGAAGGAAATAAGGAAAGAAAGGTTGAAGGAAATAAGGAAAGAAAGGTTGAAGGAAATAAGGAAAGAAAGGTTGAAGGAAATAAGGAAAGAAAGGTTGAAGGAAATAAGGAAAGAAAGGTTGAAGGAAATAAGGAAAGAAAGGTTGAAGGAAATAAGGAAAGAAAGGTTGAAGGAAATAAGGAAAGAAAGGTTGAAGGAAATAAGGAAAGAAAGGTTGAAGGAAATAAGGAAAGAAAGGTTGAAGGAATAAGGAAAGAAAGGTTGAAGGAAATAAGGAAAGAAAGGTTGAAGGAAACAAGGAAAGAAAGGTTGAAGGAAACAAGGGAAGAAACGTTGAAGGAAACAAGGGAAGAAAGGTTGAAGGAAACAAGGGAAGAAAGGTTGAAGGAAACAAGGGAAGAAAGGTTGAAGGAAATAAGGGAAGAAAGGTTGAAGGAAATAAGGGAAGAAAGGTTGAAGGAAATAAGGGAAGAAAGGTTGAAGGAAATAAGGAAAGAAAGGTTGAAGGAAATAAGGAAAGAAAGGTTGAAGGAAATAAGGGAAGAAAGGTTGAAGGAAATAAGGGAAGAAAGGTTGAAGGAAATAAGGGAAGAAAGGTTGAAGGAAATAAGGGAAGAAAGGTTGAAGGAAATAAGGGAAGAAAGGTTGAAGGAAATAAGGGAAGAAAGGTTGAAGGAAATAAGGGAAGAAAGGTTGAAGGA
>NC_136524.1:18303958-18339114 GCF_053919585.1 Euprymna scolopes | reverse complement strand
TGAAGGAAATAAGGAAAGAAAGGTTGAAGGAAATAAGGAAAGAAAGGTTGAAGGAAATAAGGAAAGAAAGGTTGAAGGAAATAAGGAAAGAAAGGTTGAAGGAAATAAGGAAAGAAAGGTTGAAGGAAATAAGGAAAGAAAGGTTGAAGGAAATAAGGGAAAGAAAGGTTGAAGGAAATAAGGAAAGAAAGGTTGAAGGAAATAAGGAAAGAAAGGTTGAAGGAAATAAGGAAAGAAAGGTTGAAGGAAATAAGGGAAGAAAGGTTGAAGGAAATAAGGGAAGAAAGGTTGAAGGAAATAAGGGAAGAAAGGTTGAAGGAAATAAGGGAAGAAAGGTTGAAGGAAATAAGGGAAGAAAGGTTGAAGGAAATAAGGGAAGAAAGGTTGAAGGAAATAAGGGAAGAAAGGTTGAAGGAAATAAGGGAAGAAAGGTTGAAGGAAATAAGGGAAGAAAGGTTGAAGGAAATAAGGGAAGAAAGGTTGAAGGAAATAAGGGAAGAAAGGTTGAAGGAAATAAGGGAAGAAAGGTTGAAGGAAATAAGGGAAGAAAGGTTGAAGGAAATAAGGGAAGAAAGGTTGAAGGAAATAAGGGAAGAAAGGTTGAAGGAAATAAGGGAAGAAAGGTTGAAGGAAATAAGGGAAGAAAGGTTGAAGGAAATAAGGAAAGAAAGGTTGAAGGAAATAAGGAAAGAAAGGTTGAAGGAAATAAGGAAAGAAAGGTTGAAGGAAATAAGGAAAGAAAGGTTGAAGGAAATAAGGAAAGAAAGGTTGAAGGAAATAAGGAAAGAAAGGTTGAAGGAAATAAGGAAAGAAAGGTTGAAGGAAATAAGGAAAGAAAGGTTGAAGGAAATAAGGAAAGAAAGGTTGAAGGAAATAAGGAAGAAAGGTTGAAGGAAATAAGGAAAGAAAGGTTGAAGGAAATAAGGAAAGAAAGGTTGAAGGAAATAAGGAAAGAAAGGTTGAAGGAAATAAGGGAAGAAAGGTTGAAGGAAATAAGGGAAGAAAGGTTGAAGGAAATAAGGGAAGAAAGGTTGAAGGAAATAAGGGAAGAAAGGTTGAAGGAAATAAGGGAAGAAAGGTTGAAGGAAATAAGGGAAGAAAGGTTGAAGGAAATAAGGGAAGAAAGGTTGAAGGAAATAAGGGAAGAAAGGTTGAAGGAAATAAGGGAAGAAAGGTTGAAGGAAATAAGGGAAGAAAGGTTGAAGGAAATAAGGAAGAAAGGTTGAAGGAAAATAAGGGAAGAAAGGTTGAAGGAAATAAGGAAAGAAAGGTTGAAGGAAATAAGGAAAGAAAGGTTGAAGGAAATAAGGAAAGAAAGGTTGAAGGAAATAAGGAAAGAAAGGTTGAAGGAAATAAGGAAAGAAAGGTTGAAGGAAATAAGGAAAGAAAGGTTGAAGGAAATAAGGAAAGAAAGGTTGAAGGAAATAAGGAAAGAAAGGTTGAAGGAAATAAGGAAAGAAAGGTTGAAGGAAATAAGGAAAGAAAGGTTGAAGGAAATAAGGAAAGAAAGGTTGAAGGAAATAAGGAAAGAAAGGTTGAAGGAAATAAGGAAAGAAAGGTTGAAGGAAATAAGGAAAGAAAGGTTGAAGGAAATAAGGAAAGAAAGGTTGAAGGAAATAAGGAAAGAAAGGTTGAAGGAAATAAGGAAAGAAAGGTTGAAGGAAATCAGGAAAGAAAGGTTGAAGGAAATAAGGAAAGAAAGGTGAAGGAAATAAGGAAAGAAAGGTTGAAGGAAATAAGGAAAGAAAGGTTGAAGGAAATAAGAAGGAAAAAGGAAAGAAAGGTTGAAGGAAATAAGGAAAGAAAGGTTGAAGGAATAAGGAAAGAAAGGTTGAAGGAAATAAGGAAAGAAAGGTTGAAGGAAATAAGGAAAGAAAGGTTGAAGGAAATAAGGAAGAAAGGTTGAAGGAAATAAGGAAAGAAAGGTTGAAGGAAATAAGGAAAGAAAGTGAAGGAAATAAGGAAAGAAAGGTTGAAGGAAATAAGGAAAGAAAGGTTGAAGGAAATAAGGAAAGAAAGGTTGAAGGAAATAAGGAAAGAAAGGTTGAAGGAAATAGGAAAGAAAGGTAGGAAATAAGGAAGAAGGTTGAAGGAAATAAGGAAGAAAGGTTAAGGAATAAGGAAGAAGGTTGAAGGAAATAAGGGAAGAAAGGTTGAAGGAAATAAGGGAAGAAAGGTTGAAGGAAATAAGGGAAGAAAGGTTGAAGGAAATAAGGGAAGAAAGGTTGAAGGAAATAAGGGAAGAAAGGTTGAAGGAAATAAGGGAAGAAAGGTTGAAGGAAATAAGGGAAGAAAGGTTGAAGGAAATAAGGGAAGAAAGGTTGAAGGAAATAAGGGAAGAAAGGTTGAAGGAAATAAGGGAAGAAAGGTTGAAGGAAATAAGGGAAGAAAGGTTGAAGGAAATAAGGGAAGAAAGGTTGAAGGAAATAAGGAAAGAAAGGTTGAAGGAAATAAGGAAAGAAAGGTTGAAGGAAATAAGGAAAGAAAGGTTGAAGGAAATAAGGAAAGAAAGGTTGAAGGAAATAAGGAAAGAAAGGTTGAAGGAAATAAGAAAGAAATTGAGGAAAGAAAGGTTGAAGGAAATAAGGAAAGAAAGGTTGAAGGAAATAAGGAAGAAAGGTTGAAGGAAATAAGGAAAGAAAGGTTGAAGGAAATAAGGAAAGAAAGGTTGAAGGAAATAAGGAAAGAAAGGTTGAAGGAAATAAGGAAAGAAAGGTTGAAGGAAATAAGGAAAGAAAGGTTGAAGGAAACATAAAATGAGAGAAGGATGAAACGAACTTTAAAAAAAATAGCGAAAAGGGAAAGGGGAAAGAAAGATGAAAACATGGCAAGATAAAAAAATAAATAACTATGACTAAGTAAAATCAATCAAGGAAAAAAGAAGAAAAAAAGAAGAAAAACAAAATTAAGATAACATCACGTGTGTTGACGTCAACCTAACATTAATATCTACACATCGAATCATCTCGTTCATTAATCATTTCATTAATCGAACATTTACTTACATCAAAATGCAATAGCATAAACTAATATGAATTATTTAAATTATATTTCGAACTTCTTTAATATGCGCTCTTTTTTTTCCTTGCGCTTGTATACAAGACACACTACATAGCCAATTTCACCCTCCAGGGATATTTCACATAATAAGCACTCCATTCTCTCTTAATTAACAATTACGTATGTTGCAAATGCATAACAATAATCTTTCTTGGTTGCTTTTTTTTTGTCTTATTTATTTGTTGAAATTATTTGTATAGCATCTTAATAGGTACAAAAGATTATCTTTTATACATTGTCGGATACAGGTGTTTATATGCATCTGCATGAGTAACCTTATTGTCTTATTACATACTTGATGATTAAATAAGGTAAATATAAACCACTTTTATCCGTAAATATTCTTAACGTGTATTTCTTTAAAATACACACGTACGATACTAATGATTTAAAACTAAACCCACATTCTCTTAAAAACAGAAAATGTTATTAAATTAACTAAAAATAGTGTTAAATAAATATTAAATTTAACCTAAATTTTTTTTAAATAGACTAACAAATTACGTTTACAAGGGAGGGTAAGGGAGAAAGGAATGATGACTAGCAATACACGACTGTTTCGTATACATATTTTTTTGTTAGTGTGTCGGATCTTTTGTGGACTCTATCAACTAGAAGGGAGATTTATGATGGGTTTTTTTTTTGTTTTTTAATCAATTTTCACCCTTACCAAGGCACAGTGCCACTTTTAAGTAGGGGGCTACTGTTGATGACATAAGTTGCAGAGATATTATGAAGGGAGATGAGTAGCAAGATATCTGTTCACATTACACTTGAACTTCTGTATGTCAGTACAGTTGGGAAAGCAGAATCCCGGAAGAGAGTTCCAAAGTCTAGCAGTTCTGAGAATAAACTATTGGAGTAAAAGGCTTTCTTACATCTGGGGATTTCTAGTGTGAAGGAGTTGGATTTAGCTGCTTGTCGGGTTTGTCGGGGGTATTCACGTCGAGGGGGTACAAGTACTTGTAGTTCATCAGAGCATTCACCATTAAAATACTTGTATATCAGGCAGAGGGATGCAATATTTCGTCAATAGGACAGAAACTGGTATGTAATAATATAATAATTTTCTTAGCACATAGAAATTACATATTGTTCTCGCAAGTTATTCTTGTATAAATCCCTGTATATTGCGGCTGGGATGAAAGTGTAGCATTTTCTCTTTCCTCTGTCAAAAAAGAAGCACTTTGTTTATTACGGTTTTTAAAAAAATAAGTCAGCTATTTTAATGATTTCATGAAAAAAATCCTTTTAAAATAAAAAAAATTATTTACAAAAACCTCATTAATTATTTAATTAATTCCAAATGGATGCATTTTGGTTTCTTAGAAAAGAAGTCAATCATTTTGAACAAATTCGTACGTAAAATAAAAGCTTTTCCCCAACAAAAAATTTATTTAAATACCTAATAATTCAACCGTTTTTATTAATTACTTCGTGAAATTTAATTTTTTTAAATTATTTTTATTTAATTTTCCCTTCTATTATTAAGACAATATAAAATTATCTCCGAGTTACGTCGGGTAGAAACATTTAGTTATTTATAAATATTAATTATTTATAAATATTAGTTATTCATAAATATTTGTTATTTATAAATATCAGTTATTTATAAATATCAGTTATTTATAAATATAAGATTTAAAAATAAAACTGGAAATTATTTATGGTATTTAAAAAGGAGGAAAGCTAAACAAGAATCAAAGTAAAAATCAGATAATAACAACAATGTAAAAAATGATGGTGAGGTTGAGTATGTACAGGTAGTGTATGTATAAATATTGTTAAAATACCGGAGGTTACACAACGTTAAGACTGATCTTTACTTGGATGGGTGTTGTTGCAAGAGTGAAAGATGAAAAATGTAAGTAACAGTAAGTCATAATCTCTAATATGCTTGTGACAGATATCTATTCACCTTTGCGACCCCTTAACTGTGCAGTAGTAGGATAGACAACACCCACAAGCCTTGATAGTGTAACTACTTTATGAGAAGGAAATGTCCAAAAAAAGTGTCTTTCTATTCTTTTTTCCGGGTGTGCTTTTGGTCGTATTGAATGTTTTCTTGCCACTGGGAATTATCGGGTAAGAAGAATTATTGCTAGTGATAGAGAGTAGAGAGTCTTTTTAAAGCGTGTTCATTGTATCTAAACATAAAAACAGACCAACATCTAGCGTAAATAGATGCTTCTTTTTATGTTCGCATCTAACAAAATGACGTTGCAAATATGTCATCTTAATGTTTACATAGACCCTTTACAGCGTGCCAGCAACGTTACTTCACAAACTGCAAACATGCTGCCTTCTTCTGGCGTACCATTAATGAATAAAATTTAAATATTAACATACATATTCATTATGGTTGGAATTCTGTGATGCTGTTAACATGCAAAGAAATAAAACAAATTGTGGTAGGTGCTCTGCCGAAAATTGATAATAAATTCCAGGAAAATTTCATCATGTGAATAAGTAATTCACAATATTAAAAAATTTATTATATTAATAAGTCACTACTTATCAAGGCCAAAAGCCACTCGTAGATAAAAGCTAATGAAATGGCTAGATTGCAAGTTGAATGATTATGAACACTATTAGAGGATTAAACTGATGAAAGCAATGTATAAAAAAGATAATGATTTCTGGGAAGTACCTGTTCATACTGGGTTTTAAGGCAGTCATGTTGTAATCTACAAGAAAGCAATCAAGTGGCAACGTGTGGAAAAAAAAGTAGAAAAAAACTCTACTGAAGTTCCGTTTGATGTTTTTTTTTTCAGTTCTTGCTGTGAATATTTTACAGTGAGGAACCACAGACCGGAGCTCAGTCGAGCATTTTTCCATGGAAATAAGGATAGATTAGAGAAAGATTAGCAACGTCTGTTATGTGAAAAACTAGTTGTAAAGAACAGAAGAGATCACGTCTCACTAGATTGCGAAGTTGGTTTTGTTCTAAGAAATAATACTCTGTGCAGCACCTCCCGAGATGTGACAGTAGTACAGTATAAATATGGAAATACATATGTTACGTTCTATTGTGCTACTATAACGTTTAGGCTATTTTGCGATATTCATTATTTACGTGTTTACAGTTTTGTCTCTGTTTACAGTCTACGTTTACTGTTTCCCTGAGATTCTGTTTCACTGTTCAAGTTTTCTTTTCGTGCTCATGTCCACGTGTTTTCAAGTGTTATATTTTGACCTGTTCTATAAAGTGTCCATGTAAACACTTCTCTTCATATTTTGGTTTTTTTAATTTTTTATTTTCCGTTTCGGTACTATTCGTATTTCCGTGCACTTTTGTTGGCAGTGATATTCAGCCTTTCTATACTTTGTGCCACGCGTGCTTCTTCTTATTCTAGTAAAATAATGCTATTTTAATCTTTACTAGCAGGGAGACCCGACATTATCCGGGATTGAATGAGAATCAACAAATGTTCCACCCGCCCATATTTTTATTGTCATCGAAATTGGTAAAATTGTCCATTTTTTAATCAAATCGATTGATTGCCTGTTCTAGTTAGGTATCCACCCTGGCAGCGTACCAGGACGAAACTTCATATACTTCACCGCAGTGACTTAGTCCGCAATACATTGTAACTTACATTGCACTGTAGAGAATTGAATGTTGATTTTATAAAATTATCTGTAAATAATCGCTTCACTTAAAGTTTAAGATGCAAAAGTTAAGTATCATAGTCCAATTATGCTCTAAACAGAAACATTCATTTTGAACGCGCCCCTGTCTTTTCAAAGAACCTACTGTTGATTTTACGAGATTATTTTTGCATAATATTTTGAACAAAAGTTAAACGTATAAAAGTCAAGTATCATGGTTCAATTGGACCCTAAAAAGAAAAAATCATTTTGGACGTGCCCCTGTTCTTATAAAAGAATCTACACTTGATTTTATAGGCTGGGCCTTTCTACTTATGCGGTGATAAAGTTTCTCAAATGTGCTTGTGGCGTTAGATTGTATAAAACTTTAAACTTTAGTAAAAATCGTATTTCCTTCTTAATAGGATATTTTTCAAATATAGATTTTCGATATTGATCAGAAGCATTCGTATCTATATGAGAACACTCTCAGACACATCAAGTACCTTGAAGTTTAAAAAAATCGGCCCAGCTGTTTTGGAGTTCATCGGGAATTATCTCTCTCGCACACATAACCCCTTTTATATAATAGATAGATAGATAGATAGATAAATAGATAAATAGATGACATGATTATATGTAAATAGCTTCCAAAAATTGCAGTCTCTTAATAAAACGATTATTTTTTAAGAATTACAGGGCCAGTTCAATGTACTTTCGCTTCAACAGTTAGACATTTCGAAGGCTCACAAAATCATTTTTGTTTTCTTCTATTATATAAAAAAAATAAACAGCTGAGTTGTTTACTGTAATACATTTGACGGGTTTAATTTGGTAATCTAAATTATGCTAATAAGATTTTTACAAAATCAGCACTTTATAACATTGCATTATAAAACAACAACAAAAAAGTCGTGTAAGTCGTGTAGAGGCGGTAAAGCCTGGGAGAGTGGACCTTCAAGAACTGAACAGAACCATATTGCTGAACTGATTTGTATTGTCATAATGTTTATATCGAAGCAAAAACAAGACAATCAATCTGAAACATAGTCTATTCCTAACAAGAAGCGTCCGTCAGTCGTAATGGCGGCAAGTAAGTGTAATTACTTGTTTTCTTTGATGAATTGACAGACATAGATACCTGCATACCAGTACCCCACCCTACTTACATACATTGTTACGTGTGTGTGTGTGTGTGTGTGTGTGTGTGTGTGTGTGTGTGTGTGTGTGTGTGTGTGTGTGTGTGTGTTAGTGCGCATGTGTTTTACGGTGATTGAGACACATGTTCAACAGACTTCCGGTTTGTCTTGTTTTGATGTTTAGCGTACACTTGAGTGCAGATTGTTCACTGGGCCTATTTTAATAAAAGCCACTCGTGACATGTTCCGTTCCAATACGGTTGTCTGCTATCACACTTATCTTTTCAAGAAATAAAAGACTGCGTTCTCTTATGGGAGAGAAAAAAGATGTCATTTATCATTTCATTTAGTACAATTCTCATAAATCGAAATACTCTCGACTGTCTGTCCCACTTATTCGGCTTACATGACAGAGAAAGCAAATTGTCCTCGTAACCAAACCGAATAATCACTAGTAACATTCGTCATAGTAGTGTTTACTCAGCGTCACCCGGGTGCAGACATATTGTCGGATAGGAGACTTAGAGAAAAACAACTCAGAATAGAATTGACTATTATTCTTTGGAGACTTATCTTCACTGTTTTTTTACAACGTTTCAGCCGATGTAACCTCTGACCTAAGTGTATTTTGTAAAAAAACAGGTATTTTTCTCTAGAACTCGGGAATCTGTACGGAATTCCGAACAGACCCCTTTATATATATATATATATATATATATATATATATATATATATATATATATATATATATATGGGGATTGCATGCCTTCGTTCCATCATCTATGGCCGAATAGAAGAGTCCTAAATTATAGCTGACAGAACGAGAGCATGCAACCATCACGTATTAAATAAAGGGTTCCGTTCGAAATTTCGTTCAGGTTTCCGAGTTCGACATAAAGTTTCCCGAGTTCTAAATGATTTGCCCAAAGAAGATTCAAGTTTACACTATGTGTACAATACGGCCAGCATCATTGCAGATTTCGAGAGTTGGGTCATGTTCTTCGAATCCCTAGAAAAGATTTATTTATGTGCCTATGTTCCGATGCTAAAAACGATTCTTTTAGCTTTTTTTCCTTTTGATTGTTTGAGACTTAAAATTCCATTGCTGGTACTAATGATAAAATGATAAATATTTACTGATTTTAAACTACAAGTAGAACTAAAATGAATGCATTTTTTATGTTTGTACATAATAAATTGGTTTTACAGTTAGCTGAAAATAAAATAAATTAACTACTCTACATCTAAATATTTAGAAGTATAAACGAATCAGAACTTAAAGAATTGGAAATTGTATTGGAATCAAGAAAAGTAATGGAATCGTCCAATCACTATTATGTATACATTTTATTGTGTTTAAAAAATTCGTTGAAAATTATATATCTATGCCATTACTTGCTAAATAATAGATACATTTAATTTTTAAAGTGCAACAAAATGTAAATAACATAAAACTAATATAACAACGAAATGTAAATAACATAAAATAAATCCACAGTAATTTTTAGATTCAATTTGAATTAAAGTTTTACATAATTGAGTAAAGTTTATTAAAGTGCACTTTAAAAACTGATAAATTTCAAATCCTGTACCTTAATTTTTAAAGTTTATAAGACATTTTGATTAACCATTATTATGCCTCGCAAGAAATGCTTTTCTAACGTGTACTAATATTTAGATATTATTATCCAAGTTGAATATGTTTTCCTCCTTTACAATTACTTTATTAATAAAATGAAACGCGAGATTGGATAAGGGATCAGCTACCTCTATTCCAGTAGAACGCAAATATGTTTTTCAATTTGTTTCATAAAAATTTCGTTTTACTTCGAGAATTACTTTTTTTTTCATAAACAACGACATTACCGCAATATCATTAATTTTAATGTTATATCAATTTCATTCAATTAATAATTTTAGGGCAAAAACATGTTCGAAGGTGATTTTGAAGTCTTGAAATTGCCAATTAGTAAATTTACAGCTACAATTCAAGTTTATAGGTAAAAGGCAGTTCATCAATATCTCTCTTGCACACAACACACACACACACACAGACACACAAACACACACACACAAACACACAAACACACACACAAACACACAAACAAACACACAAACACACACACACAAACACACAAACACACACACAAACACACAAACACACAAATACACACACAAACACACACACAAACACATACCCATTTTAGAACAAAATTTGCCCGGGCAATTAACGATTCCGTTAACAACTTCAAGATCAAACGTTAGCATGATTATTCAATTATTTTACTTCAATTTATCCAAACGAGGTACATTACCACTGTGACGTATGGGACTACTGTGCACTTGAGGCCATATTTATAGAGGCATCTTAAGTGATTAGTTGTGCAGCGAGATATTTGTTCACACTCATATAAAACTACCTTCTACGGCATACAAGCAGATTTGCATGAATCTGAAGAAACCTCAGATCCTATATCAACAACCGGGAATACTTCTATTTCGCTCATCCACTTATTCAACATTATTGAATCTGTTGGCTCAGCTAACGAGGGTCGCTCAAGTATGAGGGAAGAAAGGAATTTTGGAAAGTGGTGGTTTAAAAAATGGTATGATCCCCACACTTATCGAAAAAAAACAAACAAACAATCTCCAGCAAACATTTACAGGCGGCAGATTCGTCGCTGTTGTCGTCATTTTTATCATCATCATTAGCAGCAGCAGTGAAATGATGGTGGCTCAGTGGTTAACGACATGGACTAACAATCTAGGTGTGCATAAGTCCGAATCCCATTTGTTCCACAGAAAGACTTTCAGTTAGGAACGTTGGCAACCTTCACGTAGTCTCCCTTTTAGAAGGAATTCTTAATAGAAAGATATCAGGGAAAAGGAATATCAAAAAAAATTCACCATGAATGAAGCTCAATAACAACAAGCATCATCATCATCATCAGCAGCAGCAGCAGCAGCAGCAGCAGCAGCAGCAGCAACAACACATCACTACCATCACCGTCGCCACCGATGCATTTGTAGAACTTAACTATTTACCAAATAAGTCACAAATAGTGAAATTAAAGGTTAAAACTTTATTTGATTATTGAATTCTTTCATCACATATCAATTTCCCACGGCTAATGAATTTTACCTTCTTTTATTTGAAAATCGAAAGGTGATCATACCATGATCCATGAAATCTAGGTTATTTCGCTAGTCACATTTTTCTATTGTTATTATTATTTTAAATTTATTTTATACTATATGTGTGATTTCAGGTTTAAAATTTTGGCATTATAGAAGTCTTTCTTTTTCTTCTGATGTGTTGTAATTATCTACACTTAGTAAGTTGTGTCTACAATTGATAGCAATTTCGCCTCTACAGTAAATTTTAGCATAGATTTTCATATATATATATATATATATATATATATACATATTATTATTATTATTATTATTATTATTATTATTATTATTAGAGTATAAATTGGTATATATTGTGGTTAGGTAAATTATGCTTTTTGCTAAACAGCTATTTTGTAGAAACCAGCGCATTTTTATTTTACAGTTACATTTTTCTTAACTTTTATCTTTTTATAATTTCTCTTTAGGTTATTACTATTCGATTCATTACGATTTTATAGGCTTTTATTACTATTCTTATTCATTACTATTAAAGATAATAATCATAAATGTTATATTTGTCAGTTTTCTATCGAAAAATTAAAAGCAGCTATGTGTACGATCGTTTCCAGGACGAAATGGGCCTTTATTTATAACATCTCTTCATCAGCACAGATACTAAACGTTCGATTTTAAACCAAGCGGCAAATATGACAGTATAGCTCACCCTAAATTACGTAGAGATTAGAGAGAAATATTGGATATCTGTTATTAGCCAAGTTTCGAGAAGCAGACTTGTTCATTTTTTTTAATCTTGGTCTATTTAGTGATGTGTGGCTTTCGTTTTTTTTTTTTTTTTTTTTCGTTCATCTGTTCTAACTGAACTGATCTGTCGGTTCATGGATATTGTTAGAGAAGTTTAGGTATTGATGGTGAAGTTCTTGACATTGTTAGGTCTTTCCTTTCTGATCGAAGCTCGCGAGTAACTCTGGATGGAGTATCTTTTATTTTTCTTATTAATGCTAGTGTTCCTCAGTGATCTATTCTAGACCCAATAATGTTTCTCCTTTTTCTTTCATAAATGGCCTCCCAAAGAATATTATTAAGAAAATCAACATTTATGCTGATGACACCAATTCTGGTATTGCTTCTCGCCAATCTTCCTCAAATCAGTTGAAATATGCAGTTGATCTGGAAGTTAATTTGAGTTCAGTTATGGATTGGAGTAAAAATGGCTTCTTTTGTTTAATCCTTTAAAGAGTCAGGTATTGTCATTCAATCACAGGCGTGTCCCTTTACTTCCTGAGATTTTGATAGATGCTCTCGATGTGAAATCGACTCTTAAACTTCTTTGATTTTCTTTCTCATCAAATCGTTCTTTGAATTCATATATTAAATCCATTGCTATTTCTGCTTCTCGCTCTAAACACTTTCTCACACTTGAGACTATTCTCCATCTCTACAAATCTAATATCAGACCATCTATGGAATACTGTTGTCAAATTTGGGCTAGTGAATTTATGTCCCATTTGAAGGTTCTTGATTAATTGCAGAAACGTGTCTGCAATTTGACTGGACCCCTTTTTCTTCTCTCTCACAGACGTGATATCCTCAGATTTTTATATAAATGTCACATGTTCCTTAAAATTGTCTGATCTATTCGCAGCTACCTTTGTTCAAGCTGATTTAATTTAATGGTTTAGAGGCATCTACTAATTCGTTGTTAAAACATATACCTCATTGTAATACAACTTCCTAATCCAGTAGCTTCTTTCCAAGAACTGCAAGGTTGTGGTACTCCCTCCCTGCTCATTGTTTTCCTTCCACCTACAGCCTTAGCCTTTTCAAGACTAAGATATATAGGCATCTCAAGTCTTTGCAATAATCAGCTTTAGTTTTGTTAACTACTTACATCAAATGATTTCATACTCGAGCGATTTCCATTAAAAAACGATATATTTTAATTAGTTTAATATAGTTTAATTTGGTATGCGTATATTTTATGCAAATAGAAGCTTTGAAAATACGTTTTTGTACACCTACATATAACTTTATGAATTATGGGTATATTTGAATTGAATTGACTAAATTTATGTCTCTGCGCGTATGTACTATTGCAAATCTTGTCTATAATCTGTATATGTAAATATTTGATATACAGTGAGGAGTATGAACGGGCGGTTGGTTTTCTACTCAACTTTGGCTAACATGTGAAAGAGATAGAGTGAGAGAAAGGGGAGAGAGAAGTGTGTGTGTGTGTGTGTGTGTGTGTGTGTGTGTGTGTGTGTGTGTGTGTGTGTGTGTGTGTGTGTGTGTGTGTGTGTGTGAGAGAGTAAAAATATAGATTGAGTTTGACTTCTATTGATTCATGCACACTGACTAGGCGTACGAGGCCAGGCGGAGTAATTAGGAAATTTTTATATTTACTGTGTAATATGCATGCATATGAATGACTCGTAGGTCTTTCTAATTTTTAAAAGCTGCGAGGAGGGGTTAATGTCTATTGGTCAGGGATAATGACACGTTTATCATAACTACGATCTTATAAAAGTTATTTATTTATTTATGTTAGACGATTTTATGGTGTCTGATTTCTTTTGGAACAAGTTAATATTTAGTTGACCTTTAAGTCCCAATGGGATGTACAAACATGAAAATGCTAGTTCTAATATGTATCAAGTTTATTTTTATAAAATTCCACTTTAATTGAGCACTTTAAAAATATTTCGTCGATGTATTTTTATATATAAAAACCATCCGTCGTGGTGTTACGACTGCGGGCTTTTTTTAAATACATAATTTATTTAATATAGGTTTTTTCCTTGGAAGTAAAACATAATTAATTTTCATTTAAAACAGAAAACATTCTCAAATTAATCTCGTCATTCCGTAAGCACTGATTTGTTATTATTACGAAATAGCTAGAATTATTAAGGTCTATGTTTGCATCGAATTTATCTTTCATATATTATTTTTTGTGGTATATTTAAAATCCATTTACTGTGATTTTTTTGTGCACACAAGATAAATTAAGCATGAATATTCCTACATTATTTATTCTATAATCTGTGTACCCCTCAAAGGAAAATCAGACATTTGATAAAATTTCACTCCTTCTTAAACGGAAGCTAATTTGTAAAATACACCGGAAATGTTTCAAGAGTAAAACTCAACGGAAAACATTGATCGCAATTAGACTTCCGGTTTAGACATTTCCAAAAGACTTTAACGCTAAGCAAGGCAAATAAATCTTTCTAGAGTAATTACAGTCTGGAAATCTTTCTGAGTACAAAACGACCAAACGGAAAAAAATCGAATATATTCAGCGCACTCAATAAATAATCTATAACATTCTAATAAAATTATATATATATATATATATATATATATATATATATAATATATATTAGCCCTTGTATTTCTTACAATCAAGCATTTTGATACTTTCGGTCTGTTAAAGTTATATATATATATATATATATATATATGCACATATATTAGTATGTGCTACTGTTGTCCAATTTTAAGAACATATAATACAAAATCTGATTTATGAACGTTATATACATACATATATATATATATTTATATATATATGTATGTATAATGTAATTTTGGTTCGTTAAAAGTGAATAAAACCATATTTCTACGTTACCAATTTATTTGAAATTTTCAGTAAATCTATCTGTAAAGTCAATGAATGTTTGCATGTTATTAAAATAATTTTACATTGCGAATTATAAAAATATTAATTAAAATATAAATATTTTTCGAAGACGTTTCTGCGAGACTGCCCAATAATATTTCTGGTAACTACCGTTTCAACTACTCTCGAATTACAAGATTAGTAAAAAAAAAAAATGTTACTCATGCAGACAGTGATCCATGCTGAAATAATAACGTTATTATTAAAAAAAGACATTCTTAACATGGGGAAGGGAGGGTGTTTTGTACTTATTCTGTACTTTAACCTTACAATTGAATAAAAACATATAAAACTTTAATTAAACGCGGAAATACGATTTAAAAATAGCGTGGATCACTCTCTGCATTAGCACAAAAAAATCCCATATTTTAAAAATTTAAATTAATTTATGTACTCACCATTTTTTTAATTTTAAATACCTTTATTTATGTTAAGGCTTTTCACTCATGAAACATTAAGTTTTAATCGTTTAGTTTCTTTTCACGGCATTGTTTACATAAAAAAGTTTGTTTTAACTTTTTCTAAACTGTTTCATTTTTACAACATGCCTCAACGTATTATAAACACCCTAACCTCCCCATGTAAAAAAAAACACACGCCCTTCCATAAACCTCGAAAGCCGTTCTTAATATGGGGAGATGGGGGGTTCATTCCGAAAGCCGTTTTAATATATGGAAGTTAGGGTGTTTATAATATGCTGGGGCGGGTCGTAAAATTAACGAAGTTGCTATCTATTATTTATTGTAAAAATTGCTTGAAATTTATTTATTTGAAAAAAAAGAAAATTACAATTTGGTACTCCTTGGGCGTTGAGTTCCATGGCGACCAGCAGAAAAAAATAATAGTCGCTTCCTTAGTCCCCACCCACCCCGCACGTAACATCTTTTATTTACTTACGTTGCCGTAATTAAACGATTATTTATCACATTTACAAACATTTATTTATTTATTTATTTTGAAAAAAAGTTTTACTTTTTATGAATATTAAAAGTAAAATGGGTACTCATGCAGAGAGTGATCCGTATTGAAATAATAACGTTATTATTTAAAAAGCCATTCTTAACAGGGGAGGGTGTTTTGTACCTATTCTGTACTTTAACCTTGCAATTGATTAAAAAACCCATAAAACTTTAATTAAACGTGGAAATACGATTTAAAAAATAGCGCGGATCACTCTCTGTATTAGCACCGAAAAATGTTACTAAACATTTATTAATAATTTCTCACTTTTACAAACATTTGCTTTTAAATTTCTTTTTAAATGACGACTTTTTTTTTAATAGTATTTGCGGATGGGTATGTTGACAACCCTCCCCCCCCCCAATGGTGTTTATTCCGAAATCCGTTGTTAACATGGAGAGGTTGAGGGTGTTTATTCTGAAAGCCGTTCTTAACATTTGTGGAGGCGGACCTAATGTAAAAAAATAAATAAATAAATAAATAAATTTAAAAAAAAAACTAAATCATTTACTGATAACTTCTCACTTTTACAAATATTTTTTAATTTACATGCGCGGATGAACAAATTGTTGAATAGTGCGAAAACAAAACGTTTTTGTAATAAACTTCGGGATAGTTTTTTGGGTAAATATTTATATTTAGGTCCACCTCCACAATTTTCTTTTTTAAATGACGACTTTTATTGATAAATAAATTTACTTCTTCGCAAGTTTCATTGATAAATAAATCTACTTCTCTGCAACGGGCACTGAACCCTCCCCTTTTTTAATAGAATTTTCGGGTGGGTATGCTGACAACAAATATCAGTTACATTTTGCAAATAGCCCCCCCTCCAAAAGTGGTGTTTATTCCGGAAGCTGTTCTTAAGATGAGGATGTTGGGGTGATTATAAGGTGGAACTATTTAATCTAAAAATAAAACAAAAAAATAAAACAAGTTTTTTAAATGATTAAAATAATTTCTCACTTTTACAAACATTTTTACATGTGCACATAAGCAACTATTTTTTATTAACTTTTTTTACTTTTTTATTTAAAAATTATTAAATTTCAATAAATAGAATAATAAATCATTTATCATTAATATGTGTTTTTGGTTTTGTGTTGAATGAAACTTTTTTTTTTCGTTTCAACAATAATGAACCAATTTAAATCTTCCGGCATGCGTTTAAGGGTTACGAAATTATCAATAAATCGTTTAGTTACTAAGCCAACGTCAGTAAATAGAAAAAAATGTTACGTGCGCATGCATTAGTCTTGACTGGGGGGGTCTTAGGGAGCGACCATTAAATAATTATGCTGGTCGCCATGGAACTCAACGCCCAAGGAGTACATAAAGTGGCACTTATGCACTTATGTTATCGTGCTATTTTTAAAAATAGTATTTTCATGTTAAATTCAAATTTTGCAAAATCTTTTTCTTTTATTAATTTGTTAGGTGAAAGTACAGATAACCCGGTCGGTTTCTAATGCGTGGAAAATCTAGTCGCCGCCCCCCCAAAAAAAAGGGTTACTCTGGATAGTAACAAAAAATTAAAATTGCCTCAGTCTCGAAAGATTACTTCTCTACTGAACGAGAAAAAAACGGTGAAGTGTAGTTCACCTGTTTCTCTGATCCTCTCTCTTCCTCTCTTAATATCTCTCTCTACCCATTCCCTCTCTCAATCTATCTTTCTCTCTATATCACCCTCTCCATCTCTCTTTGAGCCCCTTTCTCTCTCTAACTCCCTCTATCTCTCTCCTTTCCTCTGTCTCATCCCTCTCTGTTTCTAACTCTCCCCCTCTCTCTGTTTATCTATCAATCCCTTTATCTCTCTATCTCCTTCTCTTTCTCTATTTTCATCTCACTTTCTCTTTTCTATCTATATATCTTCCTCTCTATCTGACCATCTCTAATCCCTCATCCTATTTTAGTCTCCTAAATTAATTACAGTGAATAAGGCATTGTCAAAGCATGGATAAATCCTATTTTAGTCACCTAATTTACTGACTGTGAGAATAGAAGTTATTTGGAAATTACTGCTACCTTGAACATCACCAGAAGTAACTGGTAAAACCTTTCTAATTAAATTGATTTTGGCAGCCATTTGGTAACAAAATGACATAGCCTTAGCTCTTGCTGCATGAGGAATACCTGCGACCTTGCTGCCAAGTAGAAGAATTATTTATTCTACTTTAAAAGATTCAATTTTTCAAAAATCTCATGTTCGACATCTCCAAAATATCCAATATGGGGAAAAATATTGCAGAAATTCAAACTTATTGTTTAGGATGAATGCTCAATAGTACGCAAAAAATCACTTGAGACTCTTGGTTGATCCTTGCAAGATTTGCGTGGCAATGTCAGACCATTTGGGAATGGAGTAATATTGCTTGCAGAAGATTTCAGACAAATGTTACCTGTTATTCTTCAATCAACATCAGCAGATGAAATAAATGCTTGCCTCAAATACTCTAATTTTTTGTTCCATGTGAAGACATTAAACTTAACTCAAAATACGCATGTCCAGTTGCAGACTGTTCGATCCGCACAAAAACTTCTGCATCACTTGTGGGAAATTGGGTACGAAAAAGTGATCAGAGTTAAAGGCAAAATTCTTTGACTTTTAACTTCTGTAATTTCTGTAATTTTATTTCATCAAAAGAACAGTTAGTTTAAAAGGTTTTTGCAGATATTCAAATTATAAGAATTCCACTTGACTGAATAGATGAGCTATTCTTGCAGGTCAATACAAAGATGCCCATGAACTTAACGCTATTATTCAATGTAAAATTCCAAGTGAGGTAGTCAAATACAAATCCATCGACACTGTTGTGAAAGCAGATAAAGTGGTTAATTATCCAACAGCTATATTTACAAGGGATGCCACCGCACGTATTGCAACTGAAATTTGGTGTACTAATTATTATGTTATGAAATATAAACCAACCCAAGCTTTGTTTTTTCACATAGACAATTTATGTTACGTATTCAAGAGTTACAAAACCAGAAATTCTCTATATCAGCTAAGAAAATGGAACAACAAAAACTGTGTACCCATGCAAAATGGAAAATTAAACCTATAAGAAACATGCTTTTTCTCATTTTGGAACTTTTTCCATTGCGCCAACTTGAGCCACAGCAACGCGTGGCAGGGTACAGCTAGTATATATATATATATATATATATATATATATATATATATATATTTCAATTCCACAAAATGTGTGTTTCAATATTCCTTAAATTTAGGTTATATTTGATGGCGCATTAATTCACTGAGAAAGATGCACCCCAGTCTTCGTTAAGACATGCATTTAGAAGAAGGAAAATTACTGATGTAAAAACCTGTGACCTACTGTAGGCTCTGTCTAGTAGCAGCCATTGTACTTACAATAGATTAGCAGTAATAGTAAAATGTGTGATTAGTTCTACACAAAGCCTTCACCACTATAAACAAATCATAGATATACGTCGAAATCGGCGGGAGAATCCGTATATATATATATATATATATAATAAATTACTAACAAGCTCTTCCTACGTATTGAGCACTTTTGAAGTAAGTACTTAAAGTTTACGCATAAATCTATACATTCGTATATTAATTTTATGTAAGTAAATGAAGTAGTTTATATATATATATATATATATATATATATATATATATATATATATATACTGAAGAGGACCGAAGGATTAGTCGAAAATATGTGCTTTTAAAAGAAACATTTTCGAGTTTAAACTCCAACTTGTGAGTCATCGGCTTGGGGTTATAAGCTGGTTGGGTGACCGCATCCCTTGTCGAAACGAAGTAGGTCCATTTTACAGTCGGATTTCGGTGCGGTTTGCTTGAATCTGTGTTGGTTAATGGAATTTCTTGTGTTCGGGACGTTTGCACAGTTGGTAGAGTGCTAGCCTCGCAGGCGAGAGCCTCAGATCCGTCTAACTGATGAGTCCAAATGAGGGCGAAACTCGAGTCTTGGACTTCCGGTTCGTTGACTGTCATGGCATTTTTGGGCTGCGACGTTGTTTGGCTGTGGTATATATATATATATATATATATATATATATATATATATATATATATATATATATATATATTGATTAGTCAACATATATTTTTTAATATATGTATATATGTATTACATCATATTATATGAGATAATAAATAAAGTATATACTCTTTATATATTTATATATATATAATGTTCAGTTTGGAAGAATTTATATATATTAGTATAAAAGTATACGCAACGCAAGTAAGTTACCAAGAAATGCTTAATTCAAGGAAAACTTCGCCATTTACATACATTTAGCCTGAAGAATACATTCAATGAATGAAGCAAAACGTTTCAGTGCCGTTTACTCCTAAATATACTCTTATGTATACACCAAGTGTCATGGGAATTTTAGTAAATCGTATGTATATCATACACATCAATTGTGGAAACATCTGCATATAAACAGTATCGATTACATATAATATACAAGTATGTTTGTTTAGTTAGACACCTCATGCAACAATTAATTGAGTACATTCAAGTACAGACTGTTAGTTGAATCATTTCATTGCATATATATATATATATATATATATATATATATATATATATATATATATATATATATATATACTAGCTGTACCCAGCCACGCGTTGCTGTGGCTCAATTTGGTGTAATGGAAAATTCTAATAAAAAGAGAAAACGCATGTTTTTTATATTCTTACTACAGCAATCCACTCCAAAAAGTAAAAAAAAAAAAAGTCGAAAATGAAAAAAAATGTTACTCTTGCAGAATTGGATCCTGATCCTCGGGATTACTGTCAATCATGGCTTGGGCTCGACCAACAATCAGTGGATGAATCTGAATATAGTAAAAATGTTGAAACGCTAAATGTTTTTTTTTCTGAATACAAAAATGTGAGTTAGTAATTAATATTTGAGTGATAATTGATATTTGACTATACACATATTCGAAAAAGTTGTCAAAAAACAAATAAATGAAAGCAAAGGTAAGTTATGTTCTACCCAACTGGATAATTGTTAGTGTTTTTATGTAATGTAAAATGTTTAATCGGCTCGAAAAACAGAGATGGTTGAAGACTCTGTTGAATACGTTAAGTTTGGGAAAGCAAGTTGAAAACTAAAAACTATACAATACAGTGTCAGAAACCCACCCAATATATGTTACCATGACATAGGCTGACATAATCGGTGGGTTTGTGACAATATTTTGTATAGTTTTTAGTTTTAACTTACTTCCTCAAACTTAACGTAATCAACAGTGTCCGCCACCATTTGTATCTTTCAAATGCACCGATAAACACTGTTTTTCGAGCCGACTAAAGGTTACATTAAATGAAAAGGGTTTGTATTACTAAACACAGATACAAAGAAGTTGTCAAAAAATAAACATATAACAAATCAATGTTATCAAAGGCAAGAAAAGCAAATGTTCTACCTAACTGGATAAGATTGTAGTGTTTTTAATGTAATGTATAATGTTTAATCGGTTCAAAAACATGTAGTTGAAAAATACAAATGGGGCAGACTGTATCAGACACGGTAAGTTTGGAGAAATTTTGGAAAAATGAGTTAACTAAAAACTATACAAAATACTGTTAGAAACTCACTCAATATATGTTACTGTGACGTAGGCTGACATATAATCAGTGGTTTTAAACTTTTGCTCGATACAGGTGACGACTTTTAAGAGTCCCTTTTAGTGATTACCTGGTTTGAGGATATTTGTACAACTAAACGGCAAATCTGCCCCAAAAATCTGGTGTTATTTTACTTTAAGGCCCGACTCATGTTCGTATATAATGAAATATTTTATTGTAGATTTCAGTGTACTAAAAACGAATCTGCAAACCGTTTCCGTCGCAAAAAGAAAGTTTTCACGATATGAAGAAATTACTTTTTGTGGGTGATCACTTTTCAATGTAAATTTAATTTAGAATGAGCACCCACTTTCTGAACACCTGAGAGAGGGGCATTTTTCTGTGTGTTTCTTGGCTAAAAAGTTTTTTGTTTGATTTCTTTTGCATGGTAATAATCCCTGAACTCTGGGACTATTTTCCATTTCACAGCCGTAGCCTTCGTTTATGCTACGCGCGAGTATAAACGAAAGCTGTTTAGCCAATAAACATGGGAACCCCCCCTCTCTCTCAGGTTGCTAGAAAGTGGGTGCTTATTTTAAGTTAAATTTACATGGAAAAGTGATCGCCTACTTTTCGAAAAAGTAATTTCTTCATATCATAAAAACTATTTTTTTGCGACGGAAACGGTTTGCAGATTCGAAAACCGAAATCTACAAAAAAATTTTTGTTATATACGAACGTGAGACGCACGGCCCTTTATGGAAAATTTCATCAAAAATCCGGGAGAAAATAGTTTTCAAGAAAAACAGCAAATGAATTCTATAGAAAAAAAATGGATGCTATTTTTTTAAATTTTTCTGTGTTTCTTGGCTAAAAAGTTTTTGTTTAATTTCTTGTGCATTTTGCAATTTAAACAGGTAATTTTAAAGGATTTTCCAATGGTAGAAAGAAAGTCCCCCCCCCCCAAAAAAAATCGTGCCCACAAATTGGGTGATCATTTTACGTTAAATTATTATGGAAAAGTCATCCTCCTCTTTCTTAAACTAACATTTTTCATATCTTGGAAATTAATTATAAACGTTATTTTCGTTTTTAGCGACCCCGAAAACTATAAGAGTAGTAATTTTAAAGGACTTTTCGAGGGTGGAGTAATTCTTCAATTTTATTCCCCAATAAAATAAGAAATTAAGAATTAGACAAAGTTATTTTAGGTAGACTTCGTAAAGAAAGCTTTTAAAAATAAAAAAATTAAGATAAACAAATGGTGCTAGTGCACTTACCGATCTGCGCTATTTTTTAAATCGTATTTCCAAGTTTAATTAAAAATTTATGATATGTTTTTTATTCAATTGTAAGGTTAAAGTACAAATATATATATATATATATATATATATATATATATATATATATATATATATAAATTTTAAAAAATAGTGATTTTTTTTACCCATCTATTAATTAGATAGTTAAATGTTGTAATTCGAAAGTCGTCCACATGTGGTGCACGTGAAAGGCTAATTTCTACCGGAAATGAAATGGTGAACAGTCTCGCAGTTACGAAAAATATTTTTATTTTATTTAATATATTTTTATAATTTGCGATCTTAATGATCTTAATTTACTTTAATAACATGCAAACATTCTTTGACTTTACAGATAAATTTTCTGAAAATTTCAATTAAATTGGTAATGTAGAAATATGGTTCGAACGAATGCTTTGAACGAACCAAGAATTACATTTTAATATATATATATATATATATATATATATATATATATATATATATATATATATATATATATATAGTAATTTATAAAATATATATGGCGATTAAGCTACACTGAATATTCGGCGTTTCATCCACTCTAGGATTCGTCAGGCTTATGCGCGAATTCGCGCATAAGCCTGATGAATCCTAGAGTGGATGAAACGCCGAATATTCAGTGTAGCTTAATCGCCATATATATTTTATAAATTACTAACTAGCTCTACCAACGTATTGAGCACTTTTGAAGTAAATACTTAAAGTTTACGCATAAGTCTATACTTTCGTATATTAATTTTATGTGAGTAAATAAAGTAGTTATATATATATATATATATATATATATATATATATATATACAAATATATATACACACATACACATATATACACACACATATATACACACACCCACACATATATATATAAACGCACATATATATACACACACACATATATATACCTACACATATATACACACCCCCACACATATATACATATATATACACACACATATATACACAACATATATACACACACTCACACATATATACACACACATATATATGCACACATATATACATACACATATATATACACACGCATATATATACACACACATATACATATATATATACACACATATATCTACACACATATATATACACACATACATATATATACACACAAACATATGCACACAAACATATATATACACAATCATATGCACACACATATATATACACATATATACAGACATATGTATATTCTGACGTCTAATTACATAATGTGTGTTTATAAATATTTTTGGACATCATTAGAGCTTACTTATAGAAGCCTTTACTAGCCACTTTATATTAATGAAGTGTTTATAGTTGATTTTGCTGTTTATGTATTCGTTTGTGCACCTAATAAAAATACGAATTTTGGAATCAATTACACTTGCGGCACCTCAAAATCGGAAACGACAAGAAAGGACTCATACTACCACACTATTTTTATTTTATCAAGTGGTTTTGTTTTTGGAAACACGAGAAATTTATAAACTAATATGCTTAATTAAACAATTACAAAATATATAATCAAACGAAATGTATTTTTAAAAAATAGAAATATGCCAGGTAGATTATAAAACTTTTGTTTTGTAAATTTTTTAGATTAGAAAAGGAAGTTTACATTAAATATCTACATGCATGATAAAACAACATTAAAAAAACAAACAAATTTTATTTGCAAAATTTAAATAAAATAAATTATGTATCTAAAATACATTGCAGTCATTTCTATATATTTTTCTCCCCACGAGGGTAAAATTAGACACGAGGTAGATTTTTATTTTCGAAATCCCGGTCCCTCTAAAAAGGGACATTGGACAAAAATTAAAATTGCCTCAGCTTTAAATAGTTTTCTCCTTAACTAAGGAGAGAAAGATAAAGTGTAATATCAGAACATATACTACACGTTGCTCCTAGCCAAAAAGGTTAAGGGACGTTTTGGAAAAGGTATGTGTACCGTTTTAATGTCAGTGAAATCTTTTTAGAACAGTTGAAAAACCTTTTTATGATTAAAATACTTGCCGATTTTACAATATTATTTTTTCTTTGGGGTTTTATGTTGTTGTTGTTGTTGTTGTTGTTGTTGTTGGTGGTGGTGGTGGTGGTGGTGGTGGTGGTGGTGGTGGTGGTGTGTGTGTGTGTATGTTTTAGTTCTCACACTGATCATCATCAGAAATTACTCACTGACAACAACCGGTGGTGTACACTGGATCCTGCGTGACAAGAAGTTTCCCCAGATTTCCAATACTCTTTACCTCTTTCGATTACCTTTGCAAATAATTCTGCGTTATCGCAACGGCTGCTTACCATTGACTTTTCGCTGGCAACGACCACTTGTCTTCACTGGAATTTCGGTAGCAGCAAGTCACCCCAAGGTCGCAGTCTTCTTCGCATTCTCTCTGCGGTCTTTCCATCCTTTTGTTCTATTTCTAGAGTTTGTAGCTCGTGTGAGTTAGTTTCAACATTCGAGAGTCTTCCTTATATTTCAGCTATTTTCAACATTGCCATCTGCAGTATAGTTTCAGTCTTCCCCTTGATTTCAATTTCTCTTGATCTTTTCTTTGGAACTATTCCTAATGCTCCTACAATTATTGGTATTATATTGATTTTCTTCATATTCTGTATTATTTGTAGTTCTCTAGAAAGTTCCGCGTGTTTGTTTCGTTTTTCTGTCTCTAATCTTCGCCCTGTGGTCTACTGGGATAGATTATTTCTTTTTCAAAATAGAATTAACGTTAAAGTAGGTAATCGTTGAGTTTCGCGTCGGGGACTGATTCTTGTAAGGGGCAAATAACTATTGTGTATAGCGGATAATAACCGTTTTTTATGATAATGACATACGCCCCCTCCCTCCAATTTTTTTTTTTTAAAGAATTCCAAATTCATATTATTATTATTATTATTATTATTATTATTATTATTGCTGTTGTTGTTGTTAAGAAAAAATAAAATATCTGAACATGTTGATTAGGTTTATAAAATTCGTAATAAATTACAACAGGAATTTTTGAAAATGTATGATTAATAAAATAAAATAAAAACGAACCTGCGGATTTATTCTTTTGTTGACTGCTAATCCTCGTCTTTATAGTTGTTGTTGTCTTACCAATTAATCCTCTGGCCTGCTTGGTTAGGATCTGAAAACCGCTATCTTCAGACAATGCTCACCTGGAACCATAGAGACTCCACGCCTTTATCCACTGCGCTATTAATCATTCAAATTTACAAACTTTAAGAACTTCTTAAATTGTCTTCCCTTGGAATTTTTTAATAAATTTAACAAATCGTCCTCCAAACCTAAAATGCACAAGTGCTTTTTTTTTTTTTTATAGCAATCTGTCCCCTGCGTGAATCTCAACATCTATCTCAAAGTGTAGTATCTGTTTGGATACTATACTTTATATTTTTTGTCCTCTGCCAGTGAACAAAAAAATCTTACTAAACTGATGCAACTTTTATTTTAGTTCCAATTCAAAGCGCTCCGTTGGGAAAGAGAGATGAATTTTACCTACATTTAAAATTGATCTTGTGTCAAACTGTCTTCGTGGTGAAGCAAGTAAATAAAAACAAACAACAGAGTAAATGGTGAAAGTGCAGAATAGTTAACAGTCAAGAAATTGGAAACAAAGAAAATCACAACAAATGCAATAGAATTGAACTATCTACCGATCTGTATACTTTTACTATGTTAAAACTTTTCCAAGAAAAAGCTTTTCTAAGTTCTTTTTCGTTTTAATTTTTAAGCTGTCCTTACATCACACTGGAAAATATTGGCTTGTCGTTTAATGGTTTCCTTCTTGAAAAATTGTAAAACAGAAAAACTATAACTACGACTATCACTAAGTTCAGGAAGTTTGCAACTCGGACTTAGGGTTAGTGGTAGGAATAGTCATTGTTGTTCAATTTTTCAGATATTATCCCCCTAGTTAAGTGAACTACAGCCAGCCATTTTTTTTTCTCTTGTGTGTAAAATCCATTTTAAACGAAATAATATTTTTATTAAAAAAAAAAGATAGTGTTAAAAGTATACAGGCCGGTAGATAATTAAATTCTACTAAGGTATTTATTTATTTTTATTTTTTTATGATTTCTTAACTGTTAACTATTCTATACGTTTACCAAATAAACACTTCTTTTCAAATTAGGGCGGCGGAAGATTATGCCCTATTTAAAATTTAAAGCGAGAGAACCTAGTCACGACCATCGAATAAAACGAAAAAAGTATATATATTAAAAATTGTTTTTATTTGCTTCCAAAACAATAGAGTAAATACTTGTTTTAAAATATTAATTTAAAAATGCTAGGGACTGAAGAATCTTAATCCGTATTTAAAGCTAAACGGAACGAAGCCTTACCAAATTTTTAGATGCGTGCAAAATGAACAGCTGATGCTCAAAATGTATAAACATTTTGACCCCTTCCTTTAAAATTCACTAAAAATCCGGAAATTAATTAATTTTAATGAAATATTCAGTATCTATCAAGTAATGATCACGGAATATTATGAACCCATCATTTTTATTTGAATTTTAGTGAAACTTAATTATTTTATTTAAACAAAAAATACCTTTACTAAATTATGGTTTTCAGTAGTAAATAAAAAATGAATTAATTTATTTTTGCATTTTTTTATGAAAATAAAGCATCGTAGATTGTAGCAATAAAAAAGAAAAATTAAATTTTTCAAGAACATTACGAAAAAAAAAACTAAAGCTCGTATTAATGAATTCGATATATAATTCGAATAAAAATTAAATTCTCGAACTACCGATATTATCATTAAATTAAGCATTGTTTATTTAATATTTGCACATGAAAAATTATACTTGCAAAAAAATATTTCTACTTTTTTTATATTACATGTTTCACGTAATTTTATATATAAAATATTTTCCTTGCTTGAATAAACATAAAACTTTCGGCATAATATAATTTTTATATAATCTTGAAAAAGATTTTTTTTTTATTTAAAGTAGGAGCATAGAAAAATAATTAAATTTTTAAAAATAGTAAAATTCATACAAACGTTCACAATAGGAATGTACGGATGAAAGCCTGGGAACAAAAAGAAAATCAGCACTAACCCTACCTCCCTTTAACCATTTGAGGTCATTTTCAGCCTTTTGATTTTCTGACATTTTTGGACTTCCGTAGAATCCACACTTGGACGATTTTTTATTTGTTGTGCGCAGGCAGAATCTCTCGCATTTGGGGGCTAATTAAACTATTTTTTTTTTTTTGCACAAACAAGGTGTTTTTTTTTATTATTTAATTCAATACAATAGGACTTTACTAATTATCTGTGAAATAGACCTAGAAAACTAATATTTCTCTTTCAAAGGATTTTTACAATGAATTTATTTATCTTCAAAATTTAGCTGAATTTGTCAGCTTCTGAATGTCGCTGTGAAAATATTTTCCATTATAACTTTTTTTTATGTGTATAAATTTTTTTTTCCTGTTGGAAATAAACTTATGGCTTTAATCTTTCAAATACAATCAAAAAGTAGTTTGAAACCTACAAAAAAATTATGATAAATCGGCTTTCAAAACTATGTCCCCCTATCTTTTTTTTCACCATTTTTGCCAATTACCTACGAATTGTACTTGCTTTGTACCATTTTTACTATATATTTACTTGTGCCATTTTTACTATTTATTTACTTGTGCCATTTTTACCGGTACCAGTTTTACTATGTCTTTTTCTTGGTGCTACTTTTTCCTGTGCCATTTTTACGATTACTGTATTTTACATAGTGAATATATGAATCTCTTTTCTTTGATTATTCTCAGCCTAACAGTTTAAGTTTATTTATCCATACAAACACTGTCAATTAAAAAAAAGTAGCGAAATATATATATTTATGTAAAACCTTTTTTTTTTTTTTTCGGAATATTGATTTTTTTTTAAATTTCTTTTAAAAAATATGCCTTTTTTTGTAATATTTTCCCCCATGATTGTAGCGATTCGGTTGAGAAGGAAAGGTGGAGTCTTCAGAGAATTTTGATTGACATTCGAGAATCTTTTCAGCCAATCACTATGAAGCTGAGCCAATTAGTTCGCCGGCTTGACTTTAGCGTTTTCTTGGTTTCGAGTTACGCTGCGTCCGTGAATTACTGTCAAAAAAAAAAAAAAATTAAACCACTATTAGAGTCAGGGAGGGGTACTGAAGAGGGGAGAGAGAGAAAGGGAGAGAGAGCGGCGAGGGTGAGGAAGAGAGATAGGCACAGATAAAAAGAAAGAGAAAAGAAGCAGAGAGTACGTTTTATATTTAAGGTGGGGCGTTTTACACACGAAGGAGTAACGAAGAATACGCAAGGGGTGGGCATTTTGTGGAGAAGTGTGGAGTTCAGGGGATTGAATTTCAACAGCAGCAGAAAAAGGAGGACATCATATGTAGGATAATAGAGAAAGAAAGAAAAAGGGATAGCCAGCGTCAATGAGAAGATTCACTTTGGATGTATATAAACATGTCAGTAAGGCGCGTTCTATCGTGTGGTAAGCTCATAGTACAGTTTTTTGTGGATGTAGCTTCCCTGTAGCTTCCATTTGTCACTTGTAGACTTTTGTTTGATTTCGAAAATTTACTCTAAGATCGCGATTTGGAAAAGTAGCCGTGTGAGGAGATAGATTGATATCAGTTATAGCAGTCAAACTTATATATTTTATGACAACAGACTGCAGTTACGTCCACATAAAAAAAAAGTATCTACGTTGGTATTATAATCTGATCTCCCTGCTCGAAGACTTGCGGAAGAGCGGAATTGGAAACAAACAGGAAAAAAATGTTTAAAAAATTGTTTACCATGAAGAGATAAAGTAAGAAACGGAGAAAAAAAAGGGGTTGAAAAAATACATAAATAGAATTTTTTTAAAAGTGATACACATACGTTTGTATACATACGCATACGATAATACTTATAAATGTGTATATTTATGTAAACGCATGTATGTGTATGTATGCATGTGTATATGTATGTACGATTGGTTAGCGCTAAAAATATATTCCTGCACAGGAGCACCTGTTTACAGTAAAGATTAAAGTTTTAAAACTGGAGACGGTGATCTCCTCGCCCAACTCTGGTAATTTGGCTGCTTTCATAACACAAAGCCCCGGACCGATGATGGGTAAGTAAAAAATTAAAAAATATATATATATTTAAATGATTTGAAAAAAAAAAATGAATTTTTTTTATTTATTTAATCCAATTTTTTTTTTTTTTTTTTTTGTTAAATATTCTATATTCATGTATTTCGATTGTATTTCGGCAAAGTGTTTATTTTTTAATCATATTTGCGTTTTTACTTTGGGTTGTTAATGGTAAAATTTATTTTAGAATGATGCCGCATGGAAGGCATTTTTTTTAATGTAGACAATGAATCTAAAAAAAATTGTAAAAAAAAAACAACAGGTATATGACAAATGTAACCAAAAGCAAGGTAAGTTACTCTTCTACCCACAATGGGTATTTTTTTTTTTGTGTGTGTGTGTGTGTGTGTGTGTGTGTGTTTTGACTTATTTCAAAGCGTTGATTTGCTTTGAAATACAATTCACGGTAACATTTATTAGGTGGGTATCTGTCAATATTTTGTTTAATTTGGAATTTTTGAGAGATTATCAAGACTCCCAAGATAAGCGTAAATGTCATCCATCATTTCATTGTTCTAACTCGACACTACTTATTTCAAAGCAAACAAACGCTTTAAAACACCAAAAATTTATCCGGGTAGGAATAAAAGTAACTCATGTTGCTTTTGGTAACAGTTATTTGCTTTTTGGGTATTTTTTCGTTTTATTTGTCTACACTGCGAAATATTATTTTATATAATACGAATAAAATTATAAGACACGTGTGTCCGTGTAGTTTGTATCGCACTGATAAGAATTGAATTAACATTTTATTTTATTTGTTCTTTTTTTTATCGCAGATATAATAGTGTAAAAAAAAAAAAAAATTTACACATTATTAAAATAAAACGCGCACACATACATAAACTAGAGTTAACAAAAATAATTATGACCTTTAAAACAACTTCATTTTTTCCTTCATAGTTAGTAAAAATGTATTACTTACTGACCTTCGAAAAGAATTTTGGAAGTAGTCAAACCGTCGGATATAAGGTAATTTAAACGGTTTTAAAAGTTGAAGAATTACAGGATTGAAAGTTATGGAAACTATGATCAATCCACCTATTCGAAAAAATTTCCAAAAATAAAAATTATAACAAATAAATGGGTCAATTTTTACGAGGTGCCCCAGCGTATTATAAACATCCTAACCCACCCATTGGTAAGAACGGCTTTCGGAATAAACACCCGCCAACCTTGAAAGCCGTTCCTAACATGGAGAGGTTGGGAGGGTGTTTATTCCGAAAACCGTTCTAAACATAGGGTGGTTGGGGGTGTTTATACTGCACTGGGCCAGGTCGTAAAAAGTGACCAATAAATAAATGTTACCAAAGGCAAGATAAATTACTACTCTACCCAGTTGAATAAAATTTTAGTGTTATTATTTAACGTAAAATAGTCATTCGGTTACAAAAACAAGTAGCGTCGAGCGTTACATGAACACAAGAAAAAATGGCCGCGTGGTATCTCTTATATCTTTGAAGTCTCGACAATTAGTTAAAAAGTATACAAAATATTGTTAGAACCCCAGCATGGAGACATTTGTTGGCTGGATTTCTAAGAGTACTTCGGATGAGTTTTATTTTTTTTTTTCACGCACCGTCGAGACTTCAGAAATAATATGATTTACATGCAAACATTTTATTAAAACAACATGTATAAAACATTTATACCAGTTTTATAGCAATTTCCATCAGTCAATAATTAAAATTAACTTGCAAAATCTTATTTTAATAATAAGATATAAAAATGATAATTCGATAAACATAAACAAACGGTATATAATATATATATGTCATAAAAAAGAAACAAAAATTATTGCATAAAACTTCTATATTTACTCTTTTGTTAGCAAAATATAACTGTCTAAAAAATAGTTATCGAAATAAAAACATTAAATATAACGGTTTAGTTAAAAATATGAAATTTGGAAGAAATAACTGTCGTGATTCCTTTTTTAATGTTTTCTAAATTTTAAAATACGTTCACTTTCAAATAGACTGTATTTGAAAATAGCTTTTTTTAAACAGAAATAAATGTATTAATGATAAAAATTTTCCAGTATATTTTATTAAAAACCTGAATTTTTAAGGAAGATGTAAAATATTATAAAATATACTTGCAAAATCCTCGTTATTTTTGTTTTCAAAGTTTGTTTTGTCATTCAAAAATATCTTTTAGCCATAGTACTGCATAACTTACTATTTTGAATTGTTTTAATAATTAAGATATATGCAAAGATAACCAACAATCAGCATTTAAATGTATTATTAAAATAAAACGCGCACACATACATAAATACATAATAAGATATAATCCAAGTAATAAATTGTATTTATTCATTAATGTGTTGCAATCAAGTAAGTTGTATTTATGTATGTGTTTTTGTAAATATACTATTTCCAAAAACACCTCAGATGTTTTCCATTTTGTTTACTATTATCATGTCGATTGTTTTGTATATTTATTCGTGTTAATACCTTTTAATACTAATTCTGTGTTGAATATCACTTCCTTTGTGATATTTTTTTTTGCTTTGATATTCATCTCGTTCAATTCAATGTCAAAATACATTGCTAAAATATTTTTGTATTTATTCCCGAAGAATGGAGCAATAATTAATGGTTTGTATATTTTGAAATGTTACGTCTTATATTAATTTACGATGAATAAATATCAATAATATTTTAATTCCAATAATGTTTCAGTGGCATTGTGTTAATCATTACTTTTTTCAGTGTACTCTTATTAAATTCCGCCAGAAAAAATATGCACGCTATGATTGTTTGCGCTAGGTACCTTACTGCCTTGGAGACCCGCTATCACTCCACAAAAGTGACTACGTAAATTGCACATTTAATTCATAATATTTTTGTAAATACCAAATCAAATCATTTTATTTAGCAAGAGAAATACTTTAGTAATTTGAATAAAAATAAAAATGCGATCGCAAAGGAAAGAAAAGAAATAATAAATCAATGTTGCTATTCAATTTAGCTTGAAATGTAAACATCGATGACAACTTGTTGATAATTAGTTGGTTCTCTGAAAAAACTAATCAAGTTGAACAAAAACAAACAAAAAATTTATTTAATAATAAAAATGTCCTTTTTACAAACACACGAAACTTCTTATTCGTGTCAATGTACATATACATGTATGTATATATACATGTATGTATATATACATGTATGTACATATACATGTATGTACATATACATGTATGTATATATACATGTATGTATATATACATGTATGTATATATACATGTATGTATATATACATGTATGTACATATACATGTATGTACATATACATGTATGTATATATACATGTATGTATATATACATGTATGTATATATACATGTATGTATATATACATGTGTGTAAATATACGTGTGTGTAAATATACGTGTATGTCTATATACGTGTATGTATGTATGTATATATACATGTATGTATGTATATATACATGTATGTATATATGTATGTATGTATATATGTATATATGTATGTATGTATATATGTATGTATGTATATATACATGTATGTATATATACATGTATGTATATATACATGTATGTATGTATATATACATGTATGTATATATACATGTATGTATGTATATATACATGTATGTATATATACATGTATGTATGTATATATACATGTATGTATGTATATATACATGTATGTATATATACATGTATGTATGTATATATACATGTATGTGTATATATACATGTATGTGTATATATACATGTGTGTATATATACCTGTGAGTGTATATATATACATGTGCATATATATGTGTGTATGTATGTGCATGCAGATATATGTGTGTATGTATGTATGTACATGTATATATATGTGTATGTATGTGCGTGTATATATATATATATGTATGTATGTGCGTGTATATATATATATATGTGTGTATGTGCGTGTATATATATATGTGCGTGTATATATATATATGTGTGTGTATATTTACATATGTGTGTATATGTGTGTGTATATTTACATATGTGGGTATATGTGTGTGTATATTTACATATGTGTGTATATTTACATATGTGTGTATATGTGTGTGTATATTTACATATGTGTGTATATGTGTGTATATATATACATCTTTGTATATATGTGTGTGTATATATATACATCTTTGTATATATGTGTGTGTATATATATACATCTTTTATATATGTGTGTATATATATACATCTTTGTATATGTGTGTATATATATACATCTTTGTATATGTGTGTATATATATACATCTTTGTATATGTGTGTATATATATACATCTTTGTATATGTGTGTATATATATACATCTTTGTATATGTGTGTGTATATATATACATCTTTGTATATGTGTGTATATATATACATCTTTGTATATGAGTGTATATATATACATCTTTGTATATGTGTGTATATACATACATCTTTGTATATGTGTGTATATACATACATCTTTGTATATGTGTGTATATACATACATCTTTGTATATGTGTGTATATACATACATCTTTGTATATGTGTGTATATACATACATCTTTGTATATGTGTGTATATATATATACATCTTTGTATATGTGTGTATATATATATACATCTTTGTATATGTGTGTATATATATACATCTTTGTATATGTGTGTATATATATACATCTTTGTATATGTGTGTATATATATACATCTTTGTATATGTGTGTATATATATACATCTTTGTATATGTGTGTATATATATACATCTTTGTATATGTGTGTATATATATACATCTTTGTATATGTGCGTGTATATATATACATATGTGTATGTGTGCGTGTATATATATACATATGTGTATGTGTGCGTGTATATATATACATATGTGTATGTGTGCGTGTATATATATACATATGTGTATGTGTGCGTGTATATATATACATATGTGTATGTGTGCGTGTATATATATACATATGTGTATGTGTGCGTGTATATATATACATATGTGTATGTGTGCGTGTATATATATACATATGTGTATGTGTGCGTGTATATATATACATGTGTATGTGTGCGTGTATATATATACATGTGTATGTGTGCGTGTATATATATACATATGTGTATATGTGCGTATATATATATACATATGTGTATATGTGCGTATATATATATACATATGTGTATATGTGCGTATATATATATACATATGTGTATATGTGCGTATATATATATACATATGTGTATATGTGCGTATATATATATACATATGTGTATATGTGCGTATATATATATATACATATGTGTATATGTGCGTATATATATATATACATATGTGTATATGTGCGTATATATATATACATATGTGTATATGTGCGTATATATATATATACATATGTGTATATGTGCGTATATATATATACATATGTGTATATGTGCGTATATATATATATACATATGTGTATATGTGCGTGTATATATACATATGTGTATATGTGCGTGTATATATACATATGTGTATATGTGCATATATATATACATATGTGTATAT
>NC_136524.1:18263958-18291458 GCF_053919585.1 Euprymna scolopes | reverse complement strand
TGTAGATATGCCTCCGCTGATTTTAATGATGTAAACCAATGCTTTGTGATTTACTGTATTTTCTAATTATCATTATAGGATGTATGTCTTTAAAAAAATATGGTTTTAAGGATACTTGCTGTATTGTTTGTCTATCACAATTTTAAATTGTTTAATTTCATTTTCTTTTTTACGCCATATAAATTATGCAATCCTATTTCTACTATATTTTACATATATAGTAAATTTTTTGTATAATAATACTTTTCTATAATATAGTATATATTATTTATATAATAATCTTATTATTTCTATTACATATATATATATATATATATATATATATTAATCTTATATCTACGCGTATTACAACAATGTTAAATATTTATTCCTTTTAGTAATTTTTAAAACAGAATAAGCTACATTAAGATATCTTATCTCAGTATATTTTTTCATTTGTGTACAGGTTAATATACATATTTAATTTAGTTTTAATCGCCAATGGACTTTCTTCAAACAATAGATGTATACTTAATCGTAAAGTTAATGATACATGAGTAATAGACCTATAGTAGAGAGTCCCTCTTTTACTAATATTCTAACCGTACTGATAAATATCACTAAATTTATTTTTTATATTTTACTTTTTCAAAATATGATTATTAGTAGTAAACATTTTATTTCTGCTGTTTTTTTTTTAGATGGATGAAGATCTCCATCGATGCTGGTAACATTTTATAACGTTCTATTGGACAACTGGCACTTATATCAGCAATCTAGCATATCTTCATTTCTCTGTTGACGCTAATTCTAATCTTGTGACCTAGACGAATGTGCATTTGGCGCCATAGATCCTGGCACCGCGTGTCTTCAAGAACAGTTTCTTTTCCCCTATCTGGTTGATAACCGTTATCACAGTTCCAAGTTAACTGTTGATCCTGCCCACTAATGTCTGCATTTGTAATCTTTTAAGTTAACTTTCTAATATCAACTGATTACATGTATAGTTTTATGTTTTTTTTATTATCTCGGTTTCTTTTAATTTATCTCTGTATTAATACAACTATATCAGACAGGATCTCGTCATTTTTTTCGCATATACGTAAATTTGATAGATACACATCGAATGTTTTTAGTTACCATTAATTGGATATCCATAAAAATCCAGAGTAAAAACTAAAACGAAATTTCAAAAATTATATTTAAAAAACTTGTAAATATGAATATATTTTGTATTATTTTTCTTGCTGCCCTATGTCAAACAAAATGTCTCAACCCGGGCAATGCCGTTAAATAAACTTAGTAAACAATATACAATTACTAACCGAATAGAACCAGATGTTTGATATAGTATTCATCTTTAATTTAAACTAAATACTACAGAGATGAATATACATAAAATTATTGCGTATGCGCATATAAATGTGTGTGTGTGTGTGTGTGTGTGTGTGTGTGTGTGTGTGTGTGTGCGTGCGCGCGCGCTTTTTTATTTTATAACTAAAAACTTGAAAATACGGTATATTATATCTTCCAGAACTTACCGATTTTTCCTTTTTCAACTAATTTATTATATATATAGGAGAGAGAAATGTCTACCTAGAGTATGTGTGTGTAATATATATATATATATATATATATATATATATATATATATATATATATTATATGTATGTACTTACGCACAAAATAATATTGATGCACACATCTACAACATACATACAAACAATATGCTTAAAAGCTAATCATACTTCGTAATTATTTCTGATTTTAAAGTCTGTTACTAAATTCTAGTATATTACTCATTTTTTAAGCGTCAATTATATCTATACAAATAATTAAAGTGAAGTAAACGTATTGATGACAGGGCTTGTTTTCGATGGAGTTTATAATTTGATATATATATATATATATATATATATATATATAATCTTATGTACCTATTTACAATGCCTCCCCACGGGACGAAGTTAGACACCAGGGTCGTCGTTTTTTTTAACCTAGAGACAAGGTACAAAAATAAAAAAAATTGTCTCAGTCGTGAAGGACTGCTCCTTCACCGAAAGATAACAAGAAATGGAAGTGCAGCATAACAGACCAACCGGCACAAATACGTTGACACAACTGTTCTCGCCAGATCACCGAGGTTAAGCAACGATGAGCCAGGCCAGGCCAGTACCAGATACGTTACTATTTGGGAAGGCTAGGAGGCGCTGTATGCACGCGCCTAGTCGTAGAAATGTCCAGATTGGTATCTGGGGGCGCATTAATTCACTGGCAGAGATATGCACCTCCAGTCTTCATTAAGGGATCCATCTAGGAGAAAAGAAATCTCTGTAAAAATTTGCGGTCTACTGCATGCTCTATTCTGTGGTAATCATCTGCACAGTTGGCCTGAACTTCTTGCAATGCCGATTCAAAAGGGTGCCATTGGAATTGTGTAGGCATTTTTACAATGGATATATACTGTTCCTCTCGATACATACACGCGTGCACGCGCGCACACACACATATATATATATATATATATATATATATATATATATATATATATATATATATATATAATTGTCACTTTTTTGCTTGTTACTCTTGGAAAAAAATTTTCATGGACCAAATGTTGAGATCGATTTTTGCTTTGGATCTTCTTTTTTCAATTTTTTTATTTCATCCCGGCAGATTTATTTAATTCTTTTAATATTTTTTTAATTCGTCATATATATAATATATATAAAGTAATGTTTAATGCTTAGCTCTATAAAATAATATATCATATTTCATTTGCTTTTAAAATGTAATTGTTTTTTTTATATCATTTTAAAAGGTTTTTTGGGGTTTTTTAGCATTTTTTTTTTTTTGCATGCACAATGCATTCTAAAATAAGTCTAAATAAAAAATATTTCTCCACACGTCTCCGTATCGATTTTGTGGGTTCCATAGAGATGTCTTCGTTTCACTTTTTGCCGATATATTAAGTCGAATTTGCATCGACCTCTCTCTCTCTCTCTCTCTCTCTCTCTCTGTCTCTCTCTCTCTCTCTCTCTCTCTTTCTCTCTCTCGCATATCTTTTTCAATAAAAATATATCGTATATCATGAGTGTTTACACGCCTGATATACGATATATTTTAATGCGAAAAAGCGCGAGTTCCAGAATTGTAAAAATAAAAGGAATAATTATTAAACGTATTTAATTTAAATCTAATTTTAGAATCTTATTTAAAAGAGACTAATTCGCTTTGAAACTTTCCTGGGAGTTCCTATAACCAAAACAATAATTTGGTTAAATATTCTAAATTCGAGTGCGCTGATGATCGATCTGCGCGTGAAATTGCCATGCAATTGAAAAGAAAAGTCCAAAAGATAAATCACTTATTTCGAGTGAAATTTTAGGAATATTCATACGGCATAATTGTGTGAATTCTACAATAATATCGTTGAATGTTCGTTCCTTGTCCACTCAGTAAGAAAAGTACTTCATAGTAATTCATTTATAACCAAACTGTGTAACAAGAGTACACACGTGTTTTCTATGGTAAGATTTTATAAGGAATCTAACATTGATATTAATTTTGTATTTAATGCCATTATAAAAATAATGTTATGGTTTCAGTTCACGTCGGACAACCGTAAATACACACGAAATAGTTTTTACGTTATTTTTGTATTATTTTATCCATAACGAAACCCTACAACAAACTTACATGCACTTTTCTTAGAAAAGACTTTTGCAAGAAATCAAATGAACTTGTGTTACATAACTTTGTCATGGGCAAAAAAGTAAATAAAAATGTCTACTCTGAAATATTTATTTGAATATTTCAAAGTAGACATTTTTATTTGCTTTTTTGCCTATGACAGTTATGTAACACAAGTTCATTTGATTGCAGAAAATATAAAAATACATAATGAACAAATTAGGCACAAGGCCATTCAAAAGTGTGGGGATAATGGGTGCCGTTAATCATCCTGGGTCACAAATACTAAAATTGTCTATCCTACTCTTAACTAGAAATATATCGGTCACCACAATACCACATTCACTCCACGGGCTGTCCTAGTTAAGACAACGCCAAATTTGAAAAAAAAAATGCTATTGAGTCTTTTTTGATGTCTGTAGTTGTTCGATGTGAATGGGAATGCCGCTATATTTTAAATGACACTAATTCACATAAAGTGCTTTATTTTCATGAATTTCCGATAATTGCTACTAAAAAAAATAAGGATGCATTCAAGTGTTCAGACGAATTTGGAACAGTTTTTTTTTCTTTTTTTTTACAGTGTAGTAATGTAGGGATATTTTTTAACAAATTATATTTACATTTAAGGTTCCTTTTTTGTCTAAAATAATTTTTCTTGGTGGGTGATTATTTTATTGACTGAATAAAGAGGGTAATATGTAATATTTTTATATCTTACTGGCTATTCTACCCGGCGTAGTCCGGGAATTAAGTTAATGTTGTTTTAAGCACACATGAACAATAGTTAAGTAATTTTAAGCCAGAAAACTAGAATTTCAAGATACAATTAAAAAAACCTGACTTTTTTTCTAGTAAAATCACAACGCGGTACTAGAAATGGCTTCTCCTCTGACATAGGATAGAAACGATACAGTACTTTTATCTCTCGAAAAGATTAAAATCAGTTGCAGTTTTTTACGCTCTACGAAATACCTCGAAAATTTACATTTTTATAAAAAAGAAATAAGAAATTAAAAATTTGGACCCAGAAGTTTGGAAAATTCAGCGGTTGCTGATTCAATGAAATAAAATAATTCTTTCGCTTAAACCCGATTTTATACGATCTATATTTCATTTCTATTATTGGCATTTCTCAATACAACACGATTATGAACTAGAGGAATGTGTAATTTTTTAACAATATTCAATAAAACGTATTATGAATAAGATAAATATACTAGATAAATGTATAAAAAAACTAGTAGCTTACGAGTTGAAACTACTAATGCACTATCAATAATATTAAATTGACCAATGGTTTTCCTTTGTATCTACTTGAGAATAATAAATCAAAAAATATAGTAATTGTCATTCCAATATACAGTAAATATATTATTTTTCATGTAAGAGTATTATTTAACAATACCTAAACATTAAACGTGAACATTATACAAATATAAAGCTATAACGCATCGGTACTACTAAAGAGGTTTTAAAATGAAAATAATTATAGTTTAACGAAGTATATAAATGCGTGTGTGCTTGTTTGTGTGTGTGCTTGTTTGTGTACATTTGTTTGTATTTAGATTTAATAATAGTCTTAATGTTTTAACACGCACACACACACACACACTTATATATATATATATATATGCGTATGTGCATTTATATGATTCTATTTGTTTATGTATTTATATCTATAATATAAAGCTGAACGTCTCTGTGTGTGTCTGGTCACGAATAAGCTCCTATATGGTTGACTATTATAGAAAACTGATCACATATAATGATAGATGTATCGAGACATAGTAATGGGTATGTTTGATCTGGCAGAACGGGGGTTCATTAAAATTGTGGGGTCTGCATACGCGCCTGGTCCACAAGGTATGGAAATAAAAAAAATTAAAAAATTAAAAAAAAAAGTTTACAAGTGTTTTTGATATAAATGTACATAAGAATACTTTGATAAGTATGTTTTAACTTAAATAGGGATGGTATAATAAAATTGTGCGGTCTGCGTTCGCGCCTGGCCTCCATAGAATGGAAATCGACACAAACTTTAATAAAGACTTTTCATATCTATCTGCGTAAGTATACTTTGATAATTATGTTTCAGTTTGAAGAAATATGGTATAATAAAATTATGGGGTGTTCGTTCGCACCTGACCTCCATAGAATGGAAATATGTCACAAAGTTTAACAAGGTTTTTTAATATAGCTCCACAGAATATTGTGATAAGTGTTTCAGTGTGAACAGGTATGGTACAATAAATTATGGGGTTTATCTATTTTATTTTTACTTTCATCATATTTTGCTTTGGTTTTGATAATCCCAAATTCGAAGCTATCTCTTTACAACCCTTTCTTTTCATAACCTATCATACTTTCATAAATCAGAGTCCATTTTCTGTAGGCTGTTTTTGAACCCAGTCAACGACGGGTACTTTTGCTAGTGTATATATATATATATATATATATATATATATATATAATTTTTATGTGTACGTATTTACGTGTATGCATTTATATGTATGCATTTATGTGTGTGCATATATATATGTGTGTGTGTGTATAATTCATACAAATATTTCTACGAATATATATGTATAATTATACGAATATATATGCATAATTATACGAATATATATGCATAATTATACGAATATATATGCATAATTATACGAATATTTTTATGGATATATATGCATAATTATACGAATATTTTTATGGATATATATGTATAAGTATGCGAATATTTTTATGGATATATATGTATAATTATGCGAATATTTTTATGGATATATATGTATAATTATGCGAATATTTTTATGGATATATATGTATAATTATGCGAATATTTATATGGATATATATGTATAATTATGCGAATAATTATATGGATATATATGTATAATTATGCGAATATTTATATGGATATATATGTATAATTATGCGAATATTTATATGGATATATATGTATAATTATGCGAATATTTATATGGATATATATGTATAATTATGCGAATATTTATATGGATATATATGTATAATTATACGAATATTTATATGAATATATATGTATAATTATACGAATATTTATATTGATATATATGCATAATCATACGAATATTTATATGGATAATGATACGATTATCTATATATAATGATATGTACAATTATATGAATATGTATGTTTAATAATCATATTATAATAATACATAAATATACCTGTATGTATAAAAATAATAATATATATGTATATATTGAGAATAAAGATTAATAATTGTAAATTATACATCAGCTCCAAAAGGAGAAACAAAACAAAAGCAATTTTATTTTGATTTTTTGTTTATCATTTTTAAACTGATTACAATTTGCAATACTTAATCTTTATTCTCAACATAAATATATAACTAGGATAAATATACCAATTTAGCTTGGTATATATCCATTGTACTATGAGCACTGTTTCTTTAAGTATTAATACATTTAATTAATCTATACTTCCAGTCTAATTCCCTCTCTAATATTCCAATATATATATATATATATATATATATATATATATATATATATATATATATATATATATATATATATATATATATATATATAATCTTATGAATATTTGTTCTGTGTTTCATTTTAACTCAGTCTAAGTTCTTGGAAATTAAGGGGGCGCCTTCATTAGACTAATGCTTTATATCTATATGAGATTATGTTCCTAAATCTTTCAATAACTCAATTTTTCTAATATTTCTTTAAATATCTGAAATTTCTCGAAGTGACCTTTTAAATACGTTATCGTATATATTTTTGTGGTTTCTTGGTCGTACTGAATTCCAAGACAAGAACTATGAAGTGTCTATCTTCGTGCTGTTGCTTAAGCTAACATAACTTGGAGAATGTGCATCATTTCTTCTAAAAGCTAACTTGGCTTAGCCATATCAAGGAAATCTGATTTGTGCCGGGAATATTATCCGATTTTGAATATTTGGTCAGTTTACTTTAAGAAATTGTCCTCGCGGCAGGTTATCCTGACAAATCCCTTTATTTAAGACACTCGAGGATAGTGTCTTGTAGGCATTGTGCGGAATTATGCATAGAATTATATGCATATATTCATATCTATATATTATACATATTTGTAAATGTGTGCATATATATATATATATATATATATATATATATATATATATATATATATATACTGATTAATGTATATATTTGTAAACGTAGATATATATCTGTATATGTATATATTTGCATATGTATGCATACATTTGTATGTGTATTCATTAGTATTGGGACGATTAATCGGAATCGGGAAGCGGAACATCGGAATATGTGTCTATTTTCCGATGCCAAAAACGATTCTTTCGTTACCTTTTTATTTGATTTTGTTTGAGTTTTCTGTTTGAGAAAATATGTGCACCATTAACATGCGTTTTTACGATAATCGGGAAAATGTTATAGTTAATAATTAGAAATTTATAAAGAATCAGAATCGGTAATGGTATCGAAATCTGGAAAAATATCGAAATCGTCCCATCACTAGTATTCATATTTTATATATATATATATATATATATATATATATATATATATATATAAATACGTCATATATATTTGAACTTGTATTTATTTATGTATCTATATAGGTATATGTGTATGCATATATGCATACATTGTTATATATATATTCACATATATATATATATATTTGTGTACGTATATAATATATAAATATATGTATACACTGTTATATATATATGTGTGTGTGTATATATATATATTATATCTATCTATTCATGTATGTATATGTGTTATATCGGCCTTCCTTGAACAGAGGAATTTACACCGATTCGCACTATAAATAGGGCTAGTAATTCCAACACCAGTGAGAGAGAGATGCGACTGCACTTCAACTGCTAGCCGAGTGCCCAGCAGATATACAAGCTTTCCTATCTTTGTACATTATTGTAAATACACTTGTTCCTTCACCGAACCTCGACTTGATTGTTTTTATTTTCACTGTTGTTCCGCGACACAATATGTTTATATTAATTAATATGTATAAACTGTATATATATTTGTATTAGTAACAATTTAAGTATTCATATATATATATATATATATATATATATATATATATATATATATCAATTTATGTATGTATATATAAAGATATGTATATATTATATACTTTTATATATAATAATATATAAAAGTATAAAATGTATACATTATTTATTTACTTATGCATATATATGTTTACACGTATATATAAATGTATTTATATATTTGTACGTATATATAAAGATATGTATAATATTAAAATGTATATATTATGTATTTACTTATGCATATATATATATATTTACATTGATATTGTATATAAAATGTTATATATGAAATTATGTTATTATTAAGTTCATATATAAATATATAATTCTTTATATATAGACTTATTGCATATATAATTATATACGTATTCCAATGTTTATATGTATATACATATTATGTGCACGTATTTACGTGTGCGCATGTATATCATTTACTTTTACCTTTGTAAATATACATATATTTTCATTTATATATGCATACACATAATGTGCAATGAACATTACAAAAATAATATTTATAAATTTGAACGTATCGAAACAAAAGAAAAATAAGCTGTTATTTATGTAATTTTTGTGATCAGCAACTTTCATTTTATGAATTTGTGTGTGTGTGTGTGTATATATATGTTTGTGTGTGTATATATATTTATGTGTATGTATATTTTTATATGTATGCGTATATATATAGTTGTGTATACATATTTATGTGTATATATATCTATATGTGTGTATATATGTATATTTTTGTGTATATATATCTATGTGTATATCTATGTTTACATACATCTGTGCTTGTGTGTGTATATGCGTATACATCTGTATATATGTGTGTTTATAATCATCTGTGGTTATACATGTTTGTTTTTATAGATACGTATTTATATATACTCATGTTGTAAATATATTTTAAATGCGCATATATTTTTAGATATGTATGCATACATTTATCTACCGAAATATATATATATTCCTAAACATAAAGTAATAGACCCTTAAATTTTACATAATAAAAATTTTTGTAATTAAAATTTTATTATTAAATTTGATCTAATATTTATTAAAATAAATCCTATCAACATAAACAAATTGTATAGTCGTTATTGATTGTAGTCAGATTAAGCGTACTTGATAAGTCTAATATCACGGAAAGACCATGAAGAATATGACTGAAATTTTATCATGACATTTAATAAAACAAAGAAACTATTTGTAAATCTCTATGAATTATAAATATTTTCGAATATCATTCTTCATTAATTGTATTATTTTGCTTTTCAGATTACGTATCTCATATTTTGTTCTGTTCAAAACGTTTCAGTCAATGTACCTACTGCCTTCTTCATGTGCATCGAACTGTAGAATATATAATAAATTTTTAACTGAACCTTCTATTTAATTCACGCGATTATATTGTTTTACTTCTATAATCTACAGTCACATAAAAGTACTAACTTTTAAAAAATTTTATTCTTATTTTATTTGATAAAATTCGTTTCAAATTCTGTGTAGATTTCGAAAAGATGCATCTAAAGAATGCCGGAGATTATATAGGCTGAAACGTTATAAAAATAACATCTCCATAGAGAATAGCAATCGAAATATTTCATCCTCATCTCAAAGATTATGAAGCAACATAAATTCGCTAAATGTTCCGCGACGTTGCATCACAAGAAAGCTACTCGACAAAAAATGATGCTATTTTGTTTATCTTAGCCGCTCAAAGAGGATCATTTTATGGATCGTTATTGTAAATAGAGCAAACTGATTTTAGGATTTAATCATAGTGTCTTTTTTTATTAAAAAATGTCTTTGATAACCCGAAAATATTTTATTGGAATGATTTGTGGGAAAATCTATTATACTTATGTATTAAAATCTATTATACTTATGTATTAAAATCTATTATACTTATGTATTAAAATCTATTATACTTATGTATTAAAATTTATTATACTTATGTATTAAAATCTATTACACTTATGTATTGAAATCTATTATACTTATGTATTAAAATCTATTACACTTATGTATTGAAATCTATTATACTTATGTATTAAAATCTATTATACTTATGTATTGAAATCTATTAAAATCTATTACACTTATGTATTGAAATCTATTATACTTATGTATTAAAATTTATTATACTTATGTATTAAAATCTATTATACTTATGTATTAAAATCTATTATACTTATGTATTAAAATCTATTATACTTATGTATTAAAATTTATTATACTTATGTATTAAAATCTATTATACTTATGTATTAAAATCTATTATACTTATGTATTAAAATCTATTACACTTATGTATTAAAATCTATTACACTTATGTATTAAAATCTATTATACTTATGCATTGAAATCTATTATACTTATGTATTGAAATCTATTATACTTATGTATTGAAATCTATTATACTTATGTATTGAAATCTATTATACTTATGTATTGAAATCTATTATACTTATGTATTGAAATCTATTATACTTATGTATTGAAATCTATTATACTTATGTATTGAAACTTCATCATAAATAGGTAATTACTTGGGTTTTTTTTTAGATTTAACTTTACGCTCTTTTATGGTAGGCACCATTTCTTGTAATTAAATAATCTCTTGATATTTTTTCTACAGCCATTATTATACTAACGCTGAATTAATCAACATTTGTTTCCCGAAGGCTTTTTTCTCTATATTTTAGTCAAACAAAACACATACCACCTTAGTGTATGGATTGGGTTATATTTGCAAAAAAAAAAAATTTTTTAATCGCTAACATTGTTCGTAAATTATAATTATGCCGAACCATTTCTTATCTAAGAATTTCTATTGACTTCTCTCTACGTTGATTCAATCACTAATATTTTATGTTCTATAAGCATTTAGAGAAAGTGACTTTTTTCAACGTAGTCATCTAATTTACATGCGTGTCACACAACAAATGCGTATATAAATTAGATGGTAAAATAACCAGTCACTTTTGTTTGTAGTTTTATAAGAAGTGAAGAAAAAGTAATTCTCATTTAATCTCAGTATTTTGTTTTTAATTATTATTAACTAGCTGGTTTTGTCTACTAAATATAGCCTGCAATTTAATTCTTATTCACTACTTTAAATTATTGAACTACTCGATGAGAAAAAAAGACAAAATTGATTAATATTAAAAAAAGAAGAGAAGACTAATCGACGAGAAAAATAGTTTGTACGAGTCCATTCATTTGTCTATTTGTTTTTCTAATCTAGTAATTTTCTTTCGGCGAACTACGAATGGTTCATTTAGCCATTTCGAAGCGGAATTTGAACATTTTGCCAATGTTTGATTTCGAATGTATTGTTTCAACAAAAGCGAATATTCTTATTAAAGTGGAAGAATTTTTTTATTTTATTATCATTTATTATAAAGATTAAGCACCCTCCTTTGCTTATAAAAACTAAATTTGCATACGCGATTATTCATATCATGATGAGTACCGGATACACGTACGTTCACTTTTATTAAACATTTGGTAACAGTCTTCTTGCAATAAAACTAATTACAGACTAATATGCTGTCATAGCATTAAATTATTTTCTTTATGAATCTAATTATCTAAAATGATACTGAAAAAATATTTCCACGACAAATTAAATACATTCAACGGCATGGTTTGTTGTCAGAGCTTGTTTAAGGATAACGAATTGCAATTTGCATCATTATTATTATTATTATTATTATTATTATTATTACAACAACAACAACAACTACAACAACAATGTTTTTACCGCTGTATCATCAGATCATTTTCAGTTATCCATTTAAAGTTTCGACATACTTATGACCCGGTTCGTTAATAGAACGCAGAAGCAAATACTTCGGGATCGGTTTCTTGATATGATCTGTAGGCGACATACTTTGAACAGCTTTGTTCATAATAGTCTTAAGATAGTTAATCAGAATCCAGAATTAAAAAAGTGGGACTTTTTGAGGGTACCGGAATCGAAAAACTGTTCCTATTTTTCGATGCCCAAAACGATTCTTTTTATTTGTATTGCTTTGTTTTTGTTTAAAACTTAATTTTCCACGGCTCGACCAATGAAATAAGTATTTATTGGTTTTAAATGACAAATAAAACTAAAATCGATAGGCCACATCTATGTGTTTTTTACATTCGCGAAAATATATTCACATATTACATGGGCACGCACACACACACACACAACTCTATCTTTAGAAATTTCAAAATAATCGGAATCAGTACTTGTATCGGAATCGGGAAACGTATTAAAATCGTTTCGTCACTAGTTTATCGACATTTTTGGGAAATGGATTATTAATAGAACGAAAACGCAACACTTTTCGGAACATGTTCGATAATTTTAAAGGGAAGCGATATACTTGGGAGCCGGGTCGTTGATAAGACGAATATGTCTAAGAAAATAATTTATTTTATTAGGTCGGTGCAAAAATAATGTCGTTTTTTTTTTTTAACTTGGTTTAACGTGAAAAATGACATTATTTTTGCACCAACCTCATAAACTTCAAAACTGCATTCAGCTTTCGATTATTACTATATTAAGGGCATGTCAGTTATACTTAGAATTTAATAAATTAAAAAAGTGACTGACATATACGGCATATTAAAATGGCTGACTTCGGTTGACGTTTTAAAATTCAAGTCTTGACAAATGTAAAGTAATTTCTAGTTTGAATTATATATTATCATTAGGGCGATGATAACAGCATATTCTTTTTGTTGTTTTGACTCTAGTATATATATATATCTGGCACAGTTATACACAGTTAATAAATCGAGAACCACATGACTCTATATAAAGCATAAAAGATATCAACGGATACACACTCGAGAGTCAAAACAATGAAAAGAATATGCTGTTGTCCTAGCCCTAATTATTATATTAAAAAGGCAAACGTAAAATAGTTGCGTTCGTTTGTAAAGCAAACGAAAATATGTTTTCATTATCGAAACGTTTCTTGTATTGAGTCCAAGAACCTCCATCAAAACGCCTATCCTATCTTTACGGACAAGACAAAAAAGTTTCGAAATGTAAAATAAAAACACTCTAGAAAGCACAAAATATAAGTAATAAAAAATCACTTATCTCATTAACATTTTGGCGTGAGATTACATATTTTTTACAAAAATAATAAATTAATATTTTGGGATAATCATAAAGTAAATTCTCTTACCAAAGACAAAAAAAGAAAAAGGAAAAGCGAATGACTAGATGAATTTATCAAAACGATTCGTTAAATGTTTAAGAAGAGGAATTCCGTCCTCTGTTATAAGCATATCATAAAGCAATCAGCTTCATGACTACTAATGTTCACAATATTTTATCGGGATAATATTTTTATTCTGATTATCTAAAAAGTGTAAATTGACGTTATAAAATTACATTATTGACTATTTATTGTATGTATGTATGTATGTATGTATGTATGTATGTATGTATGGTGCCCTACGGGAATTTCCACTATGCTACTCTTATTCTAAAAACGCTATTGTTTGCATTTGCTAACGTCATGTTTTTATCTATATAATTTCTGTCTTCTCTAAAACGATTTCAGATTCGTCGTTTATTATTGAATAAAAAGAAAATGCGTACTGTAAAGGAAACCTGATTTTTAAAGCTTTTTCTTTTTTAGTTGTTTATGTTTTTATTAGTCTATTCGTGGAAAATTAAAAAATAAAACCATTCATAACAGGACACTTTTAGACAGTAGAGATTCGGCAGAAGTGGTTAGAACAAAATTAATTAAATTACAAAATTACCGACTTTCTTGTTATTTGATATAACTGAAAGAAAACTGTCTTGAAACAGCTGTAAACATTGGCGCCAATATACGAACGTTTTATGCTAAAATATGATTTAATAATTTAAATCTTACAAAACAAGGATAACACGATTGGATATTAATATCACTCATATATATATATATATATATATATATATATATATATATATATATATATACACACACTTATATATTAAAAGTATTACGTATATATATTCGACGTATTTACTTTAACAGTGATTAGATCATGCGTAGAGCTGAGCAGTTATATAAGAATATATTCATGCCAAATAAGTTAAACAGAAATGTGTTTTATGTAGTTAACTTGCAATACCTATTTTTTCACTCGGCGCTTCTAACGGATATAAACAAAAACAAAAAAACTACCCGAACTATTTTTATATATGTACTTCATAGAGGTTGGACAAACGACTTTACTGTGCTTATACTATAGTGTTTTATTTATACAAATATATTTTGCGACATATTTGCTATACAGAAATGGCATAGATTGAACATGTTGCATCTAATTCGTCTTCAATAAGATTCCAACATTTTGGCCGAAGCGAATAAGCGTTATATTTTTAGTTTATGAATTCAAGCCATGTCGTGTTGTCTTTAATGCTTGTAATATATCCGAGGATTATTTGTCATTCCTGCCCTCATCGTAGGAACATGGTTTCACGACGTTCAGATAATTCCAACTTACTGCCTATAAATGCGTAGCCAATATTGTTATAGTTTAACATTATAAACATACAGCCTCACTTACATTAGATATAGAAACTGCATGTATCCTACGAACAAAACCTCGCTAGTATTTTCATCATTTTTTTTAACGGTTATCACTTACCAACTCTAAAACGAATGGTTATAAGAACATTTTAAATAGATGATGTCTAACGATTAATAATTTGTTAGCGTTAATTACTAAACGAGACACAAATTTATGACTGGTTTCTTAATCAATGTTAATCGTAAGATGTCTAGTTTTAATATGTTTTGTTCGTATCGTATTGTAGTTTTTTATATTATCTTTTCTTTCATTATTCGGAAACTCGAAAATAAAATAATAAAATAAAAACAATGTTGCGTACTATCATTTCCCTATAGATTGGCTTAAAAAAGGGATCTCTTCACTATGATCAGGAGAGAATGAAAATGGCCACTCAAGATCAAGGCTTTTAAAAAGATGAGTGGTCTCAGCAATAACAACAAGTACAGGTTCTGCCACACGGAAGTAGAGTGTGATCCACCTGACATCCACTTGTAAAGTCCTGTTGGGGGGGGGGGACGGCTATTATACAATGCAATAGATTGTGTAAATATCTCCACTGGGAAATCTGTAAAAACTTGAATATCCCATGCAATAGCAAATCCTGGGAGCATGTTTACCAGAAACAACAGTTGGAAATAAGTCATACACCATCCACTATGACCACAAAATTTCTACAACTACATACCCAGAAAATGGGGCTATTAAGCCTGACATATTGATATGGGACAAGAAAGAGAAAGTAGCAACCCTAGTTGAAGTAAACGTCCCTAATGATGTTGGCCTTAACAGAGGGTGAGAATAACAAAATAACGATTTATTTACGACATGAAAAGAAACTGGAATCTTAAGAAGGTATCAATCATTCCAGTCGTTATAACTTGCCTAATGAAAAAATTATTTCAAAAACTATTTGGCGAATATACCCGGTGAACCAAGTGAAAGAGAAATACAAACAATTGCACTTAATGGGACGTCTATAATCTTAAAAAGATCTCTCGGTTGGAGTAACTAAACTAATGGGAGAATGTTTGGCATCCGGTAGAATACCCCATCCCCAACAAAAAGAAAGTGGTAAGAAAATTAAACATGTGTGTGTGCGCATGCGCGTGTTTTTCAGCTTACATCAAAGCAACGTCAATGTTTCAGTCTGTAAGATTTCCTCTTGTTTGAAATTATATATATATATTAAGCGACGTTGCTATGGCGATGATTCGTTCGGTAGCCATTAAAACTACGATCTTCTCAAACTTAAAAAAATTGATTTTTTCCTTAGTTGTTTGCATCGAAGAAAAACATTTGATTCAAAACTGGAGAGTCACATGATCAATATTTAGCTTAAATAACACTAGCATTAGTGTGGTTGGTTGGTTGTTTTTGTTTTACGGCATATCAACCCTTTTCAGGTTATTTAATGCCGAATCCAAAGCTTTTGAAGAAAAAATTTTTAATAGAAAAAATTTGTTTTCATGTCGGTTTCTATTTCACCATAGTTGGGAACCCTAACATGTACTACCACTCTGGATCAGAGTGGACCTGGGAGCAATGGCAATTAAAGGGTGGCTCCATGCTCCCCAAAGCCCGGAAGCTGGGGCCTCACCATCGGATATAGTTCAAGGTCATATCCAGGTCCAACATTAGTGTGATAATCTAGTTTCACCTAAATACTAGAAAACACAAACCATACGGCTAAACAGCATAATATTATTTTCAAATATTTTATTTCAAAAAGCATGAATACGCAAATTTACGGATTTTCTTGTTTTTTCTAGTGAAAAGAAATTGCAATCAGTTTAATCAAATCCTCGTTTATATAAAATATTTTGTCTAAAGATACTGATCAAGCATGTATAACTTTGAACTAAATAATGGTTTATAATTGTTTACATTTCCCCAGAAACATGTAAGTTCGGAAAGTTTCGTTATTTCTTATTCTTAAATAATAGCATATTTTTTTGAAAAACCTCTCTCTCTCTCACACACACACACGAATATATATATATATATATATATATATATATATATATATATATATATATAAGCAAATTTACATGGTAGTGACACTGGACATTCTAATCTTCCGGATAAATGGTCGGTTAAAATCAGACGTCCTCGTTAGGGGACTTAATAAAGGGTTGCTTTTCACAGTTCAAATGAGTCCGAAAACCTATGTGTGTGTGTGTGTGTGTATATATATATATATATATATATATATATATATATATATATATATATATATATATATATAATGTATATATATATGAAAATAATTATTACATGAACATATGTGTGCATGTTCATGTATCTATGCATATATATGCGTATGTGTATATGTACTTCTGTTATATATGTATTTCCTTAAATTTATGTATGTATACGTACTTAAGTACATTTAGTGCATGTATAAATGTACATGTGTATACGTGTATGTTCGTGTACATATATATGCATTTTTGTGTATATGGATTTATGTATATATAGATATGTATTCATATATGTACTTATGAATTTATGTATAAATATATGTATTTATGTATAAATATCTGTATTTATGCATAAATATATGTATTTATGTATATATATATATATATGTAGATGTATTTATGTGTATATGTAGATGTATTTATGCATGTGTATTTATGCATATATAAATGTATTTATGTATTTTAGTATATGTATGCATTTAAATATATATATGTATGTATTTATGCATATTTATATATATATTTTTCTGTAGTAATATATTTTCTAATATATCAATCCTTATTTAAAAAGTGCAATGTTATTACAGAGCTATATAGAGAATATAAACAAAAAGTTATATCAAAAATATTTATGATGTTGGCCATGTGATTTATTCCTTTAATTCAGTTGACTGTCAACTTAATTAAAGGATTAAATTATAACATAGTCAGAATTAAAAGAATAAATTATAACATGGTCAGCATCATGAATTTTGGAATATATTTTTTTGTTTTTATTCTCTCTATATATTTATATATATTTATATATTTATATATATGCATATATAACTATATGTATATATATTTATATACGTATATTTATATATATATATATATGTACATATATTTATACATGTATATACGTATATATATATAAATATATGTACATATATATATATTTATATATGTACATATATTTATATTTATACATGTGTAATATATGTCTCTCTCTCTCTCTCTATATATATATATATATATATATATACACACATATATATATATATATAATATATATATATATATATACATTCTCTCGGTAAAAAATTATTACTGCCTGTTAAGTTTCTTCGGAAATCTCATTGCTTTTTATATTTTTCCTTTAATGTAGTAATATTTTAATTTCACACAATGTAGATGTTACAAGAAACGAGTCTTTTTGGTTGTGGTAGTTAAGTACTTGCATAGAATGAGAAAAGTGATTGAAGCTCAGTTTTGTAATTTCGATAGAAAAACAACTATAGAGTAGAGGGAAAGTCTAACACGTCGTCATGTGTAGAAAAGGAAGTAACAGAATTATCAAACTCTGAACATGTAGCAGCGTCAGTGAATGGCCACAAGCGACCCAAATGATTCACTCATATAAAAAGATCTGTGTTCCAAACATCTGTCATGGAAACGAGAGGAGCGATAGGTGTGTCACCCGTGACTTCTTCAACAGCCTTTGTCTATTAATGACACGTCATGTTGGCGACCATCATGAATTGACTTGAATCTATGGACGTCTTTCTATTACCACTATTCGAAAAATGTATTCAACCTACTCTCGGCCTGTGAAAAGAACAGGACATCTAATAAAAAAAATCTGAAGTCCTGAATATATGCCATTTAATTTTGGTACTTCTAATGGATTTTCGTAAAGTTTTACATTTAACGTATATTTTCTCTAATATTAAATTGCGTTTTTAGACAAAATCTTAAATTGATGGTTATTAAAAAAAAATAAATAAATAAAATAATAAAAATAAATAAATAAAAAATTAAGGAAAAAGGAAACGGTTTCTATTTAACATATTATAATACGATCGCGTTCAAATCCGGTAGCACGAAGCGGTGTCTAATTAATCATAGTATAATAAGTATGTTGTATAATTTCAGATCATAAGCAATTGTCGAGTTTAATTTAATTCATTAAAAACCGAAAACAGTTTCGTCATAAAATTGATTCATTCCAATGATATTTTACTTTAATATTAAATATGATTACATTTTGTTCAACAAATATATATATATATATATATATATATATATATATATATATATATTATAAAATCAGTTTTTATCTATATTTGCATTTTGTTTAATACTGGTCTTTCTCCTCTTCTGATGAGAAGCATTTAACATCGAAATACTAAATAGGCTTCTTTTTTTCCTTATTTTCACCTTTTGATTTTCGTTGTTGTTCTGATGATATAACATTATATGTAGGTTTTGTTTATCATCTTTTATTATATATTTACGTATTTATTTTTACATATTTGTTATATATATTTTATTATAAATATAATATACGAAGTGCCTTCAATAAGTTTCCAGACTGTTTTGTACAAACATTTAAAATTTTCATAGATTCTTAAAAATTCAGTATGTTATTGCTATACATCTAATGAGATGACTCATTAATTTTTATGATTTGAGGTTCAAATGAACAGCTAAAGCAGGAACTGGAATACACCGTAATAAATACTAAAGCCTGATTGTTATGTTGATGAATTTCAAAAATGCAATCTGGATGCAAGGACATTTTAGAAGAACAATATACAATAAATTCTGTTTTAAACTTGGGGAAAAAATGACACAGAAACGAATGGAATGCTTCAGACTGTTTTTGAACCATCTTGCATAAATCGAACATCAATTTTTGAGTGGCATAAGAGATTCAATGAAGGTAGGGATGATGAGAGGAGTGAGAAGGGTAAGGAAGTCGGAATACTAGAGTTGATTAGCCAAATAAAGAATTTCATGGATAAGGACAGTCTATAGACAATAAGTGCACAGTTTGATGTCAGTGTGGGAACTGCACATTTTTTTTGTGAGAAACTGAAGATGCGGAAGATTTGTGCGAAGTTTGTCTCAAGGGTGCTCAGAAGATCAGACTATTTCACCACATAGGCAGATCCTCACTCTCGTTATAGTCCATCCTTGCTCCTTGGTGACTTGGTTATTTCCTAAGCTGAATGAAAACCTTAGAAGCTGTCGTTATGAAACAATTGCGGAGAAGAAGGAAGCTGTGACGAGGATCATTTACACGCTCACATAAGAGAACTTTCATGGGGCCTTCCAGAAGTTGTTGGAACGGTGAAACAAGTGCATTGCAGTTGGAGGAGATTACTTCGAACGGGAACTAGAGTTCCATGTGTGTACTTTCAATAAAAGTGCCCGTACAAAAAAGTTTAGAAACTTATTGGAGCACTTCGTGTGTGTATGTATGTGTGTATATATATATATATATATATATATATATATATATATATATATATATATTCGCGCATAAACCTAGAGTGGATTAAACGCGGAATATTAAGTGTAGCTTAATCACCATATATATTTTATAACTTATTATAATATTTATATTAATATATAAATATTATGTATATGAACATTTATTTATATATATTACACACACACACACATATATATATATATATATATATATATATATATATATATATATTACATATGTATTTTTTATTTATACCTTTAAAATAACACTTAATATATTCATATTTTATATCAATGTCTAATGATTGTACACTTGATATGGTACATATTGTTTAATAACAAAAAAATGTTTATATTCACGTCAGAACGTTCAACATTGTAATCTCATATAAAATATTAACACAAAGTATAGCTAATTATTGTGCTTGTAAAATGCAATATAAAATCATCACTTTGAACAGTATTTAATGTAAAATATAATTTACTTAATAGGACTTTTCACGCGAGCCACCACTTGTAATCATTATTAACAAAACACCAGTGATTGTCCTTTAAGTCTAAGTGACAAGTCTTCTCAAATCTGCAGTCCTTTCCGCTTCCTTCGATCACCGTTGCAACACATTCTCGCAACAGCTGTTTTCTGTTGATTTCTTCTTGATAATGATCACTAGAACCTGAGTGTCAAAAAAGCTCCCCTGGGTTCCAATACAACTCAGTTACTACCTATTGAAGATTTGCAAGGTGCTATCCCTCCTAGGTTATTCCATCATTCGTCTTTAATAAATTTGAAAAAGAACAATCGATATTATAAAAGGTAAAATTACACATTTATTGATTTTTATCTCTGTTAACTCAGATGATAGCGAAAACCGGCAAGGCGCTAAATATTTTAGTTGCGATTTTAGTTGATGGCACCCAAGTTAATTTTTTTAACTTTTGAAATCACTACTATATATTAGGTACAATAATCAATGGAGATTTTACTCTGTAATACTAGATACGATTTGCATAAAGTAAAATATCATATTTAAGCGTATTTTATGACCGGGCAACGTCAGGTAGTGTTCTAGTTGTATGATAAAAAATAATTAACGAAAGGCATTATTCTACAGAATAAAGAAGGTTTAATCAATTATGATACCTACCCATTTTTATTGCAAATTACAGAAGAAAAACATGCGCCCGTCTACAGAGAATGGAAACACGCGCGTTCTTTTGACAAACATAAACAGTATTTCCTGAATTTATATCTAAACTTCTCGTTGAGGGAGGGGGATAAATAATCATACTAATTATTCAATGCAAGCGTATTTTTCATCCTCATAAATGCTCTCACTATTATAAAGAACGAAGTGATTGCGTGTACAGTGACTGTATGTAGAAGGATACGGTATATACACAATGATTACTATTACTGAATATGATAGAAAGTAAATTTATGTTGTACAGTCTCAAATAAAGTTTTCCAACTTTGAAAACAAAGAAGTATTTTTTTATTTATTTTTTTTATTTTTTCTTATTTAAGATTTTCTCATTCTAAGCGGTATGGATAGAAGACGCGATTTTCGCTAATTATTCAACAAGAGAAGATAACTCTGCATCCGGATATGCAGATATAAGGTACAAATACAGTGTGTACAACGCATCCGTTCTGTTTATTGTTATTGTCCGTGAATATCCGAAATACTTTTTAAAAATTAATTTTAGAGATTTTGGAAATTAACCACTGTATTACGTCACGGTGGACTATCAAAACTATAATATAATTAGATTTAAACTCGGTCTTTTTTAATTTGTAATTTCAGAAAAATAAATGATAATATGATCTTCTTGAAGATATTTTGAATTAACTGATTTCATGATTCTATAATCTAATTTAAGAGAAGAAAATGACACCATCTTTATTTTATTTTTTGTTGTTAGAAAATAAAGACGTTAATCCTTTAACGAAAGTATATTTTACACCATTGCATTTAGAAAAAACGTTAAATGAAATATAAAATCATTTAATCCGATATTATATTTATAAATTACTACCAGGAAGACCTGACGTTGCCAGGGATTGAATTATGATCAACGAATGTTTTACACTCCCATATTTTTATTGTTATCAGTGAAATCGCTCATTTTTCAATCAAATCGATCAATTGCCTGCTCTAATTACGAAACCATCGCGATGCATCAGGAAGAAACTTCACATACCTCACCACAGTAACTTAGTTCCCAATACATTTTTGTCTACATTGATTGTAGAGAACCTACTGTTCATTTTATAAAATGATTTTTTTATATATAATGGCTTGAATTAAAGTTTAAAATTTTTAAATTAAAGTACCATATTTCAATTGTGCCCTAAACAGAAACATTCATTTCAAACGCGCCCCTATCATACAAAAGAACCTAGTGTTGATTTTATATTCCAGGTTTCTCGCTTGTGCTGTAAAAGATTTTTTAATGCACTTGTGATGCTACATTGTATAAGCCGGTTATTTCTTCTTTTATCAGATTTTTTCGATTATCGATCATCGATACTCATCGAAGACATTCTCGTAACACTGCCAGGCAGATAAAGTATAAAAATGGGCTGAGCCGCTTAGGAGTCTATTGGGAACTTGCGCGCACACACGCATATACACACACTTTTTAAGATATTATACTCGCATCAGATCGCTTTCCCCACACCCAGTTATGTAAGACAGATCTTGCACATAAAAAAGCACGACATCGTTTCAAACATACGTGTACAATATAAATAAACAGTAATAATTTTAATTGTGATTATTTACACAGAATAATTACCACACGCATAGAAATGGATACTAAAATATGAATTACACTCTCTCCCCCTCTCTCTCTCTCTCCCCCTCTCTCTCTCTCTCTCTCTCTCTCTCTCTAAATATATGCATATATGTGTATACATATGTGTGTTCATATATGTGAATATAAGTGTATATACATGTGTGTATGTATGTGTGCATATATATACATATATACGTACATATACGTGTGTATATATGTATGTGTGCATATATGTGTATATATGTATGTGTGCATATATGTGTATATATGTATGTGTGCATATATGTGTATATATGTATGTGTGCATATATGTGTATATATGTATGTGTGCATATATGTGTATATATGTATGTGTGCATATGTGTATATATGTATGTGTGCATATGTGTATATATGTATGTGTGCATATGTGTATATATGTGTGCATATATATATGTGTCTGTGTGTGCATATTTATGTATATATGTGTCTGTGTGTGCATATTTATTTATTTATGTATATATGTGTCTGTGTGTACATATATATACATGTGTGTATATATACATGTATATATACATGTGTGCATATGTATATATACACACATGTACATATATATATATGTGTGTATATATAAATGTGTGTATATGTACATGTGTATATATATGTATTATGTATGTATATGCATTATGTATCTATGTATATATTTATAAATGTATTATGTATATATTTATAAATGTATTATGTATGTATATATATCGATGTATATATTTATAAATGTATTATGCATGTATATATATCGATGTATATATTTATAAATGTATTATGTATGTATATATATCGATGTATATATTTATAAATGTATTATGTATGTATATATATCGATGTATATATTTATAAATGTATTATGTATGTATATATATCGATGTATATATTTATAAATGTATTATGTATGTATATATATCGATGTATATATTTATAAATGTATTATGTATGTATATATATCGATGTATATATTTATAAATGTATTATGTATGTATATATATCGATGTATATATTTATAAATGTATTATGTATGTATATATATCGATGTATATATTTATAAATGTATTATGTATGTATATATATATCGATGTATATATTTATAAAAGTATTACGTATGTATATATATATCGATGTATATATTTATAAATGTATTACGTATGTATATATATATGTACGTATATATTTATAAATGTATTATGTATGTATATATTTATAAATGTATTATGTATGTATATACTTATAAATGTATTATGTATGTATATATTTATAAATGTATTATGTATGTATATACTTATAAATGTATTATGTATGTATATATTTATAAATGTATTATGTATGTATATATTTATAAATGTATTATGTATGTATATATTTATAAATGTATTATGTATGTATATATTTATAAATGTATTATGTATGTATATATTTATAAATGTATTATGTATGTATATATTTATAAATGTATTATGTATGTATATATTTATAAATGTATTATGTATGTATATATTTATAAATGTATTATGTATGTATATATTTATAAATGTATTATGTATGTATATATTTATAAATGTATTATGTATGTATATATTTATAAATGTATTATGTATGTATATATTTATAAATGTATTATGTACGTATATATTTATAAATGTATTATCTATGTATATATTTATAAATGTATTATCTATGTATATATTTATAAATGTATTATGTATGTATATATTTATAAATGTATTATCTACGTATATATTTATAAATGTATTATCTATGTATATATTTATAAATGTATTATGTATGTATATATTTACGTATGTATATATTTATAAATGTATATGTATATATATGCACGTGTATGTTTACTCATGTGTATGCATGTATATTTATGTATACATGGGTTTGTGTATATATACGTATGTGTATGTATATGTGTACTTATGTGTATACGTATATATGTATACGTATGTGTGTATGTCTATATGTGTATATATGTGTATGTGTACATATGTGCATATATGTATATGTGTGTGCATATGTGTATATATCCATATATATATATATATATATATATATTATATATATACACACACACACACACACATATATCAATGCCCTCTTTTCAGTACATTTTGCTGGACTAACCACTGAAACGTGTAAATAATCTATAATTAATAATATAAGTATAACGATACAACTTGTGCACTTAATATTACTAGCAAGCATATATTTCCATCCTCGTGAACTAAATAATCACTTGTTTGTAATATTATAAAAATAGCACCAACAAACAAGGTGATTTAATACATCACATACTTTAGTAATGGTAGTAATAATAAAAAGGATAGTTATATAGGTAAAAAAAAACTATATATATATCTGAAACAATAACCGTTACAAACAGGTGCAAGCAATAAATATAGCATTAGTTTTAAATTATACTTAGTTTTTCTTGGAGCATTGTATGGTTTAGGTGACACTCCTCTTAATGGTAAAATCTAATATAATAATTATATTAATAATAATAACAATATTAATAATATTAATAATAATAATAGTAACATTAATAACAATAATAATAATAATGTGCTCACATTAACCGCTCTGTTGTCTTGAATGTATAACAAATGCATATATATTCAAACTTTAGTACACATCGATCCTTTTAACAATGTATTGCTTCATATAACACGAATAACTCAAACTTCTTTTTTATTTTTCTCTACCCGACATATTTTAAAACTATTATTAAAAAGTATAAGTTAGGGTATACAGATGCTGTAAATTTAAAATTTTACAAAAAAAAAAAAAAAAAAAATGATGCTATCGTATTGCCAAAGATATATATTCTAAAAGTCAAAATTATTACGTTAGGAGTTTATTATACCTAACTATAGGTGACTTGAGTCTGAAGTTTGCATCATACTAGCGACTTAAAAGTCATCTTCCACATTGATGATTCCTGGAAAATAGTAAATAAAACACATGTGTATGTGGATAAGAATGAAAAAATATAATATTGATTTTATATTTGTTCAATTTTTAAAATATCCAAAAGTAAAACCATTGAATTTCACGAGGTTATTGATAGTGCTCAATAAAAAGAGAAAAATATTATTTCATTCAATTCAGATTAATAAAATTACCATTAGTCGTTACAATGAATCTATTGTTTTTGTCTGATATCGGTTGATGAAATCTTTGCAAACTGAAACAATAGAATTATTGTCGCGACTAATGGCAATTTTGTTTACCTAAATCGAATAAAATGATATGTATGTGTGAGAGGGGGAGAGATAAAAAAAATATTGAAAAATTGGAAAGTGAGTAATCATACCAAACTGATGTGCGTAGCTAGTATTTCATCTTAATTTGTGGAAATATCTCTTTAGGGAAATTTTTGCGACGAAATATTACATATATAAATTATTTCCTCACCAGTTGATTGTATTTGTTTTGGATATTCGATTTTGTCATGCATTTAGTAATATTTTCTCGGATTAAAACAAACTCCACACATACAGACACACACATTTATTTATTTTTCACAAATGAAGTTTTTTTCTAAATACAAAATGAGTTCTATTTTGTTTTATTATTTCCATGAAGTTATTTCTCTAGCGAAACCTGTTAAAACAATAAATTGTTCACAATAACTGTTTTCTATGTTGGCGTTCAAAGTATCACCAAATAGAGGAAGCATGCATAGCTACGTGTGTCGCAGTACGTGTTCATTTGAACACTACACTGTGTGTGTGTGTGTGTGTGTGTGTGTGTGTGTGTGTGTGTGTGTGTGTGTGTGTGTGTGTGTGTGTGTGTGTGATTTGTAGTTTTTGGTGAAAAAGTATGTCCTGTGTGTATAACT
>NC_136524.1:18238958-18258958 GCF_053919585.1 Euprymna scolopes | reverse complement strand
TTATCCATGCGTAACGTAATGCGCATTGGCTAATATTTTCATTTTTAACATGTTTTCATAGCTGAACTACTAACGTGTCAGCAAAAAGTAAATCGTAAGCTAAGCGTTTTGGTTTCGTTTCTAAGTGGTGGAGCACAAGTCATTTTTTTAACTTTTTAAATTATTATATATTAAGTTCAATATAATATAATTACGAAATCTGCATTAATCAAAGTATTATAGAATATAGAGATAATGTAAATATATCATACTAGATGTATAGTATATGAATAATATATATGTATAATATATATATTTGTATATATATATATAAAATATATATATGTATAATATATATGCATAATATATGTAAAATATATATATGCATAATATATATATACATGTATAATATATATATGTGGCTTAATCTAGCGCGATCTCTGTATAATATATGCATGGTATATGTAAATACATATGCATGGTATATGTGTATATATATATATATATGCATGGTATATGTGTTTGCATATATATATGCATGGTATATGTGTGTGTATATATATATGCATGGTATATGTGTATATATATATATATATATATATGCATGGTATGTGTGTATATATATATATATGCATGGTATATGTATATATATATATGCATGGTATATGTATATATATATGCATGGTATATGTATATATATATATATATATGCATGGTTATGTATATGTATATATATGCATGGTTATGTATATGTATATATATGCATGGTTATGTATATGTATATATATATGCATGGTTATGTATATATATATATGTGTATATATATATGCATGGTATATGTATATATGCATGGTATATGTATATATATATGCATGGTATATGTATATATATATTAAGCACCGCCAAAACGGGGGGGGGCAGGTCAGTACTTTTTGACGGACCGTCTTTTTAAAAATCTACCAAAAATCAGGTAATTATCCGATCAATACGAAATTTTCAGCGATTATTAGGAGAAGAATGAACTTTATAACAGTGTACTTATTTTTCATAAACGATATTTATATATATATTTTTTTTTTTGCTTACAACCCCCCCCCCTTGTTTTGAAGTGGGAACAAATATTCTTAAAATAATCATCTGAAACTGAACACAACATATTGTGTTGTTGTAAGGGACAGAATTATAGATTAAAAAAAAAAAATTGTTTGCATACCTTATTTTGACGTCTGAATATCAGAACTTCGATTGTGTTTAATTATCCTGCTTTTGAGTTTTGAAGTGTGAAATTCGGTGAATATGTTAAGTAAAATAATTAATTTAAGTTAAGCAAAACAAAAAAAAATTTTTTTAATATTTATACGAAAAAAGCTATTTTAAAATTTTTGATAAATAAATTAACAATTTCTTTTTAGCGAGCCGAATAATGCATGACCATTATTAAACAGGGCATGCTTTGAATAATCGATACCAAAAAAAAAAAATTCGATAAATATTGTGCCCTTTGTGTTAAAAATAGCATCATTTTTTTCGATCCCGTTTGAAAACGTTTGCCGCCTTTCGACTACGGTGGACCAAACGCGCTGAAATAATTTTTTTTATTCTGCTTTAAATTGCCCCCCCATTTTGGGGAGCCTGGCCCCCACACACATACACATTAAAAACCAAACGCATACAAATGGTCACCCATCTGGTACTGGCCAGCCTCAGCTTAATAATACATTGAAATTTTCGTCACTGAAAAATAAGTTTTTTTTGGCCTGTTTGGTCTTCCATAGTTTGCTTTTTATCAAACGAAAACGTAAACAGAGTCGATCTGAACTCTACATCAACGCGAAATATCTGGTTACCTATATGAATAAGTGGAATTATTTGAAATTCAGGTACTTATATTATAATATTTTTTGCATATTCTCTTAGAAAATCATCCTAAATCTTAGTTAGACAACAAATAAATTAATTATTTATTTCAAAACCCCTTTTTTTAAATATTTAAGTACGTTTTTTGTGCAAGACAAAAAATGTCAAAATATACTTTTTGGGAAAATTTAACATTTAAAATTGAATTAAAAATAGTAGAAAAAGTTTTACATTATTCTGTTTTCTATATGATAAAATTCAGGGTTTTATCTTTCTGGAAAAAAAAAAGTTACTCAGAAATAATGGATTTTAATAAATTTAATTTTAATAATTTCGTTTTAAAAAACAACAACAACTTGATTTTGCGGCCATTTTTGGCGGTGCCTAATATATATATATATGTATGGTATATGTATATATATATGCATGGTATATGTATATATATATGCATGGTATATGTATATATATCTATATGCATGGTATATGTATATATATCTATATGCATGGTATATGTATATATATATATGCCTGGTATATGTATATATATATATATATATATATATGCATGGTATATGTATATATATGCATGGTATATGTATATATATGCATGGTATATGTATATATATATATGTGCATAGTATATGTATATATATGTGCATAGTATATGTATATATATATGCATGGTATATGTATATATATATATATATGCATGGTATATATATATATATGCATGGTATATGTGTATATATATATATATATGCATGGTATATGTGTATATATATATATATATGCATGGTATATGTGTATATATATATATATATGCATGGTATATGTGTATATATATATATATATGCATGGTATATGTGTATATATATATATATATATGCATGGTATATGTGTATATATATATATATGCATGGTATGTGTATATATATATATATATGCATGGTATGTGTATATATATATATATATGCATGGTATATGTATATATATATATATGCATGGTATATGTATATATATATATATGCATGGTATATATATATGCATGGTATATGCATGGTATATATATATGCATGGTATATGTATGTATATATATATATATATGCATGGTATATGTATGTATATATATATATATATATGCATGGTATATGTATATATATATGTATATATATATATGCATGGTATATGTGTATATATATATATATATGCATGGTATATGTATATATATATATATATATATGCATGGTATATATATGCATGGTATATGTATATATATATATATATATATGCATGGTATATATATGCATGGTATATGTATATATATATATATGCATGGTATATATATGCATGGTATATGCATGGTATATATATGCATGGTATATGTATATATATATATATATATATATGCATGGTATATATATGCATGGTATATGCATGGTATATATATGCATGGTATATGTATATATATATATATATATATGCATGGTATATATATGCATGGTATATGCATGGTATATATATGCATGGTATATGTATATATATATATATATATATATGCATGGTATATGTGTATATATATATGCATGGTATATGTGTATATATATATGCATGGTATATGTATATATATATGCATGGTATATGTATATATATATGCATGGTATATGTATATATATGCATGGTATATGTATATATATATATGCATGGTATATGTATATATATGCATGGTATATGTATATATATATATGCATGGTATATGTATATATATATATATATGCATGGTATATGTGTATATATATATGCATGGTATATGTATATATATATATGCATGGTATATGTATATATATATATATATGCATGGTATATGTGTATATATATATGCATGGTATATGTATATATATATGCATGGTATATGTGTATATATATGCATGGTATATGTATATATATATGCATGGTATATGTATATATATATGCATGGTATATGTATATATATATATGCATGGTATATGTATATATATATATGCATGGTATATGTATATATATATATATGCATGGTATATGTATATATATATATATGCATGGTATATGTATATATATATATGCATGGTATATGTATATATATGCATGGTATATGTATATATATATATGCATGGTATATGTATATATATATATATGCATGGTATATGTATATATATATGCATGGTATATGTGTATATATGCATGTTCTATGTATAATATATGTTATATGCATATATATATGTGGATAATATGATATATGTGCAAAATATATGTATAATATATGCATATATGTGCATATATGTGTATAATATGTGCATATATATATGTATCATATATGCATATATATATGTATAATATATGTATATATTAGTACAAGCTGTATATATGTATGCATATATATTATGAATAATATGTGTATACATGCATAATATGTCTAATGTTGATATTCATATGTATATATATGTCTAATATATATCTATATATCTACTGTATATGTATAGTCATATATATATATATCTAATATATGTCTTATATATATATCTTAAATATATATACATCTTATATATATATTTAAGATATATATATATATATATATTTATGTCTTATATATATATGTCTTATACATGTCTTATATATATGTCTTAGATGTATATGCCTAATATATATATATATATATATATATATATGCCTAATATATATATATATATATGCCTAATATATATATATATATATGCCTAATATATATATATATATATATTTGCCTAATATATATATATATATATATATATATATGCCTAATATATATATATATGCCTAATATATATATATATATATGCCTAATATATATATATATATATGCCTAATATATATATATATATGCCTAATATATATATATATATATGCCTAATATATATATATATGCCTAATATATATATATATATGCCTAATATATATATATATATATGCCTAATAAATATATATATATATATATATGCCTAATATATATATATATATATGCCTAATATATATATATATGCCTAATATATATATATATATATGCCTAATATATATATATATATATATATGCCTAATATATATATATGCCTAATATATATATATATGTGCCTAATATATATATATGCCTAATATATATATATATATATATATGTGTGTATGTAATATATATGTATATATATGTCTTATATATGTATATATATGTCTTATATATGTATGTCATATATGTCTTATATATATGTCTTATATATATGTCTTATATATATGTCTTATATATATGTCTTATATATATGTCTTATATATATGTCTTATATATATGTCTTGTATATATGTATATATATATGTCTTATATATATGTATATATATATGTCTTATATATATGTATATATATATATGTCTTATATGTATGTACATGTCATATATATGTATGTATATGTCTTATATATATGTATATACATGTCTTATATATATGTATGTATATGTTTATATATATGTATATACATGTCTTATATATATGTATGTATATGTTTATATATATGTATATACATGTCTTATATATATGCATGTATATGTTTATATATATATATATACATGTCTTATATAAATGTATATACATGTCTTATATATATGCCTTATATATATGTATATAGATGTCTTATATATATATATATATGTCTTATATATATGTCTGATATATGTATATATATATATGTCTGATATATGTATATATATATGTCTGATATATGTATATATATATGTCTTATATATATGTATATATATAGGTTTTATATATGTATATATATGTCTTATATATATGTATATATGTCTTATATACATACCTATATATGTATATATATATATATATAATATATGTCTTATATACATACCTATATATGTATATATATATATATATAATATATGTCTTATATACATACCTATATATATATATATATATATGTACATATATCGTATGTATGTATGTATATATATATATATTAGACATATATATACATATATATATAATATATATGTGTGTGTGTGTGTATATATATATATATATATATATATATATATATATATATATATAATACTAATACTGGGATTCGATGTTACTTGGGATTAAATAAGGATAAACAAATGTTACTTCCATTTGTTTTATTTTCATTCAAATGAATTTAATCGCCCATTTTTCAATCAAATCGAATGATTACCTACTGTTGTCGTTGGCCCAAAGCGATGCAGTATGCACCGGAATGAATCTTCACATGCCTCCTTGCGGTGACTTAGCGACGCTATATTGTAATATACATTTCTTTGTCAAGAATCTTTTTATTATACATAATTATTTTCAAATAATGAGCTTGAATTAACGTTTAAAATGTAAAATTCTAGGCAAAATATTGATTGTGCTCTAAACCTTCATTATGAACGCGCCACGGTTATATCCTTTGTGGTGACAGAACATCTCATATGTATTTGTGGTATTACTTTTTGCCAAAATCGGGCTGTTCTTTCTTTAATTACATTTTTTTTTTCGATTATCGATTCACTATATTAATTTGAAGCCTTCCGACACAAAATCACTCTAAGAACACTTCCAGCCCCATCAAGTCTATTTGTGCGAAATTTCCATGAAATCGGACCAGTTGTGTGAAATCCATAGGGAACGAACTATCACACGCACACACATACACACACAATGCTTTTTATATATAAGTAGAGATGAGTAATTTATATGTGCAATATATTATGTATAATATATTTGTATTGTGTATATATATATCGTATGTTATTTACGCGTAGGCTACATATATGATATAATATACATATAATACACTGATATATATGCGTGCTTAATCATATTTATATTCAGATAAATTTTGCTGCAAGTCACATTCCAATTCGATGTTCTGCAATTGATACTAAAAGGTGTTAGATGTACGTATAAAACGACTGATAATCACAGTAATAATGGTAGCAATAGAAGAGCGTTAATGTTTCTGGAAGTCAAAACAGATCAGTATACGGATAATCTAATACAGACAAGAAGATTGGATAAGCCAGTAGCGAATAAGATATCGTGATGTACCGCTGCTGATGATTCGCATTGCAAAAGATATTTTTAGTTTCTCTGATAGGCGTATTTGTACTCGATTATAACTACCTTTATGAATTTAGTCATGCTTGTACGATTATGTTTGTAGGTACAAGATTATCGGTTAGAGTTTAATATATTTCGAAAATGTAAGTACCATTCATAAGTACTTGTAAGGCGTATCACAAATGTCTGTCCCTTTTTTTATTATATACACCTACTATTATATATAAGTCACTTTGTTTGTGTGAGGGAGAGAGAGTTTCTTATGGACTTCGAAACTATTGAGCCGATATTTTTGAAATTACACACAAATGTATTTTGTGTTTGGAAGTGTTCTTGGATAGGTTTTGTATCAAAATGTCTTCGATAAGTATCGATAATTGATAAGCGAAAAATATGTGCATAATTGTGTATATGTATATACATGCATGTATGTGCATATATATATGCATGTATGTATGTGCATGTGTGTGCATATATATATATATATATATATATATATATATATATATATATATACTAGAAGGGAAACCCGACGTTGCCCAGGATTGAGTGAGAATCAATAACTGTCCCACACCACTTTTATTGTCACCGAAATCGTTTTTCAATAAAATTGATTGAAGCTTCCTCCTCGCCGTCACTTAATACAGTGTATGTGTACTGCATAGAACCTGTTGATTTACTAAAATTATAATGGCTTGAATAGTGGCTTGAATTAAAGTTTAAAATGCAAAAATTAATTATCATGATCCAATTGCGACATAAACAAAAGCATTCATTTTGAACACGCATGAAAGGACCTACCATTGATTTTATATGCCGAGTCCTTCTGCTTGTGCGGTGGTCAAATCTCACGATGTTAGGCTTTATAAGGGTTTAACTTTGTTCAAAATTCAACTGTTCCTTCTTTAATTGGATTTTCTTAGTGATTTTAGATATTTATCGGAACATTGCGATAAAAACTTTCCCAGACACAAAGTATATTTGTGTGAAATTTTAAAAACTCGGCTCAGTCATTTCGGAGTCTATAAGGAACTTTCTCTCTCTCATACACACGCAGTGCCTTATATATATATATATGTATACGTAGTTTTTTTTTTTTTTTTTTTGTTATTGATTTTTTAACGATATTGTGGTTAGCGCCTGCACCTTGAATATATATATATATATATATATATATATATATATATATATATATCCCTCGCGTAAATATAGAAAACAAACCTATCCACATAATGCAAACATTCATGTGTAGTTAATATTTCGTCTTAGTTACTTTAATTTTTTTTTTAATAATAAACATGTTTTAGGACAGCATTTTCGCATAACTAAGAATAGTAAATATGCAATCCTTTTTTATTGTTGTTATTGTTACATAGAATTTATTGTTATATAGAATTTATTGTTGTTAATGTTATATAGACGGATAAAAGTATATAGAAAGAAGCAGAAGACGTTATTTTTGACATCCAATGTATACGTGCTCGTGGTGTGTATCGACACATAATTAAATAATCACTCCTATAAATGTTCAGACAATATATATATATATATAATATATATATATATATATATATATATATTCGTATTACCTTGTTTTGTTAGAACGTTTAAGTAAATTTTGTCATATTAACTACTTATTATTTTTTACTAGTGTTTACGTTGGTAAGAAAAGTTGGATTTGGTTTGAAAATATTAATACTACATGTTTGCTTTTAAATGAAGACGCGCGAAAAAGTATGAATAAAAGTAATTATGAAGATAAAAAATGTTTTAAATGAATTAAACCAAAAGGCGGTTTATGTAATTGCTTAAAAACTACGCAATAAAAAGATATTAACTAATCGTTTATAAAATAAATGTTTTTATATGTCCTGTAAACATATGTAATTATTTATGTTAAACCTAAAAATATTAAAGTAAGCAACCAAAAATGTGGAGGCAATTATTGAAAATAGGCTTATGAGAAAAGAAAATTTCTAAAGCGAAATCCGTGTTATCTGTGAAAAAATGAAATAGAATAACAATTCATATGAAAGCACATATTCCGAGGTAAAAATGAATAAATTAGCTAGATAGAATCAAATATTAATTATATGTAAATCAATATATCATATATGAAAATGTATCATATATATATACAAATATATATATATATATATTATATTATATATATTATATTATATATATTATATTATATATATTATATTATATTATATATATTATATTATATTATATATATTATATATATATTATTATATATATTATATTATATATAATATTATATATATTATATTATATATAATATTATATATATTATATTATATATATTATATATATTATATATATTATATATTATATATATTATATTTTATATATATTATATTATATATATATTATATTATATATATATTATATTATATATATATTATATTATATATATTATATTATATATATTATATATATATTATATTATATATATATTATATTATATATATTATATATATATTATATTATATATATTATATATATATTATATTATATATATTATATATATATTATATTATATATATTATATATATATTATATTATATATATATTATATTATATATATATTATATTATATATATATATTATATTATATATATATTATATATATATATTATATATATATTATATTATATATATATATTATATTATATATATATTATATATATATATTATATATATATTATATTATATATATATATTATATTATATATATATATTATATTATATATATATTATATATATATTATATTATATATATATATTATATTATATATATATTATATATATATATTATATATATATTATATTATATATATATATTATATTATATATATATTATATATATATTATATTATATTATATATATATTATATATATATTATATTATATTATATATATATTATATATATATTATAATATATATATATATTATAATATATATATATTATATTATATATATATTATATTATATATATATTATATATATATATATATTATATATATATATATATTATATTATATATATATATTATATTATATTATATATATATTATATTATATATATTATATTATATTATATATATTATATTATATATATATTATATATATATTATATTATATTATATATATTACATATATATTATATTATATATATGTATTATATTATATATGTATATTATATTATATATATGTATTATATATATTATATATGTATATTATATTATATATATATTATATTATATATATAATATATATATATATATATATATATATATAGTTTTTTATTTTTTTTTTATATATATCAAGATACCGTTTCCTGTCAAATTCTGCAGTTTATTTGCCTTGGAAACTGATTATATTATCTAGGACGTGCGAAGATCTTTGTCTTTAAATATACACGCGTCAAAGAAAAATGTGCGAAAATTGTTGCAGAGAATTTTATCCTGCATTTCTTGTATTATTAATATTACTCATGTTCGTAAATTATGTAATCTAACAATATTCTGTCGTATTGTTGTGTGTTTATATCTTCTTCGAGGCAAATAAAAGGTAGTTCCAGAACGGGTAACCACTTAATTATTATGTTTATGTGAATTAGTTGGTAAAGCGTCGGACGCTAGTCACTCTGTTTCAGGTTTCGAATAACACTAGGTCTAGCCACACTGATGAATCCTTTAGACGACAAAACATGTCGGTCGATAACTAATATGCATAGTAAACATGAAATTCTATCATTTCTTTCGCACTAGCTTTCATTTGTTCCCACGTGACAAGATATTTAAACGATGGAATAAGAAAACTTTTTATTGTTGGGTTCAAAGTGTTTATTCGTATTTTATCTCGGCTATTTCGTTGGCCAACTTAAATGACATTAATTTTTAATAGCGGCATGTGCAATATACATAATGAATACATCTGTATGTGCAGGGTTATATAGTATATTTTCCCTGTGTTGTCTGTTTGTGTGAAAAACGGAGGTTTGATTGGTTGAGATAAACAGCAGTAACTAACATTCGGCAATTTATTGAATTGACGCTGCAAAAAGGTCATTTTTTCGTAAATGCTTATAGAAATATTAAGAAATGTAAAGGAGTGGTTGCGTCCACATTGAGCCAGATGAGACAAGAGAAATACGCAGATCGCTTATTACAAATTAAAACCTATTAAGATATATATATATATATATATATATATATATATATATATATATATATATATATATATATATATATATATATATTAGTAAAAGACCTTCCATGCCTGGAATTAAAAAGTATCAACAAATGTTCCACCCAAGTAAAGGGGCAACAAGTAACTTTATTATCGACCAAGAACATTAAACACCAATTTTGTATTTATGTATATATATATATATATATATATGTATGTATAATGACTTTATTTTTCTAAAAATTATAGTAGCGTTGGTGGGAAGAGAAATTATTTCATATATGTTGTACAATACTTGTCAAGAGTATGTTAAATTGTTTCATAGATATATTTACATCAACCATTCGAGGGTAGGTAAAATTATTTTAAATGTGTGTTGCACATTACCCGTCCTAGGAAGGTTACAATTGTTTCATACATGTTGCATAATACCTGTCCTAGGGTAGGTAAAATATTATTTTGCTTGATATAGAAAATCATACATAGACATCAAAAATCCCTTTGTACTAAGAGTAATCGGCATGTTCAAAAGCAACTTCATTTTTCTCATTGTTTTATACGGTCCCGAACAACGCCGGGTAACCCTGCAAGTAATAAAATATAACAGTTAAGTGATTTTTTTTTTTCTTATTTTTCTGTTTATTGCATACATTTCCATTTTTAACCATCTTCTGGACGAAATCTATAAAACATTATCAGCGGCATCATCATTTACGATCGTGTTCTATTTTCATCCAATATTTTTCCATCTCGATCTGGTGTATTTATCTTTCTGTACCCTCTCTCTCTCTCTCTCTCTCTCTCTCTCTCTCTCTCTCTCTCTCTCTCTCTCTCTCTCTCTCTCTCTCGCTCGCTCGCTCGCTCGCTCGCTCGTCGCCCATTTCTATGAATGATTCTACTCCATCGATTTCTTTGTCCCTTACATCTTCTGGCATGTTCACCATCCTTTTATTTATCTTACTTTTCCGATGATAGCTTTCGTCTTAGTCATCCCTCTCTTTATCTCATTCCGTATCTCTTTCTTGTGTTCACCAATAATTTCCCATACTTATTGACACACTGTGAAAAATAGTTATATAATATTAACAGATCAAGTTCTCCTGAAATGACTTATGCGATAGTTCTCAAAATGTATTCCTACATTTCATTTTTTTACAAGGTTTATGAATTCAGATTATATCCGTTACCGACTGTGGACTAGAAAAAGGCAACACGGCCAAAGCAATAACAGATCTGTCCAGAGTGTAAGTAAAGTTAGGCTGCATATCTTCTCAATTGGAGGATTTCAACTTTTGTTTGGCTACTTCTATATTCTTTCGTAGACACTTGGAAGTGTGACCTTTTCGGATACCAAGTATGCTGTATGTAAAACGCAGTTCTGATTACCTTAACATCCAAGAGGCGTCTACCAATACGCAAATCCACCGAATACAAGAGTCCTGGAACGTTAATTGTGATCTGCGTATCCCAGATATTAACCGGCGATAAAAGATTCATGAATTTGGGAAAAAAACTTTCGATTTTTCTTAAACGTTCTTTGTACATTTGAGTACCCATGCTAATAAAATAAAATAAATACTTGATAAATGAGCCAGACATATAGTTTCCTTAATCCATTTAGTCGACGAGTTAATGCGGTGTATAATAATAATGATAATAATAATAATGATAATAATAATGATAATAATATAATAATGCTTTCTTTAACACCAGTCACGTTTTGATGGAACTTAATACGCCTTGAAAGAGTTGCATTTTATAGTTAGTAATTGAAACTGACACTTCGTTACCTCACTCAGTTAAATTTTGGCAAAACAGTTTTCTCTGTTCAAGAACTCCGGAAAACCCCATTCAGGTCAATTTGTGGCATACTATCCAAAATATTACCCAAAGACCTCGATTCTTGACTTAAAAGAGCCTTTTTTCTTAGCGTGCGGTACGAATCTAACAGCTGTTTGTCACTTATGTATGGGTCGGGATTTCTTTAGATTTTTCTTTTATATTTTGGTTTGCCGCCGAGAAGAAATCTGTCGGAAATATTTCCTGGAAGTCAGTACAGTTTGAAAAACAAATGATGAAAACATTTTTGACGTAAGCTGGAAAGCCATTAAAAAAGGTACAAATAATTATACAAGTAGGTTAAAAAAGTATGTTTGGTGAATTAATTAAAAAGTTTAAAAAATAAAGAGAATAAGAAAATAGCCATTAAACTTTAAATGAATGAATATTTTTAGTTATGTTTAATTGTCAGACAGCGTATCACTTACCTGCGCTAATTAATATTGAAACGTAACTTTTTAAATTAATATTATTTAAGTGCAATTGTAAGCAATTAAGTCTGTTTAATATAATGACCAAATTTTATCGTAATCTAATAAAACTTCACAAAATCCTCATTAAAAAGGGGAAATAACTAACATGACTATTAAAATATTACTCGCACTATGTGGTTTTAGTTATAAAGAGAAACTCGGAAAATATTTATTGGATTGTCAACATTACCGGAGAACGTATACTGAAACGCCAATTTGTGTTGGCATATCTTTCTTCATTGACCTCAAATATGCATATTTATTTCTATTTCAAACAATTGTTCTGTCTATCTAAAAAAAAAAAACCACCTTACTCTTGATAATGAATTAAACATGTTTTGTGAAGACTACATCGAAATCGCTTAACATCGAAATCGCTTAACATCGAAATCGCTCTTATAATTTTACTTAAGTATCACTCTTTTTAAATCAAGTTGTCCAATAATGAAAAAAAATCTACTTACATTTTTGTAAAAGCAAAATACCAAAATGAACAATAGAAGACACTAAAAATGTTTTCTTTTCCTTCATAATCTTGTTCATTATTACCGTCATTAAAGAATACATATTAACAAAGAAAAATGTCTTCCTCTCCATCTGAGCTAAATTTTACATTTACATTCTGTTATTTATAAGGAAATATTTATGTATTATTTTAAAGAGATTTGCACAAATTTTATTTTATGAGATTTATTCCGTTTTCTTTTGACAAATAAAAATGTCAACGTGAAAATTTGTTTTGAACTGTATTTAATATTGTAGATATTATAACAATAATTTAAATATTTCAAATGGTCCTCTGCTCTTCATAAGAATGTCTTTTTATGAATTGAATGGATCTGAAATTCGCATGAAAAAAAAAAACTGGACATTTTCAGCTTGTTGTGGTGCTAATCCTTTTTTTTTTTTTTTTTTTCGTATTAGTTGGTCCTATCGAATATCATAACTGTTACTTTTAGCACGTTTTTAGTTGGCATTATTGTTAAGAACGAATAATGCCATCAGCTATACACCGAAATCTACACGGGTCTATCTGCTATACAAATTATCGTTTATTATATGCTATCTTTACTGTACTTGCGTGTTTTTTTTTGTTTGTTTTCCCCAACTATTTTAGACTTCTATACATCCGGTTTCAAATTATACGATATATGAAATTGGAAAATGTCTGATTGTAAACTATGCGAGCAATCCAACAAATCAACATTCATAAACAGCCATTTAACAATCTTACCAATACTATTTACCGTAAAATATGTATTGTTTTTATACATTAAAACCTTTCGTTAAACACTGCGTGCTTTCACATCATATCGGTTTCAGCATTTATTCTGGATTAGACCTAATGGTTTGTATTCAATTGCTAACCAGAATGGCATTATATGGCACAAGACCAGAAGGTGAGAACAAACGAGCTACCTCTAATGAAAGAGGGTGCTCTGGCCGGGTACAGAAAAATTACTGAGAACGAACCAGTCGGCATTTCTGAAAGCAACGCCTCTGACAATCTGCAATAAGCCAACTCGTGGAGTTGAAAGAATAATCTTCTGAGAGCAAGCTGGGTCATTTCTCATTCCGATGGAAAAGAGCCTGATACTGTCAAGACAGATCCAATATTGTCAAAATTATGTCAAATTCTAACCAAAGAGGGCATGAAAAAAGCTAGCATCTCAATATCTTCGTGCTACACATTTTAGCTTGACAGTACAAATATAATTTAAAATATGAAAGCATCAACCTCATCTCCGGTCAATGCAAATCTGCCGAAAATTAAATTTTAAAAAAATTGATATTTGCTTGTTTTCCAATATGTTTAGGTGCCAGGTCGTTTTTAAATATGTGGAAAATTCTTTATGAAAGGGTCACTCTGGATTGGGACAAAAAAATTGTCTTAATCGAGGAGGTTTTTATACTAAACTAGGGCAGTTTTTATTTATATGATCATAAATACGTGTTTTGCTTTTAATTATTTACTTTGGTTTTGAAGTTAATAATTTGATTTAAACAGTATGCTGCTTCTCAATTTCTTAATATTAATATTTTTGTTGTTCTCTCTATATTTAAATCAGTATTTTTTTATTAGTAGCAATACTAATAACGGAAATAGCTATTACTTTTATCACTACCGTTATTGCAGTTAACATCATTATTGTGTCTTTATTATTGCTTTCTATACAATAACTAAGTTTAATATTATTGACAATTACCTTCCATTATTTACATTCTATTATTTATAAGGAAATATTTATATATTATTCCGTTTTTATTATTATTATTATTATTATTATTTATTATTATTATTATTTATTATTATTATTATTTATTTATTATTATTATTATTATTATTTATTATTATTTTTATTATTATTATTATTATTTATTATTATTATTATTATTGAATTCGCTGTTTTTAAGACTTTCATATTTCGTTTTCGAGTAAATATATTCATATTGTTGGAATTTTGAGATATTTTGTTACCTTGCTGGATAAAGAATGTTTGAAAACAGGGTATGATTACAAAATTAATTGAAACGAAACATATCGAAAAATATTTTTAATGGTTCGTATTCAAATTTTAAAAAAGTGAGGCTTGGTACCGGAAAAGCGAATATATTTGGATGACGTTCTTGGCACAGAGATAAATGACATTTGAAGTTAGAGAAATCTCTCTAGACGGAGGCAATTTTCAGGAGTAATTCCTTATCGGACACAGCCTGCCTTGCTGTATTCAGTAATCGTCAGAGCACATGTTAATTGCGGCCTTGTGTCACTCTAAAACAGCATAGAAATGCAGATAATTAGCAAATTACAATTTCATAAATAGCACATTGTATAGCATGTTATGCAATAAAATTTCTTGTGTATTCTGGGTTTTATCTTACAATAAGGGCACACGCGCTCAAATTAGTTTATATTTATTTTCTAATTTATATGGGGTGTGATTTTTCTGCTATTGAAAAGGGTTTTATGTGGAATAATCGTAAATTCACTATTTATTACTCAATTTATGCCACCATTTTCTTTGTGCAATGAATTTTCATTTTCCATGTGTGAATTTATTACGTTTTCTGAATGTGTTTACAGGTGCGCCGTTGTTTGTCTTGTGTATCGTGTGAATATGTATTTGTGCTGTTTGTAGTGATTATGTTTGTGTCCGTGTGTAGAATGATGCATGCATATTCAGTCTGTTTATTTTATGCATGTACCCAAAAATAATTACATGACACTTTTTTCAGCCCATTTCGAAAGTATACATTTTTTTTGTGGCATAATAAATTTACTAAACATTCACGAAGAGTATTGATCAGTGTATGATTCTCTTGTCAGACTGAAATATCAACATTCGTCCACTATTTATTTAATCAATCCATATTCCATTCTATATTACTATTTTTCTTTCATCGCCACAATCAAAAGAAAACATTTCTTAGACTACGTTTGTTTGTATTTAGCAGTTTGTATAATTTAACATATAATTTAAATTAATAGTTTATATAATTTAGCATTTATATAATTTAAATTAATAGTTTATATAATTTAACATTTATATATTGAAAGAAATGTATTGCTTAGCAATGAGCTATTTACTAATATTCTTTATGCTGATGACGTGATTCTTTGCTGCTGTATTTCATAAGTTGAAGTGCTCTACTTCTGAACTTAAAACCCTTTTGCGAGAAATATATGTGGAGTAATTGTGAACCCAGATAAATGCAAAATCATTTTCCTGTTATGAAGATAATCTCAATAGGCTACAATACAATAGAAAAGAAAACGAAGATTTTCTCTTTGTCTCAGAATCGTCATCTGGCATTAGAAAAAGAATAGGAAAAATAACTTCTGCATTTGAACGTTTAAAAGAAAAAATACAAACAAGAACATATCCATGCCTTTGCAGTGCATTAATTGTTATTGCTGCATATACTAGAGCAGGACATGACGGAAACTGCATTTGAAACGAAATATTTAAGAAATATCCTTCAGATAACTTTGCATGATAGACTAAATAAAACGGATATCTGAAAAGGGCTTAATATTAACAAATTTATCAACAACGATATTTGATAATAAGAAACTAATATGGTTTGAATATGCTTTCCGGCGATCAAACTCATGAAAATATTAGAAAAAAGACTTAATATTTTATGGTTATTTGATGAACTCAACTCAGTTAAGGTGCCTACTTGAGTGAATCTTGATTTATTTTCGTGTAATAGAAATAATCTAAGATGCCTTTTCTGAATTTGTATTTTTGTCCATCGCCTACTCAAACCGTTTTTATCCGAGAAGACACCATGCATTCCAAAACACCCCTATTTAATTCATTAGTATTTAACACCCTCTCCAGTTTAGAGCCTGGTCGTTTTCAGTTCTAGACTTGGCGGTTAACAGTTGCCAGCCAATCCTTCCAAAGCGTTGGGAGAATCTTAGAAACCTACCTATGATTTTATTTGTCTCCTTATTTATTTATTTTTGTTTTTATTTCACTCTTCATCATAAATAAAATTAATTTGAAACCATTACATATATTTTAAGTAGGGTAGTCCTATAGAGTAAATGTGGTGTTTTGGTAACTGGTAAAGTGAAAGTAACATACAAATTGTGAAAAGGAGAAAGAAACAGCACCTGAACTTATGATTGATTATGCGTCTGGAGGACATTGTCCCAAGTTTGTTAAATTTTAATTGTTTATTTATTTACTTATTTATACAAATAATAATTCAAAAGTCGTATCGTTTTTTAGTTTATATTGAAGAAAAAAACATTTATGTTTAATATAATTTAAATTTTTCGCCCAATCAAAGTGCCAAATTTTAGGAGCTGAAATTTCCCCATATTAAATGTTAACCATGCGTTTACTTTGCCCTTCTGGCGAGGTAAATAAATAGGGCAATGTATTTTTAAAAGAAAATACTCGAACAAAAGTAGACATATTTTTCGATAATAAATATCGCCGACATTCGGACTACGATCAAAGTTTAACTATTCTGTCATTGTTTGGGGAAAAAGAACTCTGTGACACCTACGGAAATTTGTATATTGTTCCGATTAGGAATGCCCCTTATAGAATCATTAAACATTAAATACTTAGCTTTAACAATTTGTTCACCGATTTTCAGCTTCCGGTTTTGCGAACTATATGTTGCGGTAAATGTATACTGTTTTATTGTTCATAATTATTGCGAAAATTTAAATTTAGTTTATAATTAAATTAATGTGTATATTAAAAAGAAATAAATGGGCGTATTATTTTTTTTACCAATTTTTGATTTTTTAAATTTTTATTTAAAAACAAAAGATTTACGGCAAAAGTTCAATATGTTAATTATTGCAATCATCTTAATTATTGACATGGGTTTTCTCTTAATATAACTCAGAAAATATTTTTGGAGAGAAACTAAATGTTTCTTTTTATTGCAAACAGAAAATGATCTAAGAAAAAGAAAAACTGACTTTTCAAAATGCAATTCAGAAAGAATGCTGGAAAGAAATTATCGATGACAAACATCGAAAAATCGATAATTTTATAAATATGGTGGCATCTGCACCTGCAATAAACAGATGTTTAGTCTGTCAACATTTAGTGACAGATTCTTTCCTTACAGACTCCAATACACATATAACATTAATACACGCATCTAAATACAACAGTCACACCTTACCTACGATAGCTGCAGTGTCCTGTATTACATATTTTAGCAAAAATGCTCAGGTAGTGAAACACAGGTTCTAACTACAACTGTCAACAATTTCCTCCACTCTGTATCTGTACTTAAATCTGAACGCAAATCCCACAATCAACATGTTTAGTTGGAATGCTTTCTAGCTAACTACATTACGTTCATCTTCAAGTCCAATGTAAACAAGTTCTTATTGAGCCATTCCCTTAAATGATAAAATTCTACTCGATTTCCACGAGTAACGATCACTAAGATTTTTCATTACTGACCAACTTACACTCATTAGCACTTATTCTCGCAGCTCACGTGTAATAAAAAAGTAAAATAATCTCAAACGTGCTATTAGAAAAAAGATATCTGACTCCAAAATTGGCAAATATTTCGCCCAAACAGATCATATACTGTATAAAATTAAATGTGTATACAGACAAACAATTTAATATGTATGCAGACAATTTAATATGTATGCAGACAAACAAAACGAAATAAAATAAATTTAAAGCTAAACACAAAAACAGTTCTGAGTTGTGTGTGTGTTTTTATATATTATACACTGAAAAATATTTGTTTTGAAATGAACCATCGAGGTTTTGTTCCTAAGACTTATTTCTGCGAATTCTTATTGCAATTAGTTTTACCTATTTTTTAATTTATTTATCCATATTTTAGTTTTGTTTGCCACGAACAAGGTTTTTTTTCACTAAAGCTTTGGGGGTTACATTGACACTTTATATGAGGGAATCGTGGGTTCAAAAAGGTGTTTGTTCACATTACATTTAAATTACTAACGTTTATATTATAGTTCTCAATAACATGTAGTG
>NC_136524.1:18186458-18236458 GCF_053919585.1 Euprymna scolopes | reverse complement strand
TTTTCTTCGAAGAAAAAATCCAAAAGTTCAGGTTTAAACTTAAGGAGAAATGAAATTGAAGGAATCGTGTCTAATGACTATGAATAAAGTTACTGATTTTGATTGGCAAATCTTCATTAGACACGATTCTTAAAATATATGAATTTTCAAATAGAATATTGTGTATTACCCTATAAAAATCTTTAAAATACTTAATAGAAACTTGAATTTTAGGTATTTATAAACTGAGATCTAAAATTTATTTTTTTAATTTCACAAAAATAACCGTGTCTAAATTTTCACGAACCCTCTCACTTTCCTCCTATTACCTCTTTTGTTTAAAGAAATTCGTTAGAAATAAATACATACAGATATATAAACTTGTGAACATACCCACCTTTATAACGATACTAGCAGGTCTTCGGCGTTGCTCGGTCGTAAAATACACATAAATATTATATTTTCAATTATACAGAAACTGAGACATATGCATGCGAGTATTATGCTTTTCTTTCTAAAAACAGCGAGTCAAGTACGATAACTATTCGGCCATCGTGACACGCTCTTCAAAAAGTGTTTTCAAACCGACTCCTACCCAAACAAGGAAACATTCACGCATGCACAATTGTGGAACAGTTAGCAAACAGTAAAATCCGATACTCCCACGTACCAATTTTTCAATTGTGGCCCCTTATAATCCCTTTATTACGAATGAAGACTTATGAAAGTTTTCCACATATCTGAATAACTTATATACCAAATTTCAAGTTTGTAGATTAAAAACTCGTTGAGTATATAGGTTAAGAAGTGGCATCACACACTTAGTCTCACACAAACATATATATATATTTGTAGTCATCGACATACAGTCCTGTTTCATTGTATCACATATATATATATATATATATATATATATATATATATATATATATGTGCGCGCGTGCGCATGTTTGCTTTTATCTATTGCCCATCAGCTTTTGTCTTAATTTTACTTTTTTTTTACTTGTTTTTTTACAAATGATGCTGTTGTATGTATCATCATCATCATCATCATCATCTTTCCGATCATAAACGTAGCGATTATTATTTTAATTGTTACTACCTCAACATTTACTCACACACATTCAGTGGTTTGGATGAGCATGTACCGTACGCATGCGTACAAATGTCAAGGAGTGCATTCATTTATTTTTTCCTCTTTTCCTAACTTCAAAGTTTCATTTCCTTTTTTTATTTTCTTCCCTCGGCGTCAGATTTCCTTAAAGACCTAAGATGTTAGACAACCAAAATATATGAGGACATGTGTCTCACATTTACTCGCCTCCCCACGAGGGCAAAGTTAAAAACAAAATTGAATTTTAATTTGGTGAAAATCCAGCTCCGTTCAAAATGGATGTAAAAATAAAAATACTTGTATAGCCTATAATAATATATGAGAAAATGCAGCTGTTTCAGAAAATTTCTCATCCTCTGATCATATAACAGAAATTACACTGTAAAGTATTTTTCTACTTGCTCTACTCAACTGCAAAGTTTAAACACACGAACTGTTTCTAATAGGAATTTGGCTCGAGCTGAGTTCTTTAAGAAGTGGGTACATGACACTAGTTGGTGCATCTGTCGAGGAATCAGGTATGAATACGTGTTACCTCCAGTGACGTGGTATACGCAGTTCTGGGTTCTACGGAACCCATCCCGTAGATAAAAGCTAGCAAGTGTTAAAAAGGCTTTTGGTTGGTGGTACAGATGTGCCCAGTCCTGTCTTTGTGTGTGTGTGTGTGTGTGTGTGTGTGTGTGTGTGCTAAAGAGACTCTAAAGACGCTTAGTCCCCACATTTGTTTCTCAGGGGTCACCTTCCAGACCCTTTTTCCCTCTCGATCTACCTATTTTTTTACGTCTCCTAGTAGCTCCCACTCCCAATTAGAAACCGACCTGCTTGTTTTCGGTTTCCTGGAAAACAGTGGATGTTCTTACACTTAGGGTTGGGAGGGATCTTACTAACGTACCCCAATAGGCATTTTGTTTGGTTTTCAACATTTATTTTTAGGGGTATTTTTCTAGATTCCCATTCATTGGACTTCATTTTATAAAATTTTAAACTTTTATACTTACAAAATCAACTTTCTTCTCATCACATATTTCATCGAATAATAATTAAACATAATTTCAAAGATTCATAGACAAATACAAAGACCCTTGATCCCCTCTTCCCATTTTTTAAGGGCTTCATGCTTAAGATATTCTTAGGTATTTTATTTTTTCTTTAATATACTCATTATTGAAGTGTACCATGACTCAACGATTAATAAGCTAAATATATAAGCTCCTTTAAACTGTCCAACTGCAAGAATAGCCTGATAAGTATTACTTCACGCTTCAGCTGGCAGATAATGAAGGCACTACCGTTCAATAAGGATGACGTGAGAGAAAATAAACGTTTGCCGCTTCCTGAAGCAGGAGGTAATGTTTGGGATGAGAGCCTAATGCAACAGATCAGATACTATAGCGTTTTTCAGTAAGTTACGGTCACCATCTGAACATTTACAAGTCGAGGAATTTTATCACACCAAATATGTTTTGAAATATAAAGTTGTAAAATAGTGTTGGAGCGATTAATCGGAATCGGGAATCTGAATATCGGAGCTTTTGAGGGAATCGCTATTGGAATCAGAAGTGTGTGCCTATTTTCCGATGCCGAAGATGATTCCTTTAATTATTTTTATTTGCTTTTGTTAAAAACAAAATCTTCCACTGCTTATTGATATAAAACTACGAGTAAAATAAATCTATAGAATACCCCCCCCCACATGGGTGTTTTACGCTTGAGAAAATCTATGCTCATTTAACGTGTACTTTTACGGTAGTAGGGAAGAATGGCAAATGTATAGTTAAATATTTAGAGATTTATAAAGAATCGGAATCGGTAATTGAGTACGAAATCGATAATTTTATCGGAATTGGGAAAAATATTGGAATCATCTCATTACTATAATTAAATTATAATTTTAATTTTCGAAAATTTCTAAACTCTTACAAACTTCAGTGTGTACATAATATACAAACAATAAACATGATTGCTCACTCTCAATGACCATCATGATGTCTTCACACAGAGAATAATTAATAATAAGAACAGAGGAACATATCAGAAATTCAACTTCTAACTGATATCGAAAGCGAAATCAGTTAGATGCTAGAAGACGGCATTATAGTATTGCATCTCGCAAATTATTTGACTGAGTTTAGAGATGTCTCCTCTCCTATGCTTGCAACATGTTCTCTACTGGAATACAATGAACTTCGCCTCCGTTTATTTGAAAATACTTATCCCGGTTAGGAACACTCATTTTTCTTGTGTACGCAGTCGCATGAGGTTAAGCTTTTAATAAGAAAATAAGTTTCGATATTTATCGATCTATTTCGGCTATTAGATAAGATGTTTGGAAAAAAAAAACATTTAACTATGTTTCTTTCAATTTGTTGTATATCATAATAGTAGGTAAAATATTGGAGTATTTTTCACATAATACACCTAAAGGTATTTACTAATTGAATGTTTTCTACGTCTAATTTACAAGCTTTCTCATTGTATAGAAAATCAATCTTTAACGAAAACCTGAGAGGATTGTAAAAAGGACGGGGATGTTCAAATAATTAAATTAAAATACAGTCAACAATATTTATTTTTATTTGTAGAGTTTTGTCTCTACGTATTAACGTGTTGTTATGCGTATGATTTTTCTGTTTAATTTTATTCAATATAAAAATTAATTTAAGAATTTTTCATTATCTGTTAAAATATTCACATAAATATAACGTATACTTCGCATTAAAGTTTATAAAATAAATAAATAATTACGGTTCACGTATGATTCTAAAGCAAAGATTAATAACTGCCCATAATCACTATTAAAATGAAAGAATTTAATATACTTTTTCATAAGATTTTTTTCGTACTATTTTATTACATTAACGCGTTTTATATTTTACCCAGTTCAAGGGTCTGAAAAGATAATTTCAGAGGATAACAGACGTAAACAACAAATGCATCAAAGTGCTTCATGTTTTACAGTGTAAAAATATTGTTTCATGAAAATTTTAAAAAATAGAAAATTAATAAAGTTGAATGATGATCAAAAAAATATATTATGTTTATTATATTATTTAGGATGAAAAATCATTGTAGTTTTTAAGAAGATATTAAAGATTTTTCTCGATGTCAACATCACAATTAAGAAAGCAATGCAATTTTTTTAAATAAACATTTTTTTTTTTTACAAAATAAGCATTTTAAATAACTGTTTGTTTAAAGAAGAATCTACGTTATATTGGTTTCTTAATCTTTTTTAAATTGGATTTTGCATGTACTAAAGTTGATTGACGAGCGTATAAATAAACTAGTGATAATACAAGTGGAAATTATTATATAATTACCTGTGCGTCTGTGTATCACAGCGTCTGCCTTTTTGTTTGAAAGCATTTAAACATTGTATTTCAATTTATTTGTGTCACAAAAAATCTGATTTATATATGTAATGTACACGATTTATCTGTTGGGTTTTACAGAAATAGCGTGAGGTCTGCATGAAATGAACGTATAAATACTCCTGAGCAACGCTGGGTCTGGGCAGCTAGTAAATGCTTTAAATAATATTGACCAATTTCATGATTATGGTATAAAAAATCATTGCTAACATTAGGATCTTTTACATTAGATGTCTAAAAATTCTGAGCTTAATGTCAGTGATACACGGATATGTTGAAGAATGCTAAAGTATGAATTATTAGATAACCAAATGCAATAAACCTTTTTTTTTCAGATGCTAAATGAGATTGTGCATATTTCCGTTGTCACATACTCATAAAGACAGAAATTCGTAATGTTGTTGGTACAAGAGTATGTACCATTTTGTCTGTCCATCTTTCGGTCTGCATGTCTTCCAATCTCGTTGAAATAATATTGTACACATTTTCATTTTCACATATTTATGAAGAGATAATGAAAGAAAATTGTAATTTTGTTGACAAATAAATCTGTTTATCTGCATATCTGTCAGTCTATTTATTTATCTCTACTAATAATCTATAGAGTAATTTATATGGACTACTCAGCGTTGTGAATTTTGCTTAATCATGTATCTCTATACACACTAGACATCCTCGTTTTGTGATGCCATCCATTACAATAAGGATGAGGATAAGAGTAGATGACGCCACAAATTATGATATCATCAAGTAAACTGCAGAAAGAAATCCGTTATAACGCTTTATCTTATAATTCTTTTGGACAACTGCTCATCTATTAAATGAAATGTCTAAACTTTTTGGAATTGAATACAACACTAAAAGTCAGATAATTTTGCTTAGTGTATGGGAATAGTGTGAGGGGGGGAGGTGCGAATAAGGGGAAAATTTAACACATCACTGCATCATTTCCGATCCAGAGTCGCCGCTTTCACTTTTTACCTATTCTTTATTCCTTTTCGTTTTCTTTATTTATGTTGTCTGTTCATTAACATCGTTTTTACTCCCCTTTCTCTTACACTGTTGTTACCTTTAATTACTACTTCATCTATTCATCTCCGCCTACCACTTCTCTCATTTGCCTAACACTGGAATTGACACCAAACACCTTGTAACAGCTTTCTTATAAACTTCTGCACTCTCTTTAACTGACTGCGTCACCTTATTTTAGTGTTGTTTTCGAAACTGCCAGCAATAATGAAAATAAAATACACTCGTCATCGCATTAGTTGTTACCTGATGACCTTAAGAAAAAGATTAGTATTTTTAACAATTATTGATGCTGAATCCGATTATGTAAGGCTTGTAAATATATTCTGTGTACTTTCTGGAGTTTTCTTTATAAAGTAGAAAAAAAGTACCGAATGTATTCGTTTATTTGGTTGTAGTTATTCGTATTTGTTTGTATTTGTATCTTTGGATATTCTAGGCAACAGCCAAATTTTCCTAATACCAAATACGGCATATTATTATCCATGACTTAACACTCTTCACTTGTGGTGCTGGGGGTTTTGTAAATAGTATTACTTGAGCATCTCACCATCAGATTTCGACATCGCGAGTTTGCGCAGCTTTGAAATGTAATTCGATTTCTAATTTAAAAAATACTTTTAAATAGTGTACGTCAGAGATAAAACAAAAGCAAGTCAGACTCTCTATCTCTCTTTCTTTCTCTCTCTCTTTCTTTTTCTTTCTCTTCTTGAATTCTCTCTCTCTCTTCCTCAATTTTCTCCCTCCCTCTCTCTCTCTTCCTCAATTTTCTCCCTCCCTCTCTCTCTTCCTCAATTATCTCTCTTCCTCAATTCTCTCTCTCTTCCTCAATTCTCTCTCTCTTCCTCAATTCTCTCTCTCTTCCTCAATTCTCTCTCTCTTCAATTATCTCTCTCTTCATCTCCCTCTCTCTCTCTTTTCATCATCCTCTCTCTTTTCATCACCCTTTCTCTCTCTCTCTTTCTCTTCTTCTTCTCTCTCTCTCTCTCTCTCTTTCCCTTACCCTCTCTCTTTCTATCTTTCACCCTACCCGTGACTCTGCAGCGCACTTAACCTGATGTAATATGATAGTAGTTAGTACTTTGGCCTAAAATCACCTGCAAGGTCAAACAAGAGACAGAATGGAATTCGGCTCTTATATTAATGGTTTTGTACTACAGAAAATGCTAAACAATTTGTTTGATGCTAAACTTCCTTATAGCTATGTACTCTTTCTCTAAGAAATTGTGTGTGTGTGTGTGTGTGTGTGTGTGTGTGTGTGTGCGCGCGCGTGCATCTTTAGTGATACATAGTAAAATTGTATCTCCCGCTTGTTTTTTGTTTACGAAATCTTTGCAAGGTTTTAGTGATAGATTCTCTCCATAATCACATACTCTGGATAATTTAGTTCCGGAATATGTGGATAAGTATATTTCATTTTGATCAAAGGAAGTGTAATAACATTATCTATATTCGGGATTGGCACTTTATTTTAATTGTTTTTATAACTTAAAATTGTAGCGATTAAAAAAATATGTTCAGAGATTGAGGAAATGTGCAGATTCCTCATAAATTCTTAAGGAGTATCTGTGATAAAGTGGGATACATATTAACAGAAATCATTACAATTAATAGTTTACTTCCACTCCTTCAACCCAAAAATTGTGTATTATTAGTTTAAAAAAATAACGAAAAACATGACATAAGTTTTCACATTCTGGAAATCAATCATATTAGTTATCATAGATGCTACAGGGTTTATGAAGAAGAACCTGAAGTCCTATCTTTACAATATTCTTTGTGAACCAAGTGCAAAAGAGATCCAGACAATTGCACTTAAGGCAACAGCGATGATACTAGAAAAGAGCTCTCGGTTGGTTTCAATAAAAAGCAGGGCAATGTTGGCAGCTGGTTTGGCTGCTCCATACCCAGCATTACAATTTAAAAAAAAGAAAATGAAAAACAAATACACTATCACTTTTATTATTTGTAATTGATGCTCAATTAAGGGGAAGGCAGTGTATGTGCGTTCATCATAACAGCACTCTTCTAGGCTAGCAAAAAACTATGACCGGAGGGGGGCATGTATTTTCTAGTATATATATAAACATATAATCTATTATAATTTATGGAATTTTCTCTTTAATCTTATACGCTAAAGTTATTTTTAAGTTATATTTTCCAGAAAAATCTCATTCTTTTGTAGATTAAATTGGAGGAATATTGTTCCCAATAAATTTCTAGTGGTAGGGAAACCCCACAAATAAAATCCTTATTCATTGTTAAAATAGTTAAACCTAAGCGTTGCAAGCCATTTTGTTTTTGTAATTAATGTATTTAATTAGTTTATTAGTTTAGCCGCTTTCTTTGTTGTACAACGTCTAATTGTAATATTCCATTTACCATGCCAAGATTCTGGCATTTGTTAGTTCTGTTTTTGTTTTTCTGGGTTTTTTAGTTCCAGAGAAAACTTAGTTAAGATAAGTTCTTTGAAGTTGATGTGCGTGAATAGTTACATCAAATGAATGCTAAATTTAGAAATATAAGCCGACAAAAGTATCACTTTGGTGATGAGTTCGAGTCGGGATAGAATGCTTCAGTTGAATGAACAATTTTCATCATACAAAAAAGACTAAATGTACTTAGCTTTCATATTTTTGTAAAGTGCTATTAAATTATGTTTATTTTGATTGAAAACAAAAAAACAACTAAATGCAGTAATCATACATTTGCATATGTTAGTTATCCACGGTACTTGATGAAAAGTGTCGAGATAAACCGCCTTTTCATATTTAGCTGAAAAAATCTCGAGACATTCCACTGTTTCGATTCGGCTATTGAGAAATTGATATGCTATATAAATATACATACATATATATTTACAAAGATAAAGTTAAATATTATCTTAAAACCCATCAAAATAATTAGAAAAAAACTCAATATATAAGACAGAACCATTAAAGAATAAAACAAAGATGATAAAAATAAAACCAAATATTTATTAATCCACTAATTTCAAACAAGGAATTATACGAATAAAAATATTTAATGCATGAATTTTCAAATGTGTGCTCTTTTCATTAAATGATAAGCATTAGTAAAAACACATTAGTTGTTTTATAAATGTGAAAATACAATATATATGTATATATATATATATATATATATATATATATATATATATAATATGAAAATAAAAGCCGGTATAATATAACTTTATATAGTTTTACAAAGGCCAAAATAGTCAAATTCACACATGAAAACCCTTTACGAAGATTCCTTGAGTCGGCATTAATCATAAATCTCAATACAATGAAGCAAATAAATGGGTTCTACAATCTAGCATCAATCATAATTAATTTAATAATCAAGGGGCACAATTTGAAACTTCATTAGTTCCATTTACATACGTTTTTAATCACTTTACCTATTTTATACATAGATTTGAAACCCGATTAGTTTTGTTTCACATATATTTTTAATCACTTTCCTTGGTGGTACATAGATTTGAAACCCGATCAGTTTCGTCTTAAACACATTTTATGTTAATAATTTTTAATTTTTTACTTACGTTTCCCTTATGTTTTGCATAAGCCTTCCCCACTTACATTTTTAGTCACTTTCCCTATATGTACGCAAAATATAAAAATATCTGACCTTTCATAGAATTCTCGTCTCATTTTTGGTATATTTTATTTCTCTCAATCATCCTCATCATTCTCCTGAGGAAGTCCTCCGAAAGTGGAGACGAGCGTTGAGAATTTTCTAAATGAGCTACGGATTTTCTTTCCCTTATTTATATATATATATATATATATATATATATATATATATATATATATATATATACACTTGTGCCCGATATTATTCATACCCCTCGGATCTTTGAGATTTCTATAAGAATATTGCTCAAACCAGAAGGTAGACAATATTAAAGGGATTTCAAACAATAAATCAAGCATAAGCATTTAATTTAAACTCAACAAATAAATAAATTATGCAAGTTTGAAACATTATACAAAGAAAAACAATAATGGCACTAGTTCAAAATTATTCATACCTCTCTTACTAATAGTCAATAGCATGCCCTTTATTCTTAATAACTGCCTGTAACCGTTTGGGATATTTATCAACAAGGTTTTTACAAGCATCAACACTGATTTTTAACCATTCTTCAATGCAGTAGTTCTCCAAATCCCTCAAATTTCTAGGTTTCCGCTTTTTAACCTCAGTTTTCAATATGTGCCAGAGGTTTTCGATAGGGTTCAGGTCGGGACTCTGGCTAGGCCATTCCAAAACATTAATTTGATTATCCTCAAACCATTTCTTGACTATTTTGGCAGTATGTTTTGGATCATTATCCTGTTGAAGGACCCAGTTTGGTCCTAAATGGAGCTTCTCCGCATCCTGTCTAATGTTTTTCTGGAGTATCTCCAAATATTGCTCCTTCTTCATGGTTCCATCTATCTTGACCAAACTACCTGGACCACTAGCCGAAAAGGAGCGCCAAAACATTAGGCTACCACCACCATGTTTCACCGTGGGTATGGTGTTCTTTGGGTTGTAAGCTTCTCCTTTCTTCCTTCAAACGTAAGAAGCATCCATATGGCCAAACAATTCAATTTTTGTTTCGTCAGTCCACAAAATACTTGAGAAAATGGACTCTGGAGAATTCACATGGGTCCTAGCAAACTTTAGACGTGCTGCAAGGTGTTTTCCGGTGTGCAATGGAGTCCTTCTTGGTCTTCTTCCTTTCAGACCATTTTCATGCAGAGTCCTTTGCAATGTTTGCCTTGATATTTTTATGCCAGAAGACTCCAGATTTTCTAAAATGTCCTTATTAGTGGTGGTTGGATTTGCATTAACACTTCTTACAATATTCCTGGTGGCTCTAGCAGACAGTTTCCTTTTCCTTCCTCTACCAATCAAGTTGTTTGTTGTGTGGTGGCTCTGGAATTTTTTGATGATGCTCTGTACTGTTGCTGTAGGGACCTCAAATTTCTTGGAAATTGACTTGTAACCTAAACCATCCTCATGTGAATTCACAATTTTAGTCCTAAGATCATTACTAAGCTCTTTTTTCTTCCTCATTCTAATAATTTTTATTCTTTTATTGGTTTTCAGTTGATATCATTTTAATTTCTGAAAAATGCAAAAAACGAAATGAAATTAATCAAAGGTTGTATAAAAGCATTCAAAATAAGAATCAAACAGAAAACAAACAGTCAGAAACTCGATTAATACTGAAAAAATAAGGGGGTATGATTATTTTTGAACATTGCAGATTTTATAAATAGCTGTATATTTCTTTTATTACAAGTATCCCGAGATTTTAAAATGACGAAAATGATCAGAAGAGGTTTATTAAGAATATGTATCAATATGGACGTAAACAATAAATTCTTACAAAAGTTACACCTAATAAACTCAATTTTCAAGGGGGGTATGAATAATATCGGGCACAAGTGTATATATATATATATATAATCTCACCATATAAAGGAATTGGAAAATCTAAAAGCTCAGGACAGAAGATTCCAGATCTACCATTCACTAATAAGAGCCATTGTCAACCAAAATAAAGTGGAATAACTGTAAACTAAGGAATCGGTGCAAAACAAAGTTCTCAACTTCGCCACAACTATCAAGCAAATTCTATATTTAGATATGATTGCTTCAATAGAGGAGGCAGCATTAAATAAACCCAAAGCACTAAGATGAACTAAGGTGGAAAGTGAGACAAGCACTTGAGAATTAAAACCATCCAAAACAGAACCTTTCAAAGGAATAAGTATTGGCTATCGAGTCCCTGTGATATCACAATATTACCAGCAGACAAAGGCAATGCTACAGTGTTAATGGAGAGAGTAGAATATTCCAATAAATTTTCAGATTTAATAGAATCTAATGGCTACTATAAAGTGAAAAATAATCCGACCTTCAAAACGGAAAGGAAATTTGTCACAGATCCTCAGTAAGAATAAGGACCTAATATCACCTGCAAAATACAGACAGCTAGTACAGCATTACAGGAAGCTACCACACCCATGTAGTCTCCCTAAGATTCACAAGGACGATATTCCATTAAGGCCTATGGTCAGTGCCCGAAGTTCAGCATGCCATCCAACTGAGCCCATTCCTGATAGATATAATCACCCCAATCATCGGCAAATCTCCATCATACTCCAAGAATTTAGCTCACTTTGTGGAAATAATAAACAATGCTCCCATTCATTCCAACCAGATGGTAGTCTAGATGGAGTCTGTTCACGAAAGTACCCTCTGATAAAATTCTGACAGTGGTACGAGAAAAGCTGACTTCTGATGCATCACTGAAGGAACGACTCGCATCCCAATTGACAATATAATGTTGATGTTGACCTTCTGTGTAGAAACTACATACTTCGGCAGGAAGGTCTGGCGATGGGATCACAATTATACCCTGTACTGGCCAATGCATACGTGGAAGACTTTGAGGAAATGGCATTAGGATCAATACCACTAATGTGGTTGCTATATGAAGATGACACATTCATACTCTGGCCCTATCAAGAATATGTTCAAACATTACTAGACCATGAGAACTTGATTCGCCCAGCTATTAAGTTCACGGCGGAAATTATCGTTCCTAAATGTGCGGATAACCCGCACTGGTCAGAGGTTTATGTCATCTGTGTAACTTTCACTGGATAGTACCTCCCACCTTCAACTCCCACCATATAATGTAAAGAAAGGGTCCGTTGCCTACAACACCGAGCAAAAGCAATATATAGTAACAAAAATGCATGTCAGAGGGGGTGGACAATTAAAGAGAAACCCTCCACTGAAACAACTATGCAGAAAGCTTCATATCAGCTCAAAGAATTTTGGACGATGCCACTCAGAAACTCACTACAGTTTGTATACCATATATGAAGAGCTTGTCTAAATAAATCAAGAACTGTGGATACAAAATATCATCTAAAATCAAAAAAATCAAAGGTGAAACATGTCGTCTACTAAAAGTACGATTAGAAGAACATTGAAAAGTCAGGTAAAGCTGACCATATCGGGAAAGAAGAGGGAAACCATCTACCATTATGGGACGAAGAAATGAAATAATTTTAAGTAGTTATTTCTGTTTTAAAATATTTTGAGACCATATTTCTTTTTCAAGTTTTATTCTATCTTTTCTTCCTTTTAAATTATTGGAATATTTTAAAATAAAAAACAGCAACCTTGTCATTTTAGCAAATGACAATTGTTTTTTCTTCAAGACAATGTAATACTAATCACATGAGATTTTGTTATCAGATTATATTTTTAAAATACACATGATATAACTTTCTAAATACAATATTTACCGATTTTTCTTATGCCTCTGATGTTACACTGCCTCAAGAGGATTCCAGTAACCTCTGTAACTCCCTGTAGAAGTTTGGATATCCTTCTCATCTTAGGTCTTTCCATACTGATCATTAAAAGTTCAAACCCCAAAACAACGAAATTAGGCATACTGTAAGACGATGTCGCCGTTTGGAATATATTTTGTAAATTAAATGTGCATGAAAGGTGTAGGTAGTAGTTCAATAATTTACGGGCATGTAGAATTTTAAATTATATGGTAAATTAGCAAATATTCCGATTTTGTCTTAAAAATGTTTTTTAATTCAAAAAATTATCTCTGCCCATTTTAAAACATGTGGCCTTTTAGTGCTCGAAAGACTCGTCCGCGGAAAAATCGTCCATGGAAAACTCGTCTATTTTTGCTAGATAGGAAAACTGGGTCATTATTGAATAAATATCAATTTAAAACACATTTTTTGGGGCCGTTTTTGACGATGTTTTTAAAAGAGAATACACATCCCATAGGATTTTTTTAAAATATGTTTACTTGTTTACTGTTGATTTAAAAAAAGATGAAATCGCTTTTTCAATGTGTTTGTTTTCTGCCTAGCTGGCTAAGTTTTCAGTTATTTAACTTATTTTAAAGCGTTTATTTAGTTTTAAAAACAAATACTGTCGAGTGTTACGCAGGAACAAAAAATGTCTGACATCCTAGAAGTCTCGATAATCGCTCAAAAATAGAAAATTAAAGAAAATATCGAGTATGATATACTTTTAAAGAGTCCCATATCCAAACGAAAATAAATTTTAATATTTTTTAAATATCATTCAGGGAGATGTTTTTAAAACTATATCTCCCTCAAAAAAAAACAATAAACAAAAAAAATTAAATTAAAATATTCTTGAATAACAAGAGAAGTATTTTCGATAAAGTTGATAATAAATTTCTTGATTGCTTTTTCCTTATGATTTAAAAATTTTGAAGTAAAAATAAAAATGACTATACGGGAAATTTTCAACAAGTATCTTATCTCCAACCAAAATTGTTTCACTGTTTATTTATAATTACGATTTTTTTAATATTTCTAGTTTTTAGGCATTACATCTCCTTATTTTCGAATTTTTTGGAGGTTTAAAAATAATTTTTAAAAAAACAAAAAAAAAACAGGGAGCATGTTCGATTCTTTTCTGGAATTATCGGGTAGATTTTGTTTTGTTTTTCTTATTTTTTTAATTCGATTATTTTTTCCTCATACCAAATGCACCAACTCATTGTTAAAAACCTTTACTCTTGTTATTCAAAAATCTTTTTAATTTCATTTTTTTTTTTTTTGTAGTTTACCATTTTGTTTTTGAGGGAGATACAGTTTTAAAAATCCCCCTCCATAAATTATATTAAAAAATTTTTAAACAACAGTAAATAAGGATGAATATTTTTAAACAGATATTATGGTGTGTGTAATCTCTTTTGAAACGCTTTTTAAATAAGTTAAACAACTAAAAACATAGCCAGATAGGTAGAAAATGAACACTTGGAAAAATCGATTTTACTTTTTTTAAAACAAAAGTAAATAAGTATAATTTTTTTTTAATATTATGGTGTGTGTAATCTCTTTTTTGAATTGGATAAACGCTTTAAAATAAGTTAAACCACTAAAAACTTAACCAGCTAGGTAGAAAACGAACACTTGTAAAAAACAATTTGATCTTAAAAAAAAAAACAGTAAACAAGTAAAAAAATTTTTTTTAAATATCATGGAGTTGTATTCTTTTAAAAGGTAGTTCCTTCAAGAACGGTTATAACATGTTTTTTCAAATTATATTTATTCAATAATGACCAAATTTTCCTACCTAGCAAAAAGTAGCGATTCAAAAGTGACGCGTTTTCTATAGATGAATTTTCCGTGGACGAGTCTTCCTAAATTCGGTCTTTTGGTAAAAAAAATTAAGATATTTAAACAAATGCTTCATCAGTGATTTTTTTTACCATTGCAGTTAAGGGGAAAGGCACAACCGCAATATTCCAAAATTTTTCGTTTAACATATTCGTTTTTTCTTTTGTTTCATAAACTAATAGTAATTCTATTAAACTTGGTATATTAAGATATAAAAAATAATCTAATGCATTTCATCTTGGTCCAAATGCCAAGTCATTTAACAAATTGTTGTATTACCCATTGTCTTGTTTTGTTAGCCTACATGGTTTGAAGCTCTACTAGCAGAACTACTCGGCGTTGTCCTGCATTGGATAAGAAAACAGATTTTATTCTTATATTCAATTTTTGGCGTAGGGCTAAATATATACACAACACTGATTGGATAAAAAGGTGTAAGCAAAGTGCCATGAATTCCGATAAATTTATAGTTGCAGTTACGCCTAGAAGCACATCCGGCTTTTCCGAGAAGTATTGAAGATTTGTGGCGACACCTGCTCCCTATCAACCTTTCTGTTATGTTTTAAATTTATATCAATTTCATGTTATGAACTGATGTAACGCGCGAACGCAGACCCCCCCTCCCCTGATAAGATCGTTACGTGTATTAAATATATCTATTCAATTATATATGGCTGTAGATGTTTATTCTTATTTTAAATTTGCTCTGTGCGAACAGACAGTCCGCAATATTATTGTATCCGTGTTGATCAAAATTAAATATGCAAGTCCCTTGATTATGTAACAACTGGAGTAAGCACTCTTCATACCAGCCAAAAATAGGTCCCCGACAATCAGCACGACAGTGGCCTTGTTTCTGTCGGCCTGAAGATGTTCACCCTTCTAGGTTTTACCTTTCTTCCTTTTGAGTTTATTGCTAATCGCGCGAATCTCTCATAGCGAAGAATGCCAGCGCGATTGCTGCATGTTTTACAAGCATTTTCTCTAATACGTTGGCTTTTAAAATCCTCCATCAGTATGTGGTAAATAAAATCCTGGCTAATGTAATTGAAGATTATGATTATGGTAAGCTATTAAAACAAAACTTTCAAATTTAATGAATAACTAGATTGCGAAGGAGTAATTTAGATGATTAATTGATTTCTCCGATTGGTTTTAAACAGAGACCATTTTTATCCTCACTCGAAGACAGAATCATGGAGATTGTTGATCTTTTAAACTGTTCTAAATAGTATAGAAAAGTGTGTTTGTTTTGCTAAACTCTCTTTCGGCGCCATTTTTTTTTTTTTTCTTGTAAGTCTTGTTATTCTTTAAACGGATTCTTGAGATATTTACTATCAGCCGTTTTCCTACACGCTTGTCATACGACACGCTCTCGGCGATTTTCTCTAATTGTTGTATAACGTTCCACTCGAGGGATGGGTACAGGTAGATGGAATCATCGCCGAAACACAAGCGCACGCGTGCCTCTGCCTCTGCCTTTCCGTTATCATGCAACAATAGACTAGATTTACCGACAATCGACAAGAATTACGCAACCGGAAAATAAAATATTCAAAATATTTTCGTACATTACGAGATGATATCGGGGAGTTCGTCGACTATATCGAAATGAAACGTAAGTATTCACTAATTCTCTACTGCTACAAGGTATGACACGGGCAGTTTACTCTGGGGTTTGAATTCAGACACTCCAGGGAGAACTTTTTATAACCAAATTTATTTAATAACTTCAAATGAATTCAACTAACAATCCCCCCCAAAAGTGCTGAATACATATGTAGAGCTATTATAAGTGAAATTGTATAAACATCAGAAAAATTGTTGAATCCGTAATATATATATATATATATATATATATATATATATATATATATATATATATATATTATATCTGTGTGTATATATATGCATGTATATATATATGTATATATATATATGTATTTTATTTCTGAACTAATTTTAAACACCGTTTTTGAACATTTTCTCACTCTATATTCTTCATTTCCAGATTGTTTTTTTACATTTATTTTGGTTTTTATTATTTTTATTTATTTATATATGCATTTCTATATCTCCTATTTACTGTTTCTATTTCCGCCCCCTTTCTCTTCTACTCTCCCTATTTTTCCTTTCTTTTATTATTGGCTCTTTTTTAATGATCCCAATTATTTTATATCGGCCTATTTCTTTTAATATTACTCATATTCATCCTTATATGGTGTGCCTACTTTTAATTACTTTTTACCATATTATCCTACTCGTTTTTTGTCATTTAATTTTTAAATCTTATACCAGTTTTTATCTATATTTGCATTTTGCATAATTCTGGCTGTTCTCCTCTTCTGAAGAGAAGCATTTAGCTTGGAAATGACATGACCTAACGAGTTTTTTTTTTTTAATTTCTTTTTTCTTTATCGTTCTAATAATATAAGGTTGTATATAATTGTTATTCCTCATCTTTCATTTTTTGTGTCTTACATTAGCCGTTTTTTTTAAACTGGACAACTTAAACTTAACCAGAAATAAGTGTCTAAATTTCGATATATATATAAACTGTGAATTATGTGATTTATTTTACGTTAAATTTATATAGCCAACTGCCTACTAAAGTTTTAACAATTATTTTTATAGAGTAAAAAATATAATGTAAATAATATGATGATTTAGCGATTAAAAATAGTATTCCGAGGAACTGATAAAAAATCATCAATAAAGTTTTGGCGATTTTGTAATGGATCGTATTTTAAAGTATATGTTTTTAAAATCCAACTGAAATATATTTAACGTATTTATAAGGAAATATAACAAGATTTATACCCACCTTATATTATACCTAATTCAGTAAATATCATTTTATATACGTTAAAATACTTTCTCAGTAAAACGAAAATTAATCTAAAATATAATTTGTAAAATCGAGTTGTTTGTTAAATATATAGTATAATTGAAACGTTATGGCGTTTTCCGATTCTGTCAAGACGTAAACAGTAAACAACAGAAATATGTTTGGTTGAATAGACAGAATACATATTAATATTTTGTGCCAGAATTGTTTCCTCAATGTTCTCGGGCTATACTGGAACACAGATCTCGCTAGTAGTTTATGTCTTTAAATAAAGAAATTGTGTTGACTTTCTAATTTAGATAATATTTAATTACAAAGCTATATATATATATATATATATATATATATATATATATATATATATATATATATATATATATATATGAGAGAGAGAGAGAGAGAGAAAGGCTAAAATTTTGCAAAATAGATTTTAACCATTATTATTCGCAACAAGGGATGCAGATTAAAAATGATTATTTCCTTATGCCATGAAGTTTCAAAGAATGGCTCTTTTTCTCAGGAAAACGATTTTGGATTTGTTACAGCACTATTTTTTCAACTTCGTACATGCACTCCGGGTTGAATATCCTATTTGATCTATATTGTTCTATATTATCTTTACCAATATTATATTATAGCTAGTCTGTATACACCGTATTTTGCTAACTATTTTCCTCTGAGGATAAAACTTATTTTTGAAACGTCGTGGAATAAAAGAAATAATCTTTTTAATCTGTATCTCTCGTTTCGAATAAATATTGTAAATTCTAATTTTCAAAATTGTAACTTCCTTCATATACCGATGCTCTATCCCGAATATTAAGCATTTTATTTTGTTGGGATTGTCCTATAAATATTAGTATGTATGTGTGTGTATATATATATATATGTATGTATATATATTCTGAACTGTATCTTTACATCTTCATATTTATTTGTAAATTATGTAGACTAGACTAAAATTGTTTGTAATTTATTTTCGTTTAAATTCATGCTGTAATAATCAATAAAATAATTTATAGTGCACGTAAAACGCCGAAATGAAAACTCTGCCAAAAATATAGTTTATAAAGATGTCGAGAACGCCGTTACCTAAGGATAAATTAACATCGTAATTGTCTAGTAAATGAACTTGAGTTGTCGTTTTTCCTTTGCTAGCCTCCCTATTTTCTGGTCTACTTTTAATTTTGCCGTGCTTGCTATTGTATTTTGTTACGAAAACATGGATTGCGTGTGTGTATTAGATAGCATATTTTCAACTAGCCAAATGTTATTGAAGGTTTTTTTTAGATTTAGGTTTTTTTTATTGGTATTATTATTCCAGTTTTTGGATTAAACATTTGGTATCCACATGAAATTGGTGTATATAAATAAGTTCCGTCGTTGGTTGTTCCGTATTTGTTTTCTTTTAAGCAGAATTAGTCTTAATATGCTTACGTTGAAGAAAAAAGACAATCGCCGTAAACACTAAGACTGACCTCGTCCAAGGATGATTTGATAAAGCAAGTCGAAAGTAATCGCAGAAAAGGAATAAGAAAGCTACTGATCTTATATACACAAATTTAACTGAAATACTAAACAGATAATTCAGAAAATATTAATAAATTAAAAAGAAAAACGTGTTATTAAATAACATTTACCTGACATATATATATATATATATATATATATATATATATATATATATATATATATATATATATATATAAAGGCACTTCTATCTGTTGATAGACTATCTTTTTATATATTTTGAAAATGCTCATATATAATAATACTTAAAGGAAATAAAATAATATAATTTTTTAACGACTTAATGGATTCCAAAAGTTTCAATTATAATTCTAAACTTCTTTATGAGTGATTACTTATTAGAAAGTCAATCATGTTTAAATTTTAAATTCTGAAAAAACAACATAGAGACATATATTCGATTTAAGAATTTATTGCTTGACAAAAGGAATATATAGAAGGGGTTGTTTTAATTTCCTTAATCCATGGATTTTCAACAATGGCTCTCATATCATCAGACCTCGGTAGTCCATTATCGGGAGGAGTCCAATGTCGTTCGGGGTTATAATGGACCAGGTTGTATCAACTTCTCTTTTCGTATAATTTTCTCCATATAATTATCCACAACCACACAAAAACTATTTTCAATAATTGCGCTGAAAAGCAAAATAGCGTCCATTCGCAGCTGAACATTTTGCTATCTGCATTTCATTTCCTCTGTTGAAAATCCATGGATTAAGGAAATTAAAATAACCCCTTCCATATATTCCTTTGTCAAACAATAAATTCTTAAATCGAATATATGTCTATATGTTGTTTTTTTTCAGAATTTAAAATTTAACCACCAAACTTATATATTGCTCTATCCTTAAATATTGAGCTTTTCCTTTTTGGCTAGGATCACCCTGAAAGTATTACTTTAAGAAATATATATCAGGATTTCATCTGAATTCTATCTGTGTCTTATCTCGCTTATATATATATATATATATATATATATATATATATATATATATATATATATATATATATATATATATATATATATATAATTAGTGTTGGGACGATTTATCTGAACCGAAAAAATCGGGACTTTTGGGAGTCTCAGAATCGATATCAGAATTGGAAAAATGTGTGCTTATTTTTCGAAGCCAAAAACGATTCCTTCAATTATTTTTATTTGATTTTTCTAAAAACAAATTTATAGTAGCAGATAATGACATAAATATTTGTTGATTTTAAACGACTAGTAATACTAAAATCTATAGATAATCCGGCTCCACAAGTGTGTTCTTTCATTTGAGAATATATATGCACATTGAACATGCGGTTTTAATGACCACTTTATAATTCAATATTTAGGGATATAAAAATATTAATGCTAAATGACCACTTTATAGTTCAATATTTAGGGATATAAAAATATTAATGCTAAATGACCACTTTATAGTTCAATATTTAGGGATATAAAAATATTAATGTTAAATGACCACTTTATAGTTCAATATTTAGGGATATAAAAATATTAATGTAAAATGACCACTTTATAATTCAATATTTAGGGATATAAAAATATTAATGCTAAATGACCACTTATAGTTCAATATTTAGGGATATAAAAAATATTAATGTAAAATGACCACTTTATAGTTCAATATTTAGGGATATAAAAATATTAATGTTAAATGACCACTTTATAGTTCAATATTTAGGGATATAAAAAATATTAATGTTAAATGACCACTTTATAATTCAATATTTAGGGATATAAAAATATTAATGTTAAATGACCACTTTATAGTTCAATATTTGGGGATATAAAAAATATTAATGTTAAATGACCACTTTATAATTCAATATTTAGGGATATAAAAATATTAATGTTAAATGACCACTTTATAGTTCAATATTTAGGGATATAAAAAATATTAATGCTAAATGACCACTTATAGTTCAATATTTAGGGATATAAAAATATTAATGTTAAATGACCACTTTATAGTTCAATATTTAGGAATATAAAAATATTAATGTTAAATGACCACTTTATAGTTCAATATTTAGGGATATAAAAAATATTAATGTTAAATGACCACTTTATAATTCAATATTTAGGGATATAAAAATATTAATGCTAAATGACCACTTTATAGTTCAATATTTAGGGATATAAAAATATTAATGTTAAATGACCACTTTATAATTCAATATTTAGGGATATAAAAAATATTAATGTTAAATGACCACTTTATAATTCAATATTTAGGGATATAAAAATATTAATGTTAAATGACCACTTTATAGTTCAATATTTAGGGATATAAAAAATATTAATGTTAAATGACCACTTTATAATTCAATATTTAGGGATATAAAAATATTAATGCTAAATGACCACTTATAGTTCAATATTTAGGGATATAAAAATATTAATGCTAAATGACCACTTTATAGTTCAATATTTAGGGATATAAAAAATATTAATGTTAAATGACCACTTTATAATTCAATATTTAGGGATATAAAAATATTAATGTTAAATGACCACTTTATAGTTCAATATTTAGGGATATAAAAAATATTAATGTTAAATGACCACTTTATAATTCAATATTTAGGGATATAAAAATATTAATGTTAAATGACCACTTTATAGTTCAATATTTAGGGATATAAAAAATATTAATGTTAAATGACCACTTTATAATTCAATATTTAGGGATATAAAAATATTAATGCTAAATGACCACTTATAGTTCAATATTTAGGGATATAAAAATATTAATGCTAAATGACCACTTTATAGTTCAATATTTAGGGATATAAAAAATATTAATGTTAAATGACCACTTTATAATTCAATATTTAGGGATATAAAAATATTAATTTAAATGACCACTTTATAGTTCAATATTTGGGGATATAGAAATATTAATGCTAAATGACCACTTTATAGTTCAATATTTGGGGATATAGAAATATTAATGCTAAATGACCACTTTATAGTTCAATATTTGGGGATATAAAAAATATTAATGTTAAATGACCACTTTATAATTCAATATTAAGGGATATAAAAAATATTAATGTTAAATGACCACTTTATAATTCAATATTTAGGGATATAAAAAAGATTAATGTTAAATGACCACTTTATAGTTCAATATTTAGGGATATAAAAAAGATTAATGTTAAATGACCACTTTATAGTTCAATATTTAGGGATATAAAAATATTAATGCTAAATGACCACTTTATAATTCAATATTTAGGGATATAAAAATATTAATGTTAAATGACCACTTTATAGTTCAATATTTAGGGATATAAAAATATTAATTTAAATGACCACTTCATAGTTCAATATTTGGGGATATAAAAATATTAATGTTAAATGACCACTTTATAATTCAATATTTAGGGATATAAAACATATTAATGTTAAATGACCACTTTATAATTCAATATTTAGGGATATAAAAATATTAATGTTAAATGACCACTTATAGTTCAATATTTAGGGATATAAAAAATATTAATGTTAAATGACCACTTTATAGTTCAATATTTAGGGATATAAAAATATTAATGTTAAATGACCACTTTATAATTCAATATTTAGGGATATAAAAATATTAATGTTAAATGACCACTTTATAGTTCAATATTTAGGGATATAAAAATATTAATTTAAATGACCACTTTATAGTTCAATATTTGGGGATATAAAAAATATTAATGTTAAATGACCACTTTATAATTCAATATTTAGGGATATAAAAATATTAATGTTAAATGACCACTTTATAATTCAATATTTAGGGATATAAAAAATATTAATGTTAAATGACCACTTTATAGTTCAATATTTAGGGATATAAAAATATTAATGTTAAATGACCACTTTATAGTTCAATATTTAGGGATATAAAAAATATTAATGTTAAATGACCACTTTATAATTCAATATTTAGGGATATAAAAATATTAATGCTAAATGACCACTTATAGTTCAATATTTAGGGATATAAAAATATTAATGCTAAATGACCACTTTATAGTTCAATATTTAGGGATATAAAAATATTAATGTTAAATGACCACTTTATAATTCAATATTTGGGGATATAGAAATATTAATGCTAAATGACCACTTTATAGTTCAATATTTGGGGATATAAAAAATATTAATGCTAAATGACCACTTTATAATTCAATATTTAGGGATATAAAAATATTAATGCTAAATGACCACTTTATAGTTCAATATTTAGGGATATAAAAATATTAATGCTAAATGACCACTTTATAGTTCAATATTTAGGGATATAAAAAATATTAATGTTAAATGACCACTTTATAGTTCAATATTTAGGGATATAAAAATATTAATGTTAAATGACCACTTTATAGTTCAATATTTGGGGATATAAAAAATATTAATGTTAAATGACCACTTTATAATTCAATATTTAGGGATATAAAAATATTAATGTTAAATGACCACTTTATAGTTCAATATTTGGGGATATAAAAAATATTAATGCTAAATGACCACTTATAGTTCAATATTTAGGGATATAAAAATATTAATGTTAAATGACCACTTTATAGTCCAATATTTGGGGATATAAAAAATATTAATGTTAAATGACCACTTTATAATTCAATATTTAGGGATATAAAAATATTAATGTTAAATGACCACTTTATAGTTCAATATTTAGGGATATAAAAATATTAATGCTAAATGACCACTTATAGTTCAATATTTAGGGATATAAAAATATTAATGCTAAATGACCACTTTATAGTTCAATATTTAGGGATATAAAAAATATTAATGTTAAATGACCACTTTATAATTCAATATTTAGGGATATAAAAATATTAATTTAAATGACCACTTTATAGTTCAATATTTGGGGATATAGAAATATTAATGCTAAATGACCACTTTATAGTTCAATATTTGGGGATATAGAAATATTAATGCTAAATGACCACTTTATAGTTCAATATTTGGGGATATAAAAAATATTAATGTTAAATGACCACTTTATAATTCAATATTAAGGGATATAAAAATATTAATGTTAAATGACCACTTTATAATTCAATATTTAGGGATATAAAAAATATTAATGTTAAATGACCACTTTATAGTTCAATATTTAGGGATATAAAAAATATTAATTTAAATGACCACTTTATAGTTCAATATTTGGGGATATAAAAAATATTAATGTTAAATGACCACTTTATAGTTCAATATTTAGGGATATAAAAATATTAATGTTAAATGACCACTTTATAGTTCAATATTTAGGGATATAAAAAAATATTAATGTTAAATGACCACTTTATAATTCAATATTTAGGGATATAAAAAATATTAATGTTAAATGACCACTTTATAGTTCAATATTTAGGGATATAAAATTATTAATGTTAAATGACCACTTTATAGTTCAATATTTAGGGATATAAAATTATTAATGTTAAATGACCACTTTATAGTTCAATATTTAGGGATATAAAATTATTAATGCTAAATGACCACTTATAGTTCAATATTTAGGGATATAAAAAATATTAATGTTAAATGACCACTTTATAGTTCAATATTTAGGGATATAAAAAATATTAATTTAAATGACCACTTTATAGTTCAATATTTAGGGATATAAAAATATTAATGTTAAATGACCACTTTATAGTTCAATATTTAGGGATATAAAAATATTAATGTTAAATGACCACTTTATAGTTCAATATTTAGGGATATAAAAATATTAATGTTAAATGACCACTTTATAGTTCAATATTTAGGGATATAAAAATATTAATGTTAAATGACCACTTTATAGTTCAATATTTAGGGATATAAAAATATTAATGTTAAATGACCACTTTATAATTCAATATTTAGGGATATAAAAATATTAATGTTAAATGACCACTTTATAGTTCAATATTTAGGGATATAAAAATATTAATGTTAAATGACCACTTTATAGTTCAATATTTAGGGATATAAAAATATTAATGTTAAATGACCACTTTATAGTTCAATATTTAGGGATATAAAAATATTAATGTTAAATGACCACTTTATAGTTCAATATTTAGGGATATAAAAAATATTAATGCTAAATGACCACTTTATAGTTCAATATTTAGGGATATAAAAAATATTAATGTTAAATGACCACTTTATAGTTCAATATTTAGGGATATAAAAATATTAATGTTAAATGACCACTTTATAGTTCAATATTTAGGGATATAAAAAATATTAATGCTAAATGACCACTTTATAGTTCAATATTTAGGGATATAAAAAATATTAATGTTAAATGACCACTTTATAGTTCAATATTTAGGGATATAAAAATATTAATGTTAAATGACCACTTTATAGTTCAATATTTAGGGATATAAAAATATTAATGTTAAATGACCACTTTATAATTCAATATTTAGGGATATAAAAATATTAATTTAAATGACCACTTTATAGTTCAATATTTGGGGATATAAAAATATTAATGTTAAATGACCACTTTATAGTTCAATATTTAGGGATATAAAAAATATTAATGTTAAATGACCGCTTTATGGTTCAATATTTAGGGATATAAGGTAATCTGAACCTGTAACTTAATTGGAATCGGGGGTTTAAATTTAAAACAAGCCTCTCTTTTTTTTTCACGAGCAAATGACAAACACGTATTCGCTAACTTGCTTTTACACACTTAACATGCGGGTTAGAGTAAAAATTAAGATCTAAAAGCCAAAAGTGTTTTTTTACTTATATAGATGTACATAAAATAAATTATCACAGGCATTTTTTGTATCCATATGAATATGTATGACTGTTTTTAGAAAAAAATAACTTTTTTAAAAATGTATAACTATTTATAAATGTGTTTTTTTTTTTCATGAACTGATACTCTAAAAAGTCTGTATGAATGAAAGAGAGCATCATATGAAAATGTATGACTAAAATAAAAACAAACGAAATAAATAAATAAATTCCGGAATAAATAAAAAATCATTAAAAGTTATTAGCATTAAGAACTTTTCCACTTATCTCTCCTTGGGATTCTTCAAAAATGAAAACCCAAGAAATTGTCCTCTCAAGCAAAACTGTAAAAGAACCCTAACCCGTCCCTTTCTTATCCCACCCATACAACGACAGTCCTCAATTTAAAAGATACATGGAAGTTATTTTGATATTACTACTTATCAAAACAATAACCTGCTTGTAACTCAAATAATTGGAGAAATAATTTATGGGAAAAAAATCATTTATTCAGCTAAAGGAAGGTGTTTACAAGGAATTCGAAGCCCAAATCACCCATTTTTTATTGATGAAGTAAAGAATGAAAATAAAAATTATTTTTACATTTAATTTTATATTTTAAATTTAAGTAATGATTGTTAGATAGAAAATACTCCATATCTACATTTGAATGTTCTAAATTTTGCGTCGCCCATCCTGCCCCCCCCCCTCCATTTTTCAAATCTACTCTTATGGCGCCTGAAAATAGTTCATCTCCATCCCCGATTTAAAAAATATTGATTTTAAACCAATATTTGCCAACCTTTTGAACTTCATGACCACTAAAAGTATAATTACAAATTTACGAACCACTAATATGAATTCATGAAAAAAAGCTAAATATATTCATTATATAAAATAAGTAACAGGCAGGCCGACGTTGCTGGGTTGTAAAATACGCTTAAACATGACATTTTAATTCATGCAGATTTCGTATTTATTATTAAAGAGCCAGATCTTTATTGATTATTATATTGTACCTAATATATCGTATTGACTTCAAAAGTTATATATATATATATATATACAGACACACAAGATTTGGGGGTATATATATATATATATATATATATATATATAAGTTTTGAGTACCATCAGCTAAAGTCAAAACTAAAACATTTAGCTCTCCAGCCTTAGTCGTTACCGTTTCAACTATCGTCAGATGGATAAGAAACGTTAAAATGTAATCGACTGTAACGTATAAACGTATACTTGCTCATGTGTACAAAAGCAATTAAACTTCACCTATGCCTAGCAAGTTCCAATATTTTTTTAATGCTTATTCCTGAGATTTTTATCGGCTGAAAACCAAATTCGAATTTGTTCCACGGGTTCAAATTTTCTATATATTAAATTTTAAGTCTGTAAATCATACATTGGCAGAGGAGTTTGGTAAAGACCCTTCCTCATACAAACAAATTCACTGATATATATATATATATATATATATATATATATATATATATATATATATAACATCTTAGTATGATTTGGAATCATCTGTATGTAGACACCGAACAGAGAAAATGAAAACTTGTCACACAAAAATGCATGATTTTTATATTTATCTTTTATTTTGTTTCTTAAAGCGATGTTGGTACAGTATGTGGGTACGAAATCTTTAGCTAACATCTACTGCTTCATAACTCATACGAAGAAAAATGTCTGACATTTTGTGAAAAAAATACTGTACTTAGTAACTGCATGCTATAATAAGGAACTACGATGAACGTATTTATGTACTGTTTCAATGACAAAATAAGTATTAGAAAGTGTATGTTTAAACAAAAATAATTCGTATGAAAATAATGTGAAATATTTTTTGTGTCTACCATTTTATAAATTATAAAAGTGGTCATTTTTTTTTAATATAGTTATGCAATATTTTTATGTTATGTTATTTTGATTTAAATTCATTAAAGACGTATTCGATTTTTTAAAAATCTCCAGACTCTGGTATTGACATCATAAAACATTTTTTATTAGTAATGTGCGCTCTAGCTATGTACATATGTATATTTTTTTTTGTCAGTCAATCAGATGTTTCCATTTGTGCACTCACAAAAACTGGAAATGCTATAACAGTTTACTAGTATATATATATATATATATATTATATCTATAGCTTTATACTTAACATAACTATATATATATATATATATATATATATATATATATGCCACATAACCCGTAGAGATATAAATCATTGCGCATGCCAAATTTCAGCTAGATCAGACAACTGGAAGTAGGTCAGGGGCATTACTTATTGCACGCCCCTCGTATATCTGTAATATATATATATATATATATATATATATATATATATATACACACACACACAGTGAGAGAGAGTTATAAATGCTAGTCTACTGATTAATTGTGATACAAAGAAGCAGTACTGTATGTCAATGACAACAAATATATATACGTATAACTATATATATATATGCCTGTATATATAACTAGTATATATATAGTTAAATATATATAAAGTATATATATAGTTATATATATAACTATATATAAATAACTATATATATAACTCTCTCTATATATATATATAACTATATATAATATAATATATATTATATAACAGTATATATAATATAATAGTATATATAATATATATAACTATATATAATATATATATATATTATATAACAGTATATATAATATAATAGTATATAATATATATATAACTATATATAAAATATATCACATATATATATAATAATGAAAATCACGCACACACACACACACACACATATATATGTATATATGTAATGATGAAAATAATGGAAATAGTATTCCGACAAAATAGAGAAATAAAAAAGAACAAACCGAGTTATGTGTTCATCAACGTTTCGTCTTTATTCCATCCAGAGGAAGTATCGAAATAAAGACGAAACGTTGATGAACACATAATACGGTTTGTTCCTTTTTTATTTCTCTCTCTCTCTCTCTCTCTCTCTCTCTCTCTCTCTCTCTCTCTCTCTCTCTTATACATGTATATATATATATATAAATCATATATATGTAACATAACTCTCTCTCATATATATATATATATATATATATATATATAAATCATATATATGTAACATAACTCTCTCTCTCATATATATATATGAATTATATATATGTAACATAACTCTCTCATATATATATATATATATATATAAATTATATATATGTAACATAACCCTTTCTCTCATATATATATATATGTAACATAACTCTCTCTCTTATATATATATATATTATATGTAACCTAACTCTCTCTCTCTTATGTTACATATATAACTCTCTCTCTCTCTCTCTTATATATATATATATATATATATATAAATTATATATGCAACATAACTCTCTCTCAAACATATATATATATATATAACTATATATAATGATATATAACTATGATATATAACTATCTATGATATACAACTATATATAATGATATATAACTATATATAATGATATATAACTATAATGATATATAACTATATATATAACGATATATAACTATATATATAACTATACATATAGTGATATAACTATACATATAGTGATATATAACTATACATATAGTGATATATAACTATACATATAGTGATATATAACTATACATATAGTGATATATAACTATATATAGTGATACATAACTATATATAGTGATATATAACTATATATAGTGATATATAACTATATATATAGTGATATATAACTATATATATAGTGATATATAACTATATATATAGTGATATATAACTATATATATAGTGATATATAACTATATATATAGTGATATATAACTATATATATAGTGATATATAACTATATATATAGTGATATATAACTATATATATAGTGATATATAACTATATATATAGTGATATATAACTATATATATAATGTAATATAACTATATATATAATGTAATATAACTATATATATATAATGTAATATAACTATATATATATAATGTAATATAACTATATATGTATAATGTAATATAACTATATATATATATAATGTAATATAACTATATATATATATATAATGTAATATAACTATATATAATGTAATATAACTATATATATATATATAATGTAATATAACTATATATATATATATATATATATATATATATATACATATATATATAATGTAATGTAACTATATATACGAGAGGCGTGCCATAAGTAATTCCCCTGACCTACTTCCCATAGCAGTAGAGCAACGAAACTTGGCACAGTTATTAGTCTCCCATCGTTTGATGCAGCTCTGGAGACCGTTTTTGTAGAACACTCCAGGTTGGACCTCCAACCACGACGTGACTTCAGAAATCAAGTCTGCATTATCTTGGAAACGCTTTCCTTTCAAAAACAACTTCATGGCTGGGAAGAGGTGAAAGTCAAACGGTGCAAGGTCAGGAGAGTAGGGAGGATGGGGAAGGATTTCATAACCACACGCCTGTGCTTCTGACCTGGTGACATGCGAGTTGTGGACCGGGGCGTTATCCTGCAGGAGGAGGGTACCTTTTCTGATCTTGCCCCGCCTCTTGATTTTGATAGCTTCCCTTAATTTCCTCAAAAGTGAAGCATAATAGGCTCCTGTAATTGTGGTAGCCTTTGCTAGGAAATCTGTCATCACTACTCCGTCCTGGTCCTAGAAGACTGTGAGCATGACTTTGCCAGTGGAGGGCTGCACCCTTGCCTTCTTTGGAGGTGGTGAGTTTCCGGCCACAAATTTGGCTGTTGAGGGTTTAAAGTTCAACAATTTGACCTTTGAGAACTCTACCAAACTCCTCCGACAATTTTGTGTATAAACAATTGAAATTTTAGATATAGGTTCCTTGGACATGGATCTAACTTAATAACTTGATTTGAGTCCAAAACAATAAATCTTAAGGTGTCATAATAGGAGTCGGAGTTAAAAAAAAAATGACCTCTGCGGTCTCTACCAAATTACTCAGAAAATTTCTGGTCTAAACATTTGAAATTTTACGTAAAGGGTATTCAGAGATAGGGCAAACCTTTTCATCGGTTTCGGTCGAAAATTTGAGCTACCAATATATAAATGTATGTATGTATGTTTGCATGTCTGCCTAAAACTTTTGACAGAATGGACGGATTTTCAGAAAATAAGTATCGTTTTGAAGCTCGACCCTTCAGACAAATACCGAAAAAATTGGCTAAAAACATTAATTTCTTCACTCTCAACTAGGCACTTTTCTACAGGGAGGGGTCGCAATTTTCGCTGATATTTTCGAAAGTTATCCCCTCTTAATTTAATTTAAACCTACGTCACTTCCATTCGGCGGTGGTCGTAATAGCAAAGATGTCACGTTTTTCCTCGTTCTCTTCCTCCTTCGCAGTACGGGTTCGAGCCTGCCTTCCTACTACGACTGTTTTTTTTTTGCTCAACACACACCTCCAAACGCGCAGGCAACGCCGGGCACCCATGCTAGTATTGAAATAAAAATATAATTTTCTAATGTTCGTGCATAAACTTTAAAAACATATTATGTAAGCATTTATTGCGCTTGATATAGATGTTGTTTTATTAAAATACAGGAGTTTAGTTTGGTAAAAATGGTAGTTAGTAAAACCTGAAGAGAGTGCTCAATACTATTGCAGAGCAAATATGTTTTATTTTTTATTACCGTTTTATCTGTTCAGTTATATATGTTTCGGTTATCGGACCATATTTACTATCCAGCAGCCTCGTCAGACCTTACAGAAACCTGTATATATATATATATACATATATATATATATATATATATATATATATATATATATATATATATAATGAAAACAGCTAAATGCTTCACAAGATTACTAATTATTTATCCGTTAATATAACATAATAATAGACATAACGTAAATCAAAGTAGTTTCTACGGTTTCACACGAACGCGTCTGATTCGCTAATGAAAACGGTTTTAATCTAGTACCGTACAGACACATATATATATATATATATATATATATATATATATATATATATATATATAGATGGGGGGGTAATGTCAACTATTGTTATTTTTGTTAATAGTATACTAGTTTAGATAAAATACTCAAGAATAATTGCGCATGTATTCGTAATATTGCGTTTAGAAAACTAAATAAAAGCTCAACGTGAACTGGTTTATCTTATTTTAGGAACATTTTGCAGAACTCAAAGATTCCCAGGAATCCTGGCTGAAAATCGTTGGTTTAAAGTATTAGCTTATTTCTTGCAATTGAATGTCTTATATTTTCGATATAAGATATGCACGCCGTTCTTCCGTTTTTAGAAACAATACTAGAAGAACCTAGTTATGTTTCTTTCATATCTTAAAAGAATGATTAAGTCTCTATTTTGGGTTTGTTTGTTTTTTTTTATTTATTTTTTATTCAATTTTCACCCCAAACAAGGCACAGTGCCACTTTAAAGCAGGGGGCTACTATTAGGGACTTAATTAGCGGGGTCATTATGAAGGGAGAAGAGTAGAAAGATGTTTGTTAACATTACACTTGAACTTCTGCATATCATTGCAGTTGGGAAAGCAGAATCCCGGAAGGGAGTTCCAAAGACCCGCAGTTCTGGGGAAGAAACTATTGGATTAAAAGGCTTTCTTGCACCTAGGGATCTCTACTGTAAAGGGATGAGACTTAGTAGTTTGTCGGGTTTGTCGGGGGTAGTTACGTCGGGGATGTACAAGTGTTTGCAATTCGTCAGAGCATTCACCATTAAAGTATTTGTAGAACAGGCAGAGGGATGCAACATCTCGTCGATGGGACAGAGGTTGAAGCCTAGATGACAGTTCAGGACCTATCAGGTTGGCGACTCTCTTTTGAACCCTGTCCAGGAGCGAGAGACAAGCAGCAGATGCACCAGCCCAGATGTGACAACAGTATTCCATACATGGGCGAATGGTTGCCTTATAGAGGTATAGGATACTGGCAGGCGTAAGTAGTTTTCTAGCACGGTAGAGGGAGCCAACCTTCCTTGCAGCAGCCTTGGCAATGCTCTCAATGTATCTATTCCAGTTCATATTCCCTGTAAACGTTAGGCCGAGGAGTTTAAAAGAAGTACTTTCATGCAATGTGTTCTTGGCCATTGCTATTCATGGTAGAGAAGGTTTCTTGTAGTTATTGGAGGAAACAAGCCTAGTCTTTGCAGCATTGAATGTGACCAACTATTTTTGTCCCCATTCCACTACGGATTGGAGTTCATCCTCTAGTGTTTCTGCCATTTCCTTGGATATGTGTTCATTTGTTTTCCCCTCATATCTGTTATAGAGAGTGGTGTCATCGGCAAATATACCCATCTCCGAAACAATTTTATCAGGGAGGTCGTTTATGAATATCAGGAATAATAGAGGTCCAAGGATAGACCCCTGAGGTACTCCCGCATTTATGTCATATTGTTTGGATGTACGACCGTCGAGGACAACTTTGATTTTTCTATTACTTAAGAAGGATTTAATTACATTATGAATTCTTCCAGTGATTCCATATGATCTAATTTTCCTTAGAAGACCATCGTGCCATACCCTGTCAAAAGCCTTAGATATATCAAGGGCCACCGCTCTACCCTCCCCTGTTTTATCCAATGAACGGTATATACGTTCAGAAACTACAGTTAAGATATCTGCTGTTGAACGGGCTTACCTGAATCCATATTGTTTGTCTGTCAGGAGTTTAGCAGCTGTTAGGTGCTGGACTAGGGTTTGATTAACTAAGGACTCAAATATTTTGGCGAAAAGCGGGAGGAGGCTAATGGGGCGATAATTTAGTGGGTCAGTTCTTTCACCAGAATTCTTGAAGACTGGTACCACAGAGGCGGTTTTCCAGCAGTCGGGAAAGCAAGATTCGTTAAGACATTTATTGTAAAGTTTGGACAGAACTGGAGCAACCTCGGCAGAGCATTTTTTTAATAGCACAGCCGGGATGAGATCTGATCCACATGCTTTTGAGGTGTCTAGGTTTTTTATAATAGCATGTACCTGAGAAGGGGTGATTTTCAAATCGTGCCATCCCACACTGGTTACTCTTGTACATTCTTTGTGTGGTACTCATTGTTCCGCTATTATTTTGACTGTGTGTCATCGAGATAGTTTCACTTTTTCTTTCTTTTTTCTTTTCTTTTGTCATCGAGATAGTTTCACTTTTTCTTTCTTTTTCTTTCTAACAAGTTATCATCAATGAAGATCAAAAAACAACTAAAGATGAGGGGTCAATGAAATCAGAATGTCAGAAAATGAAGAATATTATGGGAGTATTAAAAATGATTAAGAAAAGGGTATATGTTTGACTGCACACTTTATGGCAAGTCTTTGTTAACATTGGATTTTAAAACCACCATGTTGTAATCTGCAGGTGAGTAGTGTATAATCTGGTACCGGATAGAAAGGTTTTGCAAAGAAGTTCATGGAATTTCAACCTGGAACATGAAAGATAGCAGAAAAGTTATTTGCAGTTGTGATAGAGAACGGTTTCTTGCAATTGTCTCTCAGCAAATTAACGTGCATGTATGTCTGGTATAAACGAAGATTATTTTGCTGAAAGAGTGCGTATCAATTGAAAAAAGAAATTGCATTCTCTTCTAGATTTAAATTTAATAAAAAAGTTCTACATCCCTTAAGAAGCCCTAGACATAACAATTTTAACGCAAAAATCAACTTCATCAATTAAGCCTCCAGTGTAGATCCCGATTCTAATGATTATTTGATAATTCGACGTTTTTTGTTTTGTTTTTGTTTTGTTTTTGTTTTGTTTTGTTTTGTTTTGTTTTGTTTTTTTGCACGACTTGTCTTTCCATTAAAAATACTTCTCAGTTTTGGGATATTATTTTTTCATCGAGGCTAAATGTTTCCCTAATGCATTCTCTCGAGGTCTGTAAATAACAGCCACAGAAATGTATAGAATAATTTTAATGTGAAAGCAATTCGAAGTGCAGTTCAAGTAGTTTTGTCATCGACTTGTATAACAATGCATTGGCTTAGTGAAAGAACACTTTTTCCTTTATTTTGTGTCGTTCTTTTGCGATTTCTTCATTCAAACACACCAACCATCTTATATATTCGTTATTGATTTTTCTTCTTTTTTTTTTTTTTTTTCGTCGTAATTAATGACTGTTGTGCTTTCCAAAATATGGAGGCTGAAATCTTGCCAGTTGATATTTGCATCTTTTATCGCTTTGGGCAGCTTTCACCTGTTTCTTTCTATTCTTTTTATTGCTGACTTGACTCGGAAGTTATAGATCCAGCATTCATCTATTGTAGCACAAAATATTCTGTTTATTGCGTTGAAACTATTTATTATTTAATCCTCAACGCGTTGTTGTTTTTGATCGACTGTGAGAAAACGCGACACTCATTTCGAACACAACTTTTTCATGTAAAAAAAAAACTTGGATACAATGCTTACTGATGTTTAATTCCTCTGCTATCTTACGTAACTTTAAGTTATAAAAAGCTAAAATGAGTTTGGGAATATTTTTTTTAATGTTTTCAGAGATAACTACCGAATTTGGACGACCGAATCATTCAACGTCATTTCTGTCTGTAAGACCGCGCTTAAAATCTGCATGCTACCTAATAACCAATATTCCTAATAACCAATATTCCTAATAACCAATATTCCTAATAACCAATATTCCTAATAACCAATATTCCTAATAACCAATATTCCTAATAACCAATATTCCCGAGAGAGCAGAGGTCAATAATTTCTCAAACCATTGATTTGCTTGAACAGCATTATTCCCATCAAAAATCATTATTTTATCCAAACACAAAATTCATACATTTCATTCATTAAAAAATATTCAACAAAACGCGGGCTTTTGGAAGGTGGGCACATTATAGACATTATACGAATTTCTATTCGGGTCGCCATTTACATGCTATGTCCGGTACATATTTAATGATGTGTTATATATTTTTATAAAATAAAATGATGCATTAATAGTAAATTATAAAATGGATGTATATTGTGATGTGAAGTTAGATACATAAGAGTCTCCAACGCGCAACATAGAATTTACCGCCTTCATGTAACACGATGTAACTTTAAAATAGGTTTATATTATCACCATACCTTTTGTACAATTCAAAAGAAGAAACATCAAATAAGCTGCTAATTATTTTTGTACAAATCAGTCAGTAAAAATAATGAAAATGAGAGGCTAAAGTAGTGTTTAGACTATTGGCGCCTTCAAAAATGTTCTTATGTAGTTGCCATTTTCTGTGAGCTAGCATATATGCGTTTAGTAAATTTAGCAAGCGTAGATGTTCACAAAATTTTCAATACTTATTTACATATATATATATTAAAAATGCAGTTTTCATAAAAATGCAGTTTGGTACAGGACCCTCATAATGTATTTTATGAAACCTGAACAAAATATAGCATAATTTATCAAAATGTTATGTAGAGCCGAAGAGGCTTCATTTATTTTTTTAGGTTTAATCAAACTATATTTTAGGGGAAAATGATAGTAAATGTAAGATAATGATACAAATATTTTTTATTTAATACGGACATTAACGCTAATTATTACAATATTTCGCTTTTGATCACCAGTAGATATTGAAAATTTCACGGAAGACTCTAATTTTGGTATATAAAGCGATCCCTGCTCGAAAATATAACTGATTTTGTTTACTTATTTCTTAGGATGAATATGTTTTCAGGTTTCGATAATTTAATCTTAAAAAAAAACTATTTGACTTTGATATATATATATATATATATTATGGTAGATTTAAAACACAATAAGTAAAAACGCATATGAGCACCTATGTAATATACGCACAAAATAATGACGTAAACAATTATGCGACGCACTTTGGAGGTCCCAATACATACAATTGAAGAAAAATGTGTTTATTGGTTAAAAAATGGCATTTATTCATCCTTACTTTGGTTGGCGAATAAACTGTAAGTTTATTTTGCAGAGCATGTAGTTGGGATTTTGTTTTTGTAATAATTAGGGTTAATGGCCTTATTAAATAAGATATTTGTTTAATTATGCCACGGATAACCGAGAAAGAACATGTAGATTTAGACTCGCTGCGAAGAGATTTTGTTTTACATGGGGTCACCACTTATCAAGGCCCGGAGGCCACTCAGGGATAAGAGTTATTGCGTGTACAGTAATCAATGAGATAGTATTGTAGTAATCATTAGTATTGAAGATTTGATAGAGTGTCTTACTTAAGGGGGTGGTTTGTCAGGAATTTGTTTATGTTGGATTTGAAGATATCCAAGTTGTAGTCGGGTGGGAAACAGGCAAACGGAAGAGAGTTCCACTGGCATGCACTTCTGAGAAAGAAGCTCTGCTTATGGAATCTACGTTTGGATTTAGGCAAAGATAAAGAGTGGGGAAAATTATTGACAGTAGTTTCAGCCAGACGGGTGTTTCTCGTGAAAGATTGGCGAGGGAGGACGAGAGACAGGCTTGCAACGTCTCTTCTGTGGGAGAGAGGCTGCAGGGAAGAGAAAAGGGCATCCCCCACTAAAGCACGAAGTCTATTTTGTACTCTGTCAAGGCAGGATAGGCTGTTTTTAGCAGCTCCTGCCCAGATGTGGCAGCAGTACTCCATCCTTGGACGTACTTGGCTTTTATACAGATAGAGAATTGCATCAGTAGTGAGATATCTTCTGGAGCGGTAGAAAGATCCCACCATTTTCCCAGCGTCCTTGGCAACAGACCTGATGTACGCGTTCCATTTCAGGTCAGGAGTAAAGGTCAAACCCAGAAGCTTGTCAAAACATATATCATAATTTATCGTCTCATTGTTTATTTTGCTTAAACATAACTTTAATCAAAAAGGTTTTAATTTTCAAACGAAGTTATATTTTAATAAATAACTTATGGATAGAAACGATAATGTAATCCATAATAAAATTGAGTGTGACTCTTAAACTGCGAGAAATATAATTAAATTAAAATAATGAATTGCTTATTTATTTTAAATATACATTAATTATATAAATTATAGTTATTACATGCATATATATATATATATATATATATATATATATATATAGATTATATAAGTATATTGTAGATTGTATGTATCAATATATAAAATCAATGTAGTTTTGTTTTTTTTCCTTTTTCTATTCGTGTTAGAAGCATTTACTGAAATATTAACTTTACACTAAATTACGCATGGAATACGTGTGAAGCCAAATTACAACGCGAAATTATTAAAATAAACAAGTGTTTATTTTTAAGAAATATATTTCGGAGGAAAGCTCTTTCGTCAGTCTTTTATATTTTCTCCCTTTTTTCTCGTCATGATGTTCAGTTGATGTTGAATGAAGAGTTCACGAAATATACATCTTAAAAATAAACCATTGTTCATTTTAATAATTGCGCGTTGGAATTTGGCTTCAAATGTATTCCATACGTAATTTAATTTAAAATCACAAATTTCAGTCAACGCTTCTAACACATATAACAAAAGACTACCCTGATTTTCAAATCGCGCTGCGGTTAACATCAAGTGGACTCTTCATTCAACTTCAACTTAACATCATGACGAGGAAAAAGAAAAAATATAAAAAACTGACTGAGTTTTGAGTTTTACTTCGAAATATATATCTTAAACATAAACACGTGTTTATTTTAATAATTTCGCGTTGTACGTTGATCTCAAACGTATTCCATACATATTTTATTTTAAATTATCATTATATACACGCAGGCTCCTTTAGTCTTTGACAGACTATGGTTACCCAGGAAGAGGTGCCTGCGCGTCAAATTTTTGTGGAAGGAAGTGCGCAATCTCCAACCACACCTCTCCTGAGTCGATATTGTTAAATACAAGTGGCCAGTGTAGTGTATGCCCAGGGAAACTGGAAACAAATGCCGAGATAAGTGGAGAGAACATGCGGCGCCTAGAATTACCAAATGGTCACCCATCTGGTACTAACCAGGCTCAACTTTGCTTAACTTCGGTGATCTGACGAGAACCGGTGTGTCAACGCGATTATACCGTACTATATATATATATATATATATATATATAATGGGTGTGTGTGTATATATATGTGTGTATATGTATGTATGTATGTATGTATATATATATATATAAAATAAAAATTACAATAAGGTAACCAATGTAATACAAAATGGTAAACTTAAAATTTATTATAAATATTAAAGAGTTAATATTTACAAGTAAAATAAACTCAGCCAGATGTAAAAGCTCAATAAAACCGAAAAGGAAATAGAGCTTATAATATTGTATATATATATGTATATATATGTATATACATGCCTGTATATATGTATATGTATATGTATATATGTATATGTATATATATGTATATATATGTATATATGTATATATATGTATATATATGTCTATATGTATATGTATATATATGTGCGTATATATATATGTATATATATGTGCGTATATATGTATATATATGTGCGTATATATATATGTGTGTGTATATATATGTGCATATATATGTGCATATATATGTGTATATATATGCGCATATATATGTGTATATATATGCGCATATATATGTGTATATATATGTGCATATATATGTGTATATATATGTGTGTATATATATATGTGTATATATATGTGTATATATATGTGCATATATATGTATATATATGCATATGTATATATATGTATATATATGCATATGTATATATATATATGTGGATATATGTGGATATATGTGGATATATATGTATATATATATGTGGATATATATGTGGATATATATGGATATATATATGGATATATACATGGATATATATGTATGGATATATATGTATATATATATATGTATGGATATATATGTATATATATATGTATGGATATATATGTATATATATATGTATGGATATATATGTATATATATATGTATGGATATATATGTATATATATATGTATGGATATATATGTATATATATATGTATGGATATATATGTATATATATATGTATGGATATATATGTATATATGTATATATGGATATATATGTATATATGTATATATATATATATATGTATGGATATATATGTATATATATATATATGTATGGATATATATGTATATATATATATATGTATGGATATATATGTATATATATATATGTATGGATATATATGTATATACATATTTATGGATATATATGTATATATATATGGATATATATATGGATATATATGTATATATATATGTATGGATATATATGTATATATATATGTATGGATATATATGTATATATATATGTATGGATATATATGTATATATATATATGTATGGATATATATGTATATATATATATGTATGGATATATATGTATATATATATATGTATGGATATATATGTATATATATATGTATGGATATATATGTATATATATATGTATGGATATATATGTATATATATATATGTATGGATATATATGTATATATATATATGTATGGATATATATGTATATATATATATGTATGGATATATATGTATATATATATATGTATGGATATATATGTATATATATATATGTATGGATATATATGTATATATATATATGTATGGATATATATGTATATATATATATGTATGGATATATATGTATATATATATATGTATGGATATATATGTATATATATATATGTATGGATATATATGTATATATATATATGTATGGATATATATGTATATATATATATATGTATGGATATATATGTATATATATATATGTATGGATATATATGTATATATATATATGTATGGATATATATGTATGGATATATATGTATGGATATATATGTATGGATATATATGTATGGATATATATGTATGGATATATATGTATGGATATATATGTATATATATATATGTATGGATATATATGTATATATATATATGTATGGATATATATGTATATATATATATGTATGGATATATATGTATATATATATATGTATGGATATATATGTATATATATATGTATGGATATATATGTATATATATATGTATGGATATATATGTATGGATATATATGTATATATATATATGTATGGATATATATGTATATATATATATGTATGGATATATATGTATATATATATGTATGGATATATATGTATATATATATGTGTGGATATATATGTGTGTATATATATGAATATATATGAATATGTGTGTATATATATGTATATGTGTATATATATGAATATGTGTGTATATATATGAATATATATGAATATGTGTGTATATATATGTATATGTGTATATATATGAATATATGTGTATGTGTGTATATATATGAATATATGTATATATATGTATATATATGTGTGTGTATATATATATACTATATAGAAAAGTATTATTTATATATATATATATATATATATATATATATATATATATATATATATATATATATACATATATATATATAATGGAAAAATTAAAGACAAATATTATCTTAAAATTATAACCTATTAATCTATCAACTAAAACAATTTTCAAACAAAATCAATGATGAAAACAATAATTGAATAAATTATGATATTTATTGATTAAACAAAACTCAAACACGGAACTACAATAAAGAAAAATCCTCCATCCATGAATTTTTAAAGATGAGCTCTTTTAACCAGATGATAAATATTAGTAAAAAAATGCATCACTGGTACGCATAAATTTGAAACTATATAAGACACATTTTAAATAAAATAACAGACAAAAAACAAATTAAGTAACTAACCAAACAATTAATGAATGAAATAGTAATCTGCAAAGCGAAAATAAAAGCAGGAATCAAAGTGTGAATGAATTATAATAAAGTACAAAAACTTTTTTTGAAATCTGATGAAATGCGCCAATCTTTGAAAATCCATGCTTAGATATATCAATTCTTTTCAGTGAGCTTTATACCCTATCAGAGTTTTCTTTTCGTCAAGGCGATATGCCGCTCAGATATAAAAATATGTATTCAGTTTATCCATTGTACGTTTAAACTAAGAAGGAGTCTGACGTTTCCCGGGATTGAATGATGATCAATTAATGTTTCACACTCATATTTTTATTGTCATCAAAATCGATGAAATCGTCCATTTTTTTCAATCAAATCGATTGATTGCCTATTCAGATTATGGACTCATCGAAATTTGAGTGGCAGAAACTTGGCATGCCTCTCGCAATGACTAATTTCACAATATATAGTAATCTAGATTGCACTGTATAGAACCTATTGTTGATTTTATAAAATTATTTTATATATAATAGATTCCATTAAATTTTAAAATGCAAAATCAAGTATCATGCTTCAATTGTGCCCTAAACAATTGATTTTATATGCCTGGCATTACTGGTTGTGCGGTGATAATGACTTGAAAATAAATTAAAAATGAAAAAGTCAAATACCATTGTGAAATTGTGCTTTAAACAGAAACACGCATTTCGAACGCATCTCTGTCATATCAAAGATTTATTGTTGATTTTATGTTACGCCTTTCGGCTTGTGTGCTAATAAAACTTTTCAAGTGCACTTGTGATGTTGTGTAAGAGGTGAAAATCGTGTGTTCCTTCTTTCATCGGATGTTTTCGATTATCGATACTTAGCGAAGACATTCCGATACAAAACCTATCTAAGAACACTGCCAGAATACACATAAAGTACGTTCGTGTGAAATTTCATAAAAATCGACCCAGCCGTTTTCGAGTTTATAGGGAATGAACTCAGATACACAAAGTTCCTTTTATATCATAGTAGATAGAGATAAATGGGGGGGCTTAGAATCTCTCTCTCTCTCTCTCTCTCTCTTTCTTTCTCTCTCTCTCTCTCTCTCTCTCTATATATATATATATATATATATATATATATATATATATATATATATAGAGAGAGAGAGAGAGAGAAAATCAGAAAAGCAGTTAGAAATATAATACATTAATCAAATTTATTATAATATAACGTGTCTGTCGTGAATCTCACACACACACACATATATATATATATATATATATATATATATATATATATATATAAACAGCCATCGCGTTGTATTATGGATTTCATTAATGTATTATTTGATATACTTGTGCGTTTGTTCATTGTAGGAATTAGCAAAAAAAAAAAAAACTGGATACAAAATAAAAGCGACATTTTAAAACATTTAACACGAAAAAAAATCGGTTTCAACATATCTAATAAGATTAGGTGTTATATTCCTATCCTGTCTTCTGCCAGAAGAAATCCTTCTAGACTGAAACAATTATTTGTCAAGAGTGTAACATTTTCCTATTTTTATCTTTTGAGTTGTATTTTTTGTTTTTTTTACATTTTGCTTAGCTTCGGTTTTGAGCCGAAGCAAGTAAATATAAAACTATTGATGAATTAAAAGAATTATTATAGAATCGAATGCTGGTGCCGTTATTTTTAACAGCTACTACACTTTTAATTAAATAAAAATATTAAGCACTTCATTTAACAAAGAAATCTAATGAAAAAAGGATTATTTTTGAAAAATTTTGATATGTTTTTAATTTTGAAATGAAGAACGTCGGTCATTATTAATGAACTATTTCCCCTGTAAAGTTCGGGTTTATAGTTATCAAACCGCTCCACCAGCAACACAAACATTTAATGCCACCCCATTCTTCGCACCACATATGCATTAGGAAATAAATTAAAGTCTTTATTATTGAGGTGTCCTTGGATATCGGTATAAAAACCGGGGGGGGGGAAAGGGGTTAACTACTATGTATGCCCAGTTCGAATTCAGTTCTTTCCACAATGTATCTAACCTCACAGGGAAGAGGTAAATGAAATAAAAAAAACAGAAAAAGCAACCTATGTTCACATATAATGACTTTTATCAAATTTCGAATAAGGATTCCAGACATAGGGTATAGTATCATATGTTCATTGTAATATTCGAACAGAGGCATAAAAGTGCAAAACTGTTCTGCTCAGAGTGATTTCTTTTAATTCTACTAATGTGTGTATATATATATATATATATATATATATATATATATATATATTTCAGAATAATGAAATACAATAAATCTACTGGTGTGCAAATCCAGTGATTATCGGTCTTACAAAATATTATTGGATGCAATATTTTATATAAGACTATCCCAGCTAAATAAAATTGCTTAATATCCTAGATAGAGCAAATAAATCATAATTTAGGAATTTAAAATTTGTGATTTGAAAAAGTTAATTTTCAAATATAGAAATTTTATTGTATGCAATATTTTACTCTACTGTATTCTTTGTCTTGCATACAATAAAATTTCTATATTTGAAATTTGACTTTTTCAAATCACAAATTTTAAATTCCTAAATTATGATACGTACACACACACACACACACACATTCACACACACACACACAATTTTCCCAGAATTATTTGAGAATAAATAAAATTTACAAAATTACTCCTACTTTACGCCATTGGTAAAACTAACAACAGTGATTTTCTATTTATTTAATCGTGTGTTTCTGTGTGTGCGTGTTCTTCTCCCTATCCTTTCTGCCTATTTGTATATTTACCCACGTACTACTTGTACGCTAGTTTCTTTACTTCTGTTTTCTCCGTTACAAATTGTAACTAATACCTTTGAACTTAATACTTATATATGACATATTCGGCTACTTTTTCCCTAATTCTTTGGAATCCAAACCAGCAGCAAAAGAAAGGCTAAGTGATGTCTGCTTCACAGCGAAATGTATCACTTTTTGGTCATTTGTATATTTTTTTTTTCTTTGTTACTGGAACAACATTTTACGATTAAATCACAGTTGCGCATTAAATAATGCTCCTAACTCATAACCGCGAAAAGGTCAAAATGATAAAAAAAATAGGTGTTTTTTTTTAATACATAACGTTTTTTAATACATAACGTTTTTGATTTCTTAGGTGATTATTCGAAGCGACATCTACACTGTTGACAACTTAAATTATCCTTAATGGGCATTTTGTATATAAGACAACATAACGAAAAAGTGGTTACAAATAAATACATAACAAGTAAATGATGTCAAAGGACAGATAAGTTTCTTTTTTACCTACATGAATAAGTTTATTTTTAACATATGATGAAGTCGAAATTTATTTTACTGATCTGGTAAAAACGGCAAGATTTGATCACGCCAATCGACTAATCAGACCAACAATAGTCAGTTTATTAAATTGTATCATTATTATTTAACTTTTTACTACTTACATGGTACATAATGCCAGATTCTTTCCTGTGATGCCAATATTTCTATGCAGAATATCTTCGCATTGCAACAAAGAGGAAAATATATAAATAAGATAATGACGCGAATTAAATATGAACATAAGTCGGAAATGTACTCTCTAATAATTTTTTAACAACAGATTATAATGTTATTAAATATTAACAACAGATTATAATGTTATTAAATATTAACAACAGATTATAATGTTATTAAATATTAACAACAGATTATAATGTTATTAAATATTAACAACAGATTATAATGTTTTTAAATATTAACAACAGATTATAATGTTTTTAAATATTAACAACAGATTATAATGTTTTTAAATATTAACAACAGATTATAATGTTTTTAAATATTAACAACAGATTATAATGTTTTTAAATATTAACAACAGATTATAATGTTTTTAAATATTAACAACAGATTATAATGTTTTTAAATATTAACAACAGATTATAATGTTTTTAAATATTAACAACAGATTATAATGTTTTTAAATATTAACAACAGATTATAATGTTTTTAAATATTAACAACAGATTATAATGTTTTTAAATATTAACAACAGATTATAATGTTTTTAAATATTAACAACAGATTATAATGTTTTTAAATATTAACAACAGATTATAATGTTATTAAATATTAACAACAGATTATAATGTTTTTAAATATTAACAACAGATTATAATGTTTCTTATATGCTAGAAAGAACATATTTATTATGTAGCCTGTATTTAATAAAAAGGCTATTAATCAAAAATATATCGAAAAAAATCTGGTTCTATAGTTTATATATACAAAATATACGTGTATATCGTATATTATTCTGGGGTCTTGTTTCACTTTTTTTCTTTCTTTTTTTTTGTGATACCTTCAACCAAAACTGCACTACGCGTGAGCAAAATGCAGATATGAACATGAATACGAATACATTTTTCTTCGTTTTTTGTGTAAATCCCTAATATTTTGTCATTTTTTTTTACTGTGCTATCATTTCTTTCTTTTTTTTTTACTGTCAATATCGTAACAACTGATTTCAATCTTCCATCGTCTTTGTCGCTTCTACTTGTTCGCACCTCCATCTTATTTTCTTCTTATTCTCCTCATTATTCTCTTATCAGTTATCACTTTCTGTGCCCTTTTTTCTTGCCATTTCCTATTTCTCTCTTCCCCCCCCCCTTCTGTCTCCCCTTTCTCTGAATTCAGTATTATTATTTTTACTTGTATGTTATCGTCTCTATCTACTCCCTCTGTTTTCTGTCCATCATTTGTCTTCTGTCTGTATCCTTTTTCTTTTCAATCTCGAACTTCTTGTATTCTATATCTTTTTTCCATCTTATCAACATTTTTATCTTTTTTTTTGTGTGTGTGTGTCCTATTTCACTTTTTTCAGTTCTCACATCCCCTTAAATTCTCCTTATTTCCATCTTATCATATTCTCTTTTCCATCCATACTCATTTTTTATTTTATTCGTCATATTAGTATATTTCTCATATTCTCACTCTTATTATTTTCAATCTATCTATCTGTCTGTCTGTCTGTCTCTATCTGTCTCTCTATCTCTCTCTTTGACTGGAACATAATTTTCCCATCGTCTGATCGACTCCAAGACTAAACCAGCCCGCAGTCCCCTTGCCCACTCTTGTGGACATATCTTCTGATGTACATATATCAATTCCATCAGAATTCTCCGCAGACTCTCTTTCCGTCAGATAAGAAACAAACCATCTCTCATAGATAATGAATTAGGTGTCGAATCACATGACAACTTAATTCACCTGTTATCAAGGCCAACACATAAAATATAAAACAGAAATTACATTCTACTTGTACTGATGCTTCACCATTTAGTACAAAACATTTTATGGATTTAAACAACACAACCCTCGTTTTCATATTAATCTTTTCAAAATTACTAAATTAAAGACATAGATGAATACATTGATTTAAAGTTTAAAAGCTTTTATTTCGTGTCGATCATATTTTGTTATAAAGGAGATACACACACACACACACACATACAAACACACACACATATATATATAAATTAAGGTCGAACCCTCTTTAGGGAATTGATAAAAATGGTCAACTTTAGCGTAAATGCAACATCCTGACTTCCGGTCATTAAATACTTTAAGCCTGTTTACTAAGTATGCCTGGCGAATTGGTAATTCATAAGCACTTGATTTTTATACAATTCGTATTGATTGTTGGTAACCTTCGGGTAAGATTCTATGCTACGAAATCAATGTGAACAGTGAGTGGGTTTGAATCTCCCGGCCTGCAGTAATTATCATTTCTTGCATTAATGATTGAATAAGGATGAAACACTAGTGTGTGTAGGCATAAAAATAATCGTTAATATTTGTTTAATACATGAGAGGGGGGATAATATGACATCAACAACTTATAATGACTATCTGAACCGTTTTTATTATTGTAACATTAATCATTTTTGCAACATTATTCATTATTGTAACATTTTAACTTTTATAGTAACCTTCAAGCTGTGGGATGAAAAATTATGATACATTAAAATGGCGTCTCGAATATGTGTATGGAGGTTTACTTCTTGAAATATCACACACTATACTTTTATATATTTTACTTTTGATGTATACAAGCTTCTCTTCATCTTTTCAATTTTATTTTCTCTTTCCTTTTTGCTAAGATTGGGCCATTCTGCCAGACGCTATTTCAGAGACTTAAAGCGAGAAACATTTTTAGGACTCTAACTGAACGTTTAAGTGCGATTGTTTGCGTACAGTTTTCCAGGTATATTCGCTAAGTAGTTTGTTTTTAATGGGTCCAATAGTTATTATGATTATTAAAATGATAGAAATTCTCCTAATGTTCCAGTTTCTTTTTATGACAATCATAAGCACTAGCGCGGGGGTGTCAAATCAAGATGTACGTAGCTCTAGAGATTTAGAATTCGACGGGTTTTTTTTGGGGGGGAGGTTGTAATAACCAAGTAGCATGAGTACGGAATGACCCAAGGAATCACTGAAATTAAAAATCATTTAGGCAGTTCCGTCCACTTTTGTATTAAAGTCGCATTAGTGAATTTTGCTTTCATTTCCCAAGTACAAACTGTAACAACTCAACATTTCATTCATACGATTCTGATAAACACAGATTAAAACGTTCGCACTTATTAATATAAATAGACACTACTACTTTTGTTAATTATGAGAGAGAAAGGCAGGCGAGAGAACCGGTAGAAAAGTGATTAAGCCAAACTTTTTCGCTCTTTTCGTCTACGCCTCCTAATTGTTTTAATTAAACATGTTTTTATTACATCACTTTAATGGTTCGCCTATTCTAAGTTGTTATTGCTATGCTATGTTATTAGCAATATAATAATTTACTTCGCTACAATTTATTTTAAAAATTAGTTCTCCGAAAACGACAGATATGAAAGATTTTTAGATAATCACTTAAAAGTAAAGAGGAGGGTTTTTCATATTTTTATTCAAGGCTATAAGAGTACATCTCACAACTAAAATTGTATTTTTTCTGTATAAGTTTTAAAAATATATGAACAAATAAAATTCGTTACGTCGTTACATCCCAGACAAATCCGCGTGGGACCAGCTAATGTTTCATCAATATTAAACAAACTAAATCTTCTCAGAACTATTAGTGTGTCGGTAAACCTGTCGCCATGAACAATATGAAGCGAAATAAAAATAGGTCATAAAAGAAAAATAAGCCAAATGTTTTACAGGCATAATTGGCAATATTTTTGTAACTGTAATATGTTTATCTTAATTTCGCAGGAGTACCCCATATTAATTTAGGGTTAGGGTTGTTTTATTTTTGGTTTGGGATACAGCAAAGAACACCTGTCCATGTTTACAGAACAATCTGTTGCTGGAGTACAAATTAATACAGCCGTATGCTTTTATTCAGAGTAACTTGATATTGTGTCAACATTTTAAAAGATTGCTCTTCAATTAGTGGTAGATGCAGCATGGAAAATACAGTCTTGGATTTATCTAATTCGTATTACATATAAAATAACATGCACGCCTGAAAATTTACTTACTAAAACAATTATTGATTCATGTGTAAGTATATATGTATGTATCATTATCACAATCTCTCTTCTCCATAAACTCTTACTTCTTACCCTCTTTTTTACTTTCCCATCGTTTTCCTTCTGCCATTCTTTTTTATTCATCTTATCTTTTCTGCAATTCTATTGTTGTAGTACTTGTATTTATTATTAGTAGTAGTAGTAGTAGGAGGAGGAGGAGGATTGTTATTATTATTAGTAGTAGTATTTACTTATTCGATTATTGACTAGAAATTCCACAAGTTAATATCAATGATTACTTACTGGTAATAAAAAGTACTGTTCACTGGAGTCTGAGTGACAAGTTTCCCGACATGTTCAACACTCTTCACGTCTCCAATCGATTCCTATTTGTTCCCCTTCCTTCCCCACAGTTTTTGCACCCTTCCTGATTTTTCATGACGATTTTGTGCAATACCAACCAAAGATGCTGCCACCATGTGTGTGTGTGCGTATTATTTTTTTTTTTTTTTACTTTGGGCAGTTTATGCAACGTCTGACCCTTGAACTCGTGTGATATTCTTTCGGTATTTTTCACTCTATTTTTGCTTCAACCTATCTGTTCCAGGTTAGCATTGGCCATACGGAATGGTTCGAGGAGTTTCCTTAACATTCCATTGGTCTTCACTATTACCGTGCGTTTTATGGGCCCAATCTTCCATTTGCTTTCAAATGTCTTCTTTCCAGATTTTTCGAGACTGTTCCTAGTGCTCCTAAAATGATTAGCGTCATAGTGATTTTTTTTGTTTCATATTTATT
>NC_136524.1:18168958-18178958 GCF_053919585.1 Euprymna scolopes | reverse complement strand
AACGATGAGTATATACACATCTCGTAAACTGATTTCAACTAATTAGTCCAAGTGCCAACAAAATTTTGTTTATATAGATTGATACTGTTGGTCTGCTTGTGACACCATTTTGTTGCCCTTAAGCCCAACTTCAATTCATTTACGAGAATTGTAACAATTCTTTGTTTATATTCTATTACATATTAAAAGACGTTGTTAGAAGCCAGTGTGTTGGTACTTGTATAGAAGGAAAAAAACAGAAGTCTACTGAATGTTTTATTAATTTCCTATATATATATATATATATATATATATATATATATATATATATATATATATATATATATATATATATTGGATGTATTTCGTGTAAAAAGAAAAAAATCAAGACGTGCTCGATTGTAAACCAAGAGCAAAATGTGTTTTATATACATACAATTAATTCAGTGTAATGTTAAATGTACGCATATGAACGCACAGACACACACACACACACGAACATATATATATATATATATATATATATATATATATATATATATATATATATATATATATATATATATATATATATACAAAACTTATATCTCCATTCTTTTGGAAACAGGGTACGGATATGAGTATCAAATAATCCTCATATACTGTGAAATGTACTATATGTATGAAAACCAAACATGCAAGAATTGGAATCAAGTCTCCTCTTGCTGTTATTTCAGATCATTTGATACTATAGCAGCAAGTTTTAGTCTCCCATCATCAAGGACAGAGGTTTGGAGGAATATCGGATATTTTTTAATTCATATGCATGTCTTTTTGAAACATTTTGTAGCTGTAAAAAAAGTGCCAAGAATAGGCTCTGGATGATGGATGAACCTCTTAATGAGCGACCTTAAGGGCAAATGTCAAATAACCCACTACACAGTACAAATTATTATCTTTCCAATGATCCTTTATTTGTTAAATTCTGATCAATAGTCGCTGAAATGTCGAACTTATAAAATTGCCAAAAACACGTGGTATGTATATATATATATATATATATATATATATATATATATATATATATATATATATATATATATGGATATATCTACACTTGTAGCCAAATTGAATATAGAACTGCTCATATCTTTGGTTGTATCGGACGAAACTACATGAAAATTTGCAGGTTTTTTGAAGATTATAATACTATTCTATGGTTAAAATTTTATGACAATTGGTAAAAACGCACCTTTATTTTCAAACCAATAAAATATGCCGAAATTTATTGCATTTGTATACATAGTGCTCTGCAGGCCAGCTTCAGTTTTGCTGTTTCAGTTGTCTCCTTTGCGGCCTTGCCAGGCCACTAATATATATTTAAATGTGTGCGTGTTTCAGTGTTTATTTACATATTAATTCACTAAAATAAACAATGTTTCACTATTATGTCACGTGAAGAAGTATAATGTTAATTTATCTTACGTCAAAATACATTTAGTGATCTTAAAACAGAATTGAAATTCAAGGAATCTTAATTCGTGTTCAATTTATAGATTGAATTTATAGATCTGAATTACTTGAATTTTAAAAATGTTGTTTATATTATATACTTTATTACAGAAGTTGAAATCTCTTTTTAGGCGAAGTTTCTTCGAGGAGTTTATTCGTTTAGTTACGAACATTATGTTGTGATATTTTATATTCTTGACTGATATATTACCAAATAGAATAAGATTGTGTTGTGAAATGCAGACGTATAAATATCTTTATCGTTATTGAAGTCTTGAGGAAACAATAAATATCAAAAAATCAATAACATTATATTACGAAAAATTATTTTAAATAATGAAATAATTACAAAGCAATATTAACATTTACATTAAATTGCCATGTAAGTATGTTTTCAAGTAAATGTAAGTTTTTATCGGTAATATTTGAAATTTCAAACAAAATAAAAATTATTTTAAATAATGAAATAATTACAAAGCAATATTAACATTTACATTAAATTGCCATGTAAGTATGTTTTCAAGTAAATGTAAGTTTTTATCGGTAATATTTGAAATTTCAAACAAAATAAAAATTATTTTAAATAATGAAATAATTACAAAGCAATATTAACATTTACATTAAATTGCCATGTAAGTATGTTTTCAAGTAAATGTAAGTTTTTATCGGTAATATTTGAAATTTCAAACAAAATAAAAATTATTTTAAATAATGAAATAATTACAAAGCAATATTAACATTTACATTAAATTGCCATGTAAGTATGTTTTCAAGTAAATGTAAGTTTTTATCGGTAATATTTGAAATTTCAAACAAAATAAAAATTATTTTAAATAATGAAATAATTACAAAGCAATATATTTAACATTTACATTAAATTGCCATGTAAGTATGTTTTCAAGTAAGAGTAAATTTTTATCGGTAATATTTTAAATTTCAAACAAAATAAAAAATATTTTTAATAAATTACATAGAAAAAATAACGCGTTAAAAACTATTTTTACGAGTTTGTAAGGAACACTGACGCTGGTATCATGCTAAACAAATGAAATAATAACTTAGAATTCAATTGCTTGCTAGTCTGAAATATATACAGAGTTATAGGGTAATGATACACTTTTAAAATACAAAAACCAAGAATCGTTTGACATTCTCCCGTTAGCACCTAGCATTTAAGAAAAAAATGCGTGTTTATAAATGTACGAATTTAAACTTTTATTTTTTGATAGAGTTGTGGTTTGTCTTTGCAATATTTTAAATATGTTATATAATGTCGTTTCCATTTATACTTATCTATAATTGATAAGTGTTCGCTTTTGACAGAAATACTTACATGAAAATAATTAATCACAGAACTCGTAAACTTCATCTCGCATCTTTTGTGCGAACATTTTCTTCTTTAATTTTTTCTTGCTATTGATATATTTTGAACAACTCAATAACAAAACGAAAACATATTACACTATATCTGTGCCAAAATCTAACGCAAATTCCATAAGCAAAGTTTATTTTCTAGAACCATCCGTCTTTGGGTCACAGTATCGCGAGGATGTTTCCTGTGTGACTATAATATGACCATTTTCAAGTTTGAGGTAAATAAGTTCTTATTGACCCGTCCTTTTAAATTATCAAACATTACGAATACTTCACCATTAATGATAATGTTGATGTTGCCTCACCAATCACCTGGCATTCATTTAATTCTTTCCTTGAGTTGCCTTTGTGTCTTGATTAGCGGTGACCCCCTCTTAGTAAAAAAAATAAGTGTTTTGAAAATCGACGCCATAACTTTCAGATGTTATCCTGTATGTGTAATGGGGCCTCTTTGGATTGCAGTTGTTTTTGCGATAGTATATGTATATATCTTGCTTATATAATATTATACACACAAATATAATGATATGAAATGAAAGATAAGGAATAGACGTTATATACAATTTTATTATATCATCAAAACAATAAGAAAAGTTATGGGAAAATTAAGAAAAATAGTCACTATATGCTTCGCATGAGAAGAGAAGGGTCAGAATTATACAACCTGCAAATATAGGAAAAAACTGTCTTAATAACATTTAGAAATGAGAATGAATGAATAGGATAATATGATAAAAATAATTAAAAATAGGCACAACATATAAGGGTAATATATATGTAGGTAATATTTAAAAAAATATTGGCCACTATGAAATAATCGAGATCATTAGATAAGAGATAATAATTTAAGGAAAAAGGAAAAAATGAGAAAGATAGAAAAGAAAGTGGAGAAATAAATGAGAGGAGATAGAAACAGTAGATGAAGAGTTTTTTTTTAATTTTCTCATTTACTTTCCTTGTTTTTCTGATGATGTAATGAAATTATATATAACTTTTTTTCTCATCTTTCATTTGACATTATTGCTCCCCCCCCACTAATAGTGTTGAGCTTTTCTTATCTTGATAAATTTTGCTTTGTTAAAGTTTACTCTTTGATAATATAATTATTTTAATTATTTTATACATATGTATAAAAATATCATCTTATAGCTACAGTGATATAATGCTATAGGTATAATACTGCATAGATATAGTGCAATGCTATTATAGTTATATCGCTATGATATTATATAGTTATACTTATAGCAATATAATATTATTATATAGATATGCTATTATAGTTATATCGCTATGATATTATATGGTTATACTTATTGCGATATAATATTGTTATATAAACATGCTATTATAGTTATATCGATTTACTCTAATGTCGGTATAAAGGGACATTGATGTGAACACAAAAATATATACATCGATATCCTGTTATATAGATAAATCGATGAAAAAATACATATAAATTTGCATTATGCATATCTTTTTCTACGTTTATTCTACTAAATCATCACCCCCGCACGTATATATAATGCTAGCATGAATACTTGGCGTTGCTCGGATAGACAGGAAGTTCCGTTTAAACACACCTGCTATACTACGGATATTGAGCACTTTTTTATTATTTTGTCAACTCCATCGTGGGCAACATCGATACCCCCACAACAATTACAAAAATAAAAGATACGGTAATCCAAAAAAAACAAAAAAAAAACAGATCAAACCACAAAAATGTAATCGCTCAAATAAAGAAGTACCTGACAACCTCCCCACCAGATATGTTGGCAGAAGGGATATAAAGAAAAGAAGCCATTCTCAAGATATTAAGCATTTTTGATGATTATATGCCAGTTTAACCGAGTTTCTTTCATTCTGCCTCAATCTAGAAAGATTTTTGGTTATGGTCTATTGACATGTGAACAAACTGAAAATAATTTAATTTTAAAAATAATAAAGTAGAATTTGTTTTAACGGAAATAAATGTGTTCATGTTATACAAATAATTAGTTATGACTAAGAAAACCCTCGGAATAAGAAAAATGTTTTGTTTTAATTTAATTAACCGCCGATAAAAAATGGCAAATAAATATTACCAAGTTTAAACATCTTTTAAATCTATTTAAATTTAAAAAAAAAAAATAGATGTTAAAAATTTTAACAGATAGATTTTTTCTTTTATTTAAAGAATCGTAATTGTATTGGAATTTTTGCTTCTTTTAAAAAAAAATTTAACTCTCAAGTGATTTTAAACCTCTGATAAAAAAATCGAAATAAGGAAACTGTTTTTTGTTTTAATATAATTAGACACCATAATTACTAAACAACGCTGTTTAACTGCAAATAAGAAAAAATTATGGCCACCGATAGGTGTATGCTAATCTCAAACTTATGAGGGTTACAGCACAGATTATGAAATCACGTTAAAAATTCTTGTAGTTAAACGAATTAAGAGGAGAGTTCTTGATGTAGACGAAATCGTTTAGAAAGATACAATTTTAACTGATCCCCGTATCATTTAAAACTCTATTTCTATACAAAATAATTGGGGTTTCCCCAATTTTTACATATCATTCATCTGAGACATTGCTCTTTTAGATGGTATCGGTTTTGGCCCATTCTGATGCGGATGACAAAAGTTTTTGACAGACATACAAACACACTAACTTACGCACAGATATCTTTCCTTTATAAAATAGACTAGCATGGATACTCGACATTGCCCGAGTCGACATGAAGTTCGCTTTGGACACAGCTGCTATACTAAGGATATTGAGCACTTCCATCGATATCCCCACAACAATTTCAAAAATAAAAGGACAGAATCGCCCAAATAAAAAAGTACTACGTGACCACCTCCTCACCAAATATTTCGGCAGAAAGGATACGAAGAGAAGTAGCTATTCTCCTTTTTCACTTTTTGCTGCCCGTACGCTGGAACGCCATTACAAAAAATAAACGAAAATAGCAGTGACTGCTCGTGCGACCAAAAAAAAAATGAGGTGCTGTAGCTGAGTTCGAACCTGAAACGCGAAAGTGGAAAAGAAGGAAAAAAAAGTTTCTGGCAAACGCGCTTGTTGTTACGGCCATGACGTCTTATGACATCATGGCAAAATAACATTTTTAAACAGTTTCAGCTTGATAAACGTGAGTGATGTGGAAAGTGAACCTCCTTCCAAAAACCATGGTTCAGTTAACCACCACAGAATTGATCTTTTTTTTTCCAATTGTCAAATATTATGCATCCGGGGGATTGCTTTATCAAATGCGGTTGACGAAAGTTTTAGTAGACATACAAACACACACACAAAAACAAGGCAGGTTTCTTTTATATAGCGGATTAGTTATATTTCGTTTATTGGCTGTGTTAATTATTTACTGTTGACTGTTAATTATTTACTTTTTAAACTGGCTTAAGAATTGCTGTTCTCTTAAAGATGTATTACCGATTTTAGTAAGGCTTTTAAACTTACATTTCAAAGAAAGTTATCTTTTTTCAGTTACATATTGCCTTAAATCCTGCACATCCGTAAGATCACTACACATAGTTCATAATAAAGCATAATTATGGATTACGTTTATAATTTTAAAACAAAATATTTATATCTTACTAGAAACGTCTTTTATTTGTACAGTTAAATATTATAAAATAAATTCTTTCGTCAGTAAATTACAAAATAGCCGTTCAAAATATTTAAAACCTTTATTACGCAACGGAGTGGTAGCTTTTTTTTTCTTTTCATAGCATATAATACATATACAAATCGCTAAAAATATATAATATATAGGTACTACTAAATCGCATTCGTTTAAATATACTAAATAAAAATAGTCAAACAGATATGGAGTTATTTTATTTCTTTCTGAAATCATCTACCCGTACCAAAGAAACTTTTTTTATTCTTTGCTTTTTCGATCTTTACATAATATTTGCAGTTAATACCAACATGATGATTCTGAAAATTCTGGAATTGACATAAATTTGTTTCAATTTTTTTAATTTTATTTTATTTTTGACAAATCTCCTTAAAAGCAAAATTTATCAAACATAGAAGTTCAAATTGAAATCAAATGTTTTTGTTATTTTTTTATAACAATTAGAGCATTGTTACTGTCTTTCGAATGACTAATTGTAATGCATTATTCTTTTATGGACACGCATCCGACCTATATTTCTCTACCTTGGCGAAGCCAAAAGTTTAAGAAATCATTTAATGCATAAGTATTGAATTTTCAAATACAAAGACTCACGAAAGCGTAGATATTTACTACCAGAAGATTTACCCGGCGTTGCCCGGTATTAAAAATCCGATCACTTCCAAGTGCCATTTTTTTAAAAATTGACACTTTAGCTGATGAAAACCAATTAAAGTTTTCCACGTGCCTGAATAACCTACATGCCAAATTTCAATTCTGTAAATCAAAAATTCGTTGAGTATATAGGTTGAGAAGTGTCCTCACACACATGCTTACTTTTATAAATATACTACAAGATGTACTTGGCGTTGCCCGGTCGTAGAATACACATAAATATTATATTAATACAGAAATTGAGACATGTGCATGCGAGTATTATGTTTTTCTTACCAATTCACTTCTTGTAATTAGAAAAATAAAACTCGAGCTGAGATCGAAACCAAAACCTAAATACAGTGAGTCAAGTACGATAACCATTACACCGGATCGACACGACATTTTCAAAATTTTTACAAAAATGTTTATTCTTAACACCATCAGTCATGTTTTCGACTGCGCATGTGCAGTCGTGACAAAAGTAATATGGGATTCAGAGATGGGAGCAGAATTTTGTGGGCCATTCACTTCTTTTTGTGGAATGCTGGAACATATCAGTTAGTACATTATATATTTATATAGTACATATCATTTTTATAGTATTTATACAATATATATCATGTCTATATTTACTTTTTATATAATACATAGATTACACACACACACACATATATATATATATATATATATATATATATATATATATATATATATATATATATATATAATCAGAAAAATATGCAATTTTCGAAGTGTCTAAATTAATTGTTGGAAATGCTTTGCATACATCATTTACTCAAATAACATTTGAAGGTTTTCATCGAGAAACCCTTTAATTTACTCCTTGAAATCATGAGTGGCTACCACGAAGGACATTTTTGTGTATATTTTATTTGTGTTAACTGCACTAACTGCCACCCGGTACCTTCACATTTCAATATGTTGAAAATTGGTTGTGACAGCCAGACTTTAAGATAAATTTACGAAAAATAAAACTGATTTAGGACAGACTCTTAAACAAAAATTATAACTACAAATAAAAGAAACAAAAACAAAATATACTTGAAGATAAACAAGTGCACTTGAAAATACACACTTCCGCCATGGCTCCTAAATGTTGGCTGAGTTTGTTGGTTTTTACTGCAAATTTTTCTAATGCTGACACATGAATTTCATTGAAAACTATTCTGCAGTTATGTTTAGTAGAATACGTTTCTATTATAGCCACAACTGTTGCAAGGATTTATTCCTTTCCTAATAATATAGTGCGCAAATTGTAATACATCCGATAGAATTCGAACTCTACATAATGAATATTGCGTTATTCCACAGCGCAAGATATGGTATATTTTATCCATAAATTGGCAATGTTGAACAATCCGCCAAATAATTCCTCACCCCAATTTAAGATCCGGATGACTTGTATTATTTAATGAGGATTTCCGTGTCCAGACATTTTTACCAGAGATGATTCATCTCTGGTGAAAGCAATTATTTTGTTGCTGACGAACAGACAAGCAAATAAATGATAAGTAAAAAAAAACATACTACTCATAAAAGAACTAATAATATACTAAAAGAAAGATCTGATATAAATTGACAATTGGATTTATTCTAATAAAATTCAGAACAAGGTATCGTGTAGCAATGTAGATAACAGGTTACTAGCCTGTAATCGATTAGACCACGCGCCGTCTTGCAAACTCCAGTCCCTGTCATATCGCCGCAGATTTATACAATTAGAAAAATTGTCATAAGTAAAGTCTTGGGGGGGTTACAGATATAAATATAAGTGATATAGACACTATAATGAACACATGGAAACACTTATACTTTAACTAGACTTGTGTAAAAACAAACTTCAAAAAGTCGTTTGATGATACTATGGGATAGTCCGATTTATTCACATTGCTTATTCTAAACTCACTAAAATGTATATATTCTCGAATCACATTTCCAAGTTATACTGTGACAGATGATGCCTTTATCTTTTCCGAAATTGCTGTGGGCATATATCAGCTCAACGACACAAGCAGTTGATCACACATCTGCGTCAATTAAGTCTTAAATTAATAATAGACACTCACAAGTTAAACGATAATTTTCTTTAAGTAACGCTAGACATAACTAACAGTACACATAGAGAATGGGATCATAGACCTGTAGCATTGAAAAAACCCGTATCTAATCTTGACCGTAGAATATTAAACCTCCCATCAAACTTAGATTTTTCTAACCAAGCTTCTCCATGCTAATATAGAATTTCGAGAAAGTAGATTCTAGGAATAAAATTTAGTATTCACACATCCCAAAGTGAAGAACACATAATAGTAAGGATAGAAAGAGAAATATAATTTGGTTTGCTTCCTTTTTTTTCATTTAACTTGAGAACTCGTGTAGGTAAGTTATTTTTAAAATACTTCCAATCGCAACATAGATTTCACGAGTCAACATTGAAACGTTGAAATAAGTTACTCGTGCAGAGTTCCCATAAAAAATATCAAATGCAAATGATATCTGAGACGTTTGGTTATATCGATATATTTTTGAAGAGTCGGGGATAATTGCCCTATAAGGAGAAAGGGTTTCGTAAAATATGTTTATTTAGAATTGTGCAACCATACTTAACTGGATCAGTGAAATGTGAATCTCGCAACTTTTATGTTTACGGCGAATAGTTGACAAATAGTTAAGACATGCTGAAAAATGTATTTTGAGATCCCTTTCATTTTTTTTATTGTATTTTTATTATTTTTATTCTGAATAGTTCAACGAAACGAAACTGCACAAAAGTAGAAATACAGAAATATATATGAGAAACATGTTTCTAAAAAGTTGAAATAAAATGACGTACAGGAATTTATAAACAAAG
>NC_136524.1:18161458-18166458 GCF_053919585.1 Euprymna scolopes | reverse complement strand
TCATATATATATATATATATATATATATATATATATATATATATATATATATATATATATATATATATATATATATATATTCAGCTTGAAAATTTTCTAGTCAAACTTAGCAATCCTTAAGTCAAACTCGGGAACCTGGATGGTATTTTGAACAAAATCGATTTTCCGATCTAGCAGGGGGGGGGATAATCTTTTCTGTTTACACCCCCCCTTCTCACAGAAAATATGTGACTTGCCTTTCTTTGCGGTATATCTTGTTCCTTCGTATAAGACCTTCACAAGAACTCGCCTTCCTACCATAACTAGAAAATGCTTCCAATTTGTGGAACCCATTATCATATAACTGCTTCCCTACGAACTACAATATAGTTGTATCCAAATCCAGCGTCAATAAATACTTGTCATAAATTTATCCCACAAGTAATTAAACTTAGTTCATTCCATTAATCATTTTCAATCTTCTCAACTGGCAATCTATTAATCTCAATAACTCTTATCCTCGAATGATTTTTGGCCTCGTCGAATGATGGATAGTTATTTTTTAAGTGAATAAACTTGCTTATCTAAGTCAGTTGTCCGAATCAGAAATTGTCACGTCTTGCGGTAAACACTGGAATATCACCCCTCCCCCCCCACACACACACACACTTTATTGTTACAACACAGCAATTTTATATCATCACGGATGTATTATCTTACAACAACAATTAAAATAAATTATTAGTTTGTAGTATTCGGCAATTAAACAAAAAATTACTTAATTATTTCATCCGATCGCTGGTATACGGTGGATTCCTACCATTCATTTAGGTGATTGGTTCGAAGACTCAATTCATACCAACATAGAATGCAACTTCGCAATCATTCAGGAGAGAATGGACTGTTCCGCTGGTGAACAGACTTTCTTTACTAAAAATGAGAAATTAGTTTGTTCAGTCCTAGAAGATGAATTCCCCCAAGCGTTACCCCTTTTTATTGAGAAGAGATTGGCTTATTGTCCATCGCCAGAAAATACTGACAGGACTAATCACGATATATTTTGCAGAGCCAGAGTGCATTTTGTATTGGGCTGGCTATTCGATTACCACCTCCCTGTAGTGAGTAAGGAAGGAAATATCGCCTAATACGTTATCTTTGTTCCTGCCGCTCTGGTAAACTTGCAAATGAGAATTCTAATTGTCGTAATGGATTACATCATTGGAGTATGTGATTGTTTGTATCGAAGTCATATCATTCATGCAGTAATATTGTGAAAAGATGAATGAATCTGTAATCCCCCTTTTGTTACAAATAAATAACGACGTATGCTTCCGAAAACTGCTTCACGTTAAACTGGCTTTGAAATATTTAACTTTAGTTTGTTTTAGTTAGAAATGAATTTAATGTATTACAAAGACATGTCTATAATATGAAAATTAACAAGATCAGAATCGAACTGAATGAAGACAGCATAACTTGCATTCATAGAAAGTGCAATATCCTACTTTACATGAAACACTATATCTACCTATTTATCATATATATACAGTGATGATCATATTTATTGGCACGGTAAAATAAAAGTTAAATTTTGTCTAATAAATTCTAAAAAAGGGATTAAATTAAAGAAAATAACAAAGTATATTATGTATTTTTAACTGGCCTTTCCGATGCAGCAATCGGATTTTAGAAAAAATAAATAACAAAGGAACAACAAACATAATTGCAAAAAACCCTTGTTCAAAATTATTGGCACGATTTATTTAATAATCAATTGTATAGCCTTTGGCCTTGATTACCTTCCTCAGTCGCTTTTCATAGTTTACAACCAAGTTGTTGCACTCTTCAGTAGTAATTTTAGCCCACTCTTCCTGACAATAATCCTCCAATTGAATAAGATTCTGAGGCTTCCTTTGCATTACCCTCAATTTTAATGTTCTCCATAAATTTTCAATTGGATTAAGGTCTGGGCTTTGTGATGGCTACTCCAAAACATTAATATGATTGTCCTCAAGCCATTTCTTAGTCAGTTTAGCCGAATGCTTTGGGTCATTATCTTGCATGAGCCACCAACGACGACCAAGTGAGAGCTCTTTAGCAGAGTCTTTCAGGTTTTCATCCAATATTTTAACATAATCTTCCTTTTTTATGCTACCTGTGACCTTAACAAGTCGCCCTGGTCCAGAGGCAGCAAAGGATCCCCAAAACATCAAACTGCCTCCACCGTGCTTCACTGTGGGTATGGTGTTCTTAGGCAGGAAAGCTTCGCCAGATTTTCTGTAAATATAAGACACTTTATTATGGCCAAATAACTCTATTTTCGTTTCGTCAGTCCATAGAACACGTTTCCAGAATGCAACATCTTTATCAATATGACGTTTTGCAAAGGCTAGCCTTGCTTTCAGGTGCATAGGCCTCAATAAGGGAGTCTTTCTCGGACGACATGCTTTTAAACCAGCTCTCTTCAAAACTCTACCAACTGTATGTCGAGATACATTCACTCCAGAGGTGCTCTGTTCATCAACAATCTCCCCAACAGAGATCCTTGGGTTTTGTTTTACTTGTCAAACAATTTTCCGTTCATCTCTTGGGGAAAGAATCCTTTTTCTCCCTCTACCCTCTAAACTCATAACGTGGCCTTGCGATTTGAACTTGTTTATTATGGCTCTAACAGTGGATTTGGGAAGGCTTAGCTTCTTTGAAATCTTATCATAGCCCTCCCCATTGGTATGGCATGCTACAACAAGCTTCCTGACGTCTTCGCTGTGTTCCTTAGTTTTAACCATGGCGATTGAAAATTATAATTTAGTCACTTATAATAGTTTAAATACATCGCTATCTAAAAATTATCTGAAAAAAATTATTCACTGAATTAGCGTTAAACAAGCATAATATGGCTATAAAAAAGTTCAGAAAGCACGTAAACCGGAAATTGATTGATATTATACTGATACTAAAAGAAAAACAAAGCCGTGCCAATAATTTTGAACAAGGGTTTTTTGCAATTATGTTTGTTGTTCCTTTGTTATTTATTTTTTCTAAAATCCGATTGCTGCATCGGAAAGGCCAGTTAAAAATACATAATATACTTTGTTATTTTCTTTAATTTAATCCCTTTTTTAGAATTTATTAGACAAAATTTAACTTTTCTTTTACCGTGCCAATAAATATGATCATCACTGTATATATATATATATATATATATATATATATATATATATATATATATATATACACACACACACATATATATATATATATATACACACACACATATATATATATATATATATATATATATATTGCTAGAAAAATGTAACCCGCTGGGTCACCCATTAAGCTCGTTTTTGGTTGTTTGAAAGTGTTTGGAATTTGCCAGTTAATAATAAAAAAGAAAATACAAAATTCCAAATTAGTAATTTCCTGCCCCCTCTCCCCCTCTCTCTCCCCCCCCCCCGTCTTCGTCACGTGCACACATCCTTAAACACGCTTACTAAATCTCTCTCTCTCACACATATAAGTCAAAAATAAATCACATATAAGCATATGAATGATTAGTCACATATAAGCATATGCTTCGTATACGATTTATTTTTCACCGTAAATTGTTATATATTTCTTGCGTTAAATCTTACTTCAGTCTTTTAAATTAATTAAATCTGTTATTGCTATACATATGAATCTGTTTACTTGGATGCAGATATGACTAATTAAAATCCGGTAATGAGTTACGACAAAAGCCGAAAGATTAACTCACAAAAGTAAACGATCTTGATGAAATAGTGAAAGGAAGTAAAGACACTTTTAAACAACACTGGGTAGTGGCAATTAGTTATATACACATACTAGCATGCCGCCAGGGGTTGTTCGGTCGTAAAGTACGGTTAAATATGATATTTTAATTTATGCAGATTCCTTTTCTATATTGCTTATGATATTGTACCGAATATATATTTGTGGTTCCCCGGTCGTAAAATAAACGTAGATATGATATTTTAATTGGGGTAAATGTATTTAGATACAATACAATGTTTTTTTTTGTTTTTGTTTTTTTGTTTTTGTTTTTTTGTTTTTGTTTTTGTTTTTGTTTTTGTTTTTTCAATGCAGAATTTCTTAGCATTCTGTCTTGGCAGAAAGGCCAACAAATAGGAACATTAGAACCACCATCGGTGAATGATATGCACGTACAGAATTAATTCTTTAAATATTTTAAATAGTATGTATATAAAAAGAACATATGGCATTGAGATAGGCCGAAACAATTGTATGTAAATAAACACTATATTTTGGTGAATTTGTGAAAATTTACTGGAGTTCACAAAAAATATCTTAATTATAGCTCTAATTTTACACTATCGAATCATTACAAAAATCTTTGGTATAATATATACTGTTGAGTGTATCGAAATAACCAAAGAAGGAATCAGTTCGCAATCATATTTTTTTTCGGCGAATGTTAATATTTTTCCTTTCAGTTTTACGCACGTTTCGCCACCTGTAATGAAAAATATTATGGTAATAATAATTTTAAAAATGAAAAGAATTGGTAAAAAACAAAAATATATAGTTTAAAAAAAGGGAGTTAAAAACAGATCAAAATAAAGACCCTCGGTTAACACCAGCTAAATAGTTATTTACGAAACGCATTGTTTCGTTTGAAATTAACGAAAATATAGGATTTTTTAAAATCTACTTGGCTTGGAATGCATAAAATATATGAATGCTTTTCTATAACGAAAAAACAAAACTAAAAAAAAAAATACTTCAGTAACATAGAGGATTTGGAGTATCGTAATTTGCGTTTTATTTTTATTTATTTTTTATTTTATTATTTTTTTTTTTTGCTGTTTTTTTTTTCAAATATATAGGGGTATTTCAAGCGCTCATAATATTTAAGGAAATAAATTTGTTCTTTACGGTGCGAGAGTTGGGAATTAAAATATATAGGATGTTTTAACACCGTTGTAGAACAGTAAAATTGCGAAGCAAATGGTTCATTTTTCGCAAGACATTTTGCGAGG
>NC_136524.1:18116458-18153958 GCF_053919585.1 Euprymna scolopes | reverse complement strand
GAAGTAGACCCTTATGCCATTCCTTGTCGAAGGCCTTTGATATGTCAAGAGCAATTGCCCTAGAAAGGAAGCCTTTGTCAAGAGATTCACTAATCCTGTGGGATATAACCGTCAGCACATCTGCGGTAGATCTTGCAGAGCGGAAACCATATTGTGTGTCACTAAGAAGGTTATTCCTGCTGAGGTGGTTGACTATTTCTCTATTTAATATGGATTCCAGCAACTTACTCATAACACACAGGAGACTTATTGGTCTGTACTGAGAGGGAGAGGACTTATCACCTGAATTCTTAAATACAGGGCAAACTGATTAGGTCTTCCAGGGGGTCGGAAAGCACTTCTCCTTAAGGCAGCGCTTAAATAGTTTCGTAAGTATGGGAGCAAGTTTTGGTTGAAGCTTTTTTAACACTATAATTGGGATGCCATCAGGGCCAGTTGCCTTACTAGAATCTAGGTTCTTGATTAGCTTGGCGACCTCATGCACGGATATTTGTATGTTACCTAGCTTGTTCTGTGTTGTAGGAGGAAATATGGGGAGTTGATGGCCTTCGTCGCATAGGGTAGAATTAGCTGCAAAGTTCTTTGCAAATAGTTTGGCCCTGTCTGACGCTGACGAGATGACCTCCGGTCCATTCATAATGGTTGGGAGAGAACGCACAACGCCAAAGTCCAAAAAAAGTCTTGCATGGAAACTTTTTGAAGTTGATGAAGATGATGAGTTGAAAGCCATTTGCAAAGTCTGTCAAATTAAAATATCACGAGGAACAAAACCATCTAACATGACCACAACCAACATGTTAAAACATTTAACTATGAAGCATCCAAATAAATTGGAGGTGCAAAATAAAAAAGAAAAGGAACAAAAAATTACCAACTAGTCACTCAGAGCAGTTTTATTAGTGAGGGTCGAAATCGCAGTGTCTTTTTTTTTTCTTTTTTTTTTTGCCTACGTCACCATCTAGGTGTCACCAATTTTTTTAACCCTCCTTAACTTCAAAGAGTAAATACAATATATACAACTAAAAAAATAATTTTTAAAAATGCTGATTCTATTCATGAAAAATTCTTTTAACTAGAAATTAAAACTTAAGTAAAGATAGCTGACTGACAGCAACAGAAGCACTGGTTAACTACTGAACTACGTGGAAAGGTGTGGGGGAAGAAAAAAAGGAAATTAAATGATGATAATAAATTATGATAACCGTCTTTGAAAGGCACTAAACTCCTAAAATTTACTTCTTTAAAATTTTAGGCGGCACTCCCCGGCGATTTTAAAGCACTCTCTCCAAAAAAAAAAAAAAAAGATTTAATTTTTAAGTTTGGGAAAGATATATTTATTATAACCGAATTCTTGTATGAAGACTGGATCTACTTTATTGGACGTTAATTTGTGAGATAAGTAATTTTTCAATGTTTAATATGTTTTTAAAGTTTCAATTATCAATTAAATTTTTTTAATTGCGTTTTTTTTTCAATTTATTTATACAAAAAAAAACAGGGTTTAAAATGTATTTTTCAAGGTAACAAGCTTCGAAAGAAGTCTAATAAAAAAAATCACTTAATTTTTAATTTCGACAACCCTGAGGATTTAATTATTAAAAAAATATTGAAATGTGACATTTTTTTATTTAACATTTCTATTAGTTCAATTAATTTTCTGTCAATAATTCATTTCACTCAACAAACTTCACCATTTTTTTTTTTAATCTTTTTCTGTAATTTTGGTAATTATGTTTGCTCAATTTTATCTAGTATTTCATTTGTTTTTTATAGTGGTATCATTTTTATATGTGTTCCTTTAATATACCCTATTTCAAAATTAGTTTGGTTAAACTTATTCTTCACGTTAGAAACAACGTGTAAAAGCAATGAAAAAGTAAGAAAAAATAATAGGTGTTAACTACTCCTTGTGAATTATGGAGGTCTGAAGAACTGCCGTCACAAATACAACTATCAATAGCCAAACAAAAAATCGTTTTTGAAATTCCTTTAATTGTAACTTTTCGCTATACCTACCTTTTTGGTATAAAACACAAAAACTTTCGATTAATGGTGTTTCTCATATATGGTCGTTAACTTTGGAAAGGTTATTTTGTATCTACGGCGCCATGTCACATGGTATATTGGTTTTTTTTTCATTATGCACGTTCATTTATAAATTATTAAATTAAATATTTATCTTTTTTATATTCAATTAGTATATATTTTCTTTCTCTTCCGCTATATTTTTTTTATTTAATTCATTAAATCTGTTAATTATGAGGACCAAAATAATGAATCGTGTGTATTTATTCTCTAATTTTCTTGTTTTTGTTCTGTTATATAAATTCTATTTTATTTGTTTTTTTCTCTGAAGGATTAATTCTATTTTCTTTGAGTTTTTTTTCTATATTCCAATTAAGTAAAATAAATTTCTCTAAAATAAATTTTGCTAAGTTTTCCGTTTAGTTTACTATATAATTTTATGTAAACCAAAACACGACGGTGTAGACATAAAATATCTCTTCCAAAGTTAGGGAACATATTTGGGAACTACCGACCATAAGTATAAAACTACCTGGTATATTTCAAAACAATAATTCCCTAGGAATCGGAATCGGAATCGTACTTGGTATCGGAATCGTTAATCAATATTTTCCTAGAATCGGAATCGGAATCGTATAAAAATTAGGAATCGTCCCAACACTAATACATATATATGTGTATGTATGTATGTACATATACATATATATGTGTATGTATGTATGTACATATACATATATATGTGTATGTATGTATGTACATATACATATATATGTGTATGTGTGTATGTACATATATATGGTTTCATAGATGTACACCCACTTAAACATGTGTTTCCCAAGAAAAGTGTCTAATCAGTCAACAAAGCATATTATATTACATTTATTTATACGAACAAAGCGCTACATATATGCATACAGTTTTCTGTAATTTCTTGTGTTAGACAAATCCCGTCATTAGGCTTATGATATCGTTTTTAGTACAATTTTATATATATATATATATATATATATATATATATATATATATATATATATATATATATATATATTTGTATTTCGGTTTTGTTGTGGATTGGAAATACATTTTCAACAGACCCGTTTCGGATTTTTCCTGTTCTGGATTTTACCGTCATTCCCATTTAATTTTTATCATATACTTTTTCACATTTTTTCCGTTTCTTTCTTTCTTTGTTTCCTTGAATCCCTATAAACTATTTCAAACTATTAAAGACTTTTTATGCAACTATGATAAATTTCATATTTTTTTCCTGTGATGCATTAACCTGCAAAATTTTTTGTATATTTTGCAAACCTCTTCCTTCTGATGAGAAGAATGGCATTCTTCGAAACTCTATGGAATAAGTTTTTTCTTGCTTTATTTGAACTCTTGTCGAATAATTAAAATTTTTGATACCTTCCTTTCAGATTTATAACGTTTATTGAAAATCTTAATAAATTTTCAATATCAAGATTTTTATTTTATATTATATATACATTGATATATATACATTTATAATGCTAGAGAAATTACGACAGGAATTGAAGTGCACTGTATGTGGCCGATATCTTTTGTCAAAAGCTGGTTTTCTAAATTATCTGAAATCACACAAAGACAAGACCGACCGTCTTTTTAGAAGGAAACGCCGGAAACGTCAAGTTGTCATATTTGTGGTTTAATCTGTAAATCTAAAAGTGGCCTGACACAACATTCAATGATTCACAACATTATTATGCGAAAACCTTTACGAGAAGTTTTTTATGTCACAGATGTTTACTTTCATGTAAGACTAGAGCTGGATTAAAAAGTCACCTACGTGCACACAGCCGCACAATACTTAACTGAAGAGATGGCAAACTTCTGTCGTAGGCATTATAATATATGTATGTATGTATGTATATGTATGTACATGTATTCTGACACATAACACGATAGAGTTATTCTTTTTTGTTTGGTTGTTTATCGGGCGGTCTTTTTAATTAGGTAGCTAATACAATATGACGCTTAAAGATTAGTGTTCGGCCATATTCTTCTCGAGCGCTTTTATCGGTGCATCTGATTATCTTCAAGAGTGATAGTTGTTTTCTTTTTCTATGAGGCTTGGTGTAATTATAGTTTGTTTTTTTTTAACTTTGATTGGTCATAAAGGTGGGTGAAGGAGGGTTGGGTCGAATTATTTTTATTTTTAATTTCAATTTTCTTATTGCATAGTGTATTTATTTAGTTTCTAGTTAGTTATTAAATACTGCTAGTATATTTGTTCCGGAATTAAATGAGATCCGGTTAAAAAAGGGCTGTCGTTTTTTTTTTTATAAGTATGGCTTCTAGTAATTATAGTCGTCGTGTACGTGTATATGTATGTATAGATGTATGTGTAACTATGTATGTATGTATACATATATATATATTATTAATGTATGTGAATATATATATATATTATTAATGTATGTGAATATATATATATATTATTAATGCATGTGAATATATATATATATATATATTATTAATGCATGTGAATATATATATATATATATTATTAATGTATGTGAATATATATATATATTATAAATGTATGTGAATATATATATATATATTATAAATGTATGTGAATATATATATATATTATAAATGTATGTGAATATATATATATATATATTATAAATGTATGTGAATATATATATATATATATTATAAATGTATGTGAATATATATATATATATATATTATAAATGTATGTGAATATATATATATTATTAATGTATGTGAATATATATATATATATATATTATTAATGTATGTGAATATATATATATATATATATTATTAATGTATGTGAATATATATATATATTATTAATGTATGTGAATATATATATATATTATTAATGTATGTGAATATATATATATATTATTAATGTATGTGAATATATATATATATTATTAATGTATGTGAATATATATATATATTATTAATGTATGTGAATATATATATATATTATTAATGTATGTGAATATATATATATATTATTAATGTATGTGAATATATATATATATTATTAATGTATGTGAATATATATATATATTATTAATGTATGTGAATATATATATATATTATTAATGTATGTGAATATATATATATATTATTAATGTATGTGAATATATATATATTATTAATGTATGTGAATATATATATATATTATTAATGTATGTGAATATATATATATATTATTAATGTATGTGAATATATATATTATTAATGTATGTGAATATATATATATATTATTAATGTATGTGAATATATATATATATTATTAATGTATGTGAATATATATATTATTAATATATATGTTATTAATGTATATATATATTATTAATGTATATATATATTATTAATGTATATATATATATATATTATTAATGTATATATATATTATTAATGTATATATATATTATTAATGTATATATATATATATTATTAATGTATATATATATTATTAATGTATATATATATTATTAATGTATGCATATATATATTATTAATGTATATATATATTATTAATGTATATATATATTATTAATGTATATATATATATAATGATGTATATATATATATTATTAATGTGTGTATATATATATATATTATTAATGTGTATATATATATATATATTATTAATGTGTATATATATTATTAATGTGTATATATATATATTATTAATGTATATATATATTATTAATGTATATATATATACTATTAATGTATATATATATTATAATGTATAGATATATATATATATTATTAATGTATATATATTATTAATGTATATGTATATATATTAATGTATATATATGTATATATTATTAATCTGTATATATATATATATATATTATTAATCTGTATATATATTATTAATATAAATAAATCTTAATTATATATATTATTAATCTGTATATATATATATATATATTAATTATCTGTATATATATATATATTATTAATCTGTATATATATATATGTAATTAATCTGTATATATATACATATTAATAATTTGTATATATACATATTATGTATATTATATATTATGTATATTATATGTATATTATATATTATGTATATTATATGTATATTATATATTATGTATATTATATGTATATTATATATTATGTATATTATATGTACATTATATATATGTAATTATGTGTATATAAGTTATATATGTGTAATTATATATATATATTGTGTATATATATGTATATTATGTATATATATGTATATTATATATATATATGTATATTATGTATATATATGTATATTATGTATATATATGTATATTATATATATATTGTGTATATATATATATATATATATATATATATATATATATATATATGTATATTTATTTGTGATGGGACTTTGTTTTATCATTATTACCAGCAATAGAAGATTTCGCGCTGAACAAAACCAAATAAAAAAAGTAAATTAAAAGAATCGTTTTGGCATCGGAAAATAGGCACCATTTTTTTTTTTTTTTTACATCCGTGGCATTTCCGGCATGTTCAATTTGTGTCTCTAGTTCATGTGTTAGTCTCCATATTCAAGGTTTTTCCTTATATTTCAACCGTTTTCATTATTGTTATGTATTATATCTTTTCAGCCATCCCTCTGATTCCGATCTCTCCCATTCTTTTTTCAAAGTTTTTCGGTATCGTTCCTAGTGCTCCTACTATTAGTGGTGTTGTTTTGACTTTCTTCATTTTCCAGATCCCTTTGCTCTCTCTTGCCAGTTCCGTGTATTTGTTCCACTTTTCAGTTTCCTTCATCTTCACTCCGTGATACTGGAACAGCAAAACATACAATCTGGCTAGACTTTTCCTTCTTTTTAATTATCATGACATCCTACTTCGATGGGTTTACCCATTAGTATATCCATGTCCCATAGAAGTGTGTGACTTTTATTTTCCAGTACTGATGACGGTTTGTACTTGTACCATTTGTCTGGGTGTTCAAAATGCAATTGTCCGCATAATCGCAAGTGTACTTCCTTCTCAACTTGATCGTGTCAATTTTTATATTCTTTTGGGATAGTTTGCTACATTCACTTATGTGGTGCATTGTTTCGTCTCTTTGGTTATTTCCTGTCGTGTGGTAAAAATAAACTGCTTGTTTAATTATATTAACTGCATAAACAATAGCATTAACATTATGGTACTCCTCATCTCATTCGACATTAAAACTCCTTCCTGTGGAACTATAGCTCCCTGGCATGCATTCCAACTGACTATATTATGGTCGTCTTTAATTTCAATGTAAACAAGTTTCGGCTAGTTTCTGATTTATATAGTCAAATTATACTCAACTTCAACAAACAATGTTCACTAAGGTGTTTTCTCAGCAACTGCCTTGCATCCAATAACACATCTTCGTGGTATCCGGGCCTTGATAAGTGATAACCCCTTTGTAGTAAAAAAAAAAAATAAAGTTAGAATTAAATTATCCATTTTAAAATTATAATATTTATATATTTATATTATAATAATTATAATATCATAATTATGTTATTTTTATGTATTAATATATATATTTACTTTATATAGTATTATCATATTTTCTTACATTATATTGCTAGTTGGATATGATAGTGAAAATATATTATCGCTCTTGTAAGCTAAAATTCCGCCGACAAAGATTTAAATATCTTTCTGATGCAAAAGGCATTTGGATGAGGACAGCTTTAGCAAATCATATCCATATTGTGCTTCGTTTGCATGAAATTACTTATGAAATGCATTTTCCAGGCGTACCACCGAGGCATCTGTACTCGGCGAAACTATAGAAGGTTTCTACTTTCCGAGAAAATAACTTGATAGTCTCAGACATTTCAAAGTATCTATTTCGAGGCGTCAGCGTTGACAGATAAAGAAAGAGAAACAGATTGATAGAGGGATGAGGATCGAGAGAGGGGTCGAATGAAGGAGACAAAAACTAAGTACTCATTGCATCATACTGTAAATTCTATATGTAGGGGGAATCTTTGTAGATGTGTACAAAGCCCCACCCCCAGCTACATCATCTGTAAAATAATTAAACTTTTGCATTTTTATTTATCTGAGAATAATATTTATTGGATCTATGTCGGCATCATTTTCTTGTGTTTTTCTGTACTAATAGACTTTAGTATTTATTTACACACTTTCTTGCTCGTTCATTTATTCATTTTTTTTAATGGGGGTTGCAGAGTAAAGGGTTTTCAAGCTTGTAATATTCTGTACCTATTTTGGAAAAAGTTGGTTTAAGGGTTCGAAAGTTTGTACTTTGTAAATTTACAATTAGAAACTAAATTTTAATTATTTAAAAAAAAAACTTCAGAACCTATATGGAATCTATATGTTACCTATAATGAACTGTTTATTATTAATGCTTATTTCAATGTCGAATAATTAATGTAAAATATATACATATATAACGTATGTACACCTAAATAATCAGATAAATAAGCATTATATATATGTATATATATATATACATATATATATATATATATATATATAATAAAATATAATAAAGAACAAAGAATTAATAAAATATGTTGATAAACACTTAAGAGTTAAAACGCATTATTTTTCATAAAGGAAACGCAGATAAAATAGATTGCCATTAATCCAGGAGGTTTCGAAAGAAATAATTCCTTCTCATCACAGGAGAGGGGTTAGCAAAATGCGAAATCAGATTTTGCTTGTAAAATATTTAATCAAACTTCTCATCATGCTTCTCATCAGAAGAGAAGAGAAAATGCTCCGTAGCGTAATAGTGATGCGACATCTAGCGATAGTTACATTAGGAGCAAAATAATTGTGCAGTAAGAAATAAAATATACATACTGTTTTGGGATGGACGAACTAAATTGATGTCTGTGATATAGGGGGAGTATAGCTTTTATTATATAATAAAAGCAGGTGTATAGCATATCTGCTCCAAAACCATTTGTTGAGCTTTGCATTATCCCGATAACCTTCCTCCTCTTTTACCTCTCCCTTATATATATATATATATATATATATATATATATATATATATATATATATATATACACTAGCAGGTTGCCCAGCTCTGACTAGTCGCAAAATACTCCTAAATAAGATATTTTAATTCATGTAGATTTCGTATTCATTAATACAAAGCAAATATTCTAATAATTTATATATTGTATATAGTAGTCATTTCAAAACTTTGACTTTTTATGCATGTAATAATATTTAATAATAAAAATAAATAAATACGCCCCATGAAAATAAGGAGCTACTCGTTCATATATGAATAACAAACAATACTTCTAGCTTAAAAAATGCTTATGTAGCGGAAAAAAACAAATAGCAGCATTTCGCAGTTTTTAATATATACAAATTATATATATATATATATATATATATATATATATATATATATATATAACTTCGGTGCATTAGCTACAATCGAAATCAAAACATATAGCTCTCCAGTGTAATTTGGTGCCATCTGAGCTAAGCCTATATCAAAACTTTAAAAATTAACCTACTTTAACATATTAATGTATATTAACGGATGCATAGAAGATACGTTTAGTCCATTTACGCCTGCCAAATTCCAAATGTTTAATTTTGGCAACTCGGCATCTGGTGAAAAAACAAATTTTTTCACAGGTCTATAACCTTTTACATTTAAAGTCTTAAATCTGTAGACAAAAATTGTCAGAGTAGTTTGGCAGAGACCGTTCTGTACACAGATAGACAATGTCACTTATATATACTTACAAACCAGTCAAGCGTATGCAGTTCATGATATCTGGAATTGTGGGCGAAACACACCGGATAGGACATAATTAACATGGCTCAACTAATGGGGATTACCAGCACGTCTGCTACAAAAAAAATCTTTTGGGATTTCTTATACAAAAATAACAGGCATTAATATGAAAACAAAACCACACACAGCTTAGACACTTAATGACCCTGAAAAATGTTCGAATTTACACTATAGGAACGAACGATCAATATAAACTCATCGCTTCTTCCAATTCTTGATTCAATTTTAATTTGCTCTTTAGCTACCAAAAATAACTACTAAAGGGTTAAAATTGAGAACAATAGTTGACCCTGGACAGATATGTCGAATTACTTTTACTGTTACTTTTGCATATGTACAATATTAAACATTCATAGCTCAAAGTCGCTTAATTTTTACCATTTTCATCCATCGTAACGACGCTGGAGAGATAAATAACATGAGATGGAGCGTTAAACCTTCCAGTCTCAACACTATCGGATAGTACTCAATTCATATTTTTATCACTTTTAAAATCAATACTATATATTAGATAATAATCAATGAAGCTCAATGATAATAATAATAATGATAATGATAATAATAATAATATTAATAATAATAAAGAATCTGCAGGAATTAAAATAAAATATTACGTATTTTACCAACCGGGCAACGCCGGTAGACCTGCTAGTATATACCTATAAAATTGAGCGTTTCCCAGCTCTGACATTGATATTGGAAGTATACTTTTTCTATTTAAAAGTTATTGAAACGACCTTAGTATGCGATCGACCACATGGAAGTTAACTTAATTGTATAACCCTTTTAAAATCGAGTATTAATTAATTATTTGCTTTTTATGGTTTCTTATTAGATTATTGATGTTATTTAACTGTTATGCTGAATTCTTTTCATGCATAGTTTCTACGTTGTGCATAATTGCGTAGAATTAGTAAATAATTATATGTATTAAGTTAAAAGTCGGTCACTTAAGCTTACATGCGAAGATCATGATGTCATAATCATTAGGTTATTATCACTATCTTGCCATTTAAAAAAATGTGTAAATTTCAATTGTATTTCTCGCTGTTAACGCTGGCCGTGTGGATTTGTTCCTTGCTAGTAGTCAGATACGGCTTCGTTACCGGGTTCGTATCTTCCGACCGGCGGTAATCGTGTCACCATGCACTGATGATTCCCGAAAGAATGAAACACTAGTGTTTCTATGTATTAAAAAAAATAATTATTATGTCAAGAATTCTGTTTTTATTGTTGAGCATTTTAAGTTGATGTTAAAGGACTTGAACTTGATATATAGTGTAACTGGACCTCGGAAACACTTTCAATTTAGGGTTTTAGCTATTAAAATTATCTAAGGATCAACTGGCAAAAGTAAATCGATAAAATTCCGAGTCTGTGTACATATACATTATTAATTTGAAATCGCTTAATTTTTAATCCTTTTATTGCTATTTATATTGGGTACAATATAATAATTAAAAAATTGCTATGTAATAATAAATACGAAACCTGCGTAAATTTAAATATCATATTCAAGCCTATTTTACGATCGGGCAATGTCGGGCGGCCCGCTAATATATATATATATATATATATATATATATATATATATATATATACTAGCAAAAGTACCCGTCGTTTACTGGGTTCAAAAACAGCCTACAGAAAATGGACTCTGATTTATGAAAGTATGATAGGTTATGAAAAGGAAGGGTTGTAAAGAGATAGCTTCGAATTTGTGGGTATCAAAACAAAAGCAAAATATGATGAAAGTAAAAATAAAATAGATAAACCCCATAATTTATTATACTATACCTGTTCACACTGAAACACTTATCGCAATATTCTGTGGATCTATATTAAAAAACCTTGTTAAACTTTGTGACATATTTTCATTCCATGAAGGTTAGGTGCGAATAAACACTCCATAATTTTATTTCTTCAAACTGAAACATAATTATCAAAGTATACTTACAAACGGTTAAAATAAATTACCACGCAGCAACAATACACCCCTATTTAACCATAATACATATGCCCCTTAATCTCAATACTATGTTAAAGACCATATATATTCTTATATATCATACTATATATAATAAGCTTCTCCTTATTTATTTAGAATTCAATAAAGCTTCCCCCAACATTCTATAATTCCTCTTAATCTCTTTCATCCCTAATGAACCTTACGCTAGACGCCGCATCTTCCCCATGCTACCTAGCACCTTCTCTACTCTTCTGATGAGAAGCGTTAGGCTTCGAAATGACCTGGCATAAAGAGTCCCTTCTATCCCCCAAATTTTGCCATATTCCATTATTCAATAAATGATCCATTCTAAATCTACCAATATATAGTTTTGTGCCTTCATTTCATACTCTTGTTGTCTTATTATATATATATATATATATATATATATATATATATATATATATATATATATATATATACTCATCATCACTTGTCAAATTCTCCCTCAATACGCCTCCCAGACAGCTTTTATTCAAATTCCCTTAATCTTCTTCACTTAAAGCCTAAATTTATCTGTAACCGTCGCCCCTCCCCCACAACACAATAAAATCCTAATATCTGAAAACACCCTCTGGGTTTCCCCCTCTAGAATGTAACTTTACCTTACAAATAGGCCCCTATAATTTCTATCTCTTTATACAAATTTAATCTTAAATCATAATAGATTTGGCGCATTCTAATCTGATATAATTTTAATCACAGTAGAAATTCTCACAATTACTACCCATGACATATAACCCCAGTATAAGCGGCAACACCGAAAAAAAAAATAAAATCTCAATAACTAACCTCCTCACTATTATCTCCCTCAAAAAGTGTCGTTTCAAACCATTATCTCCCTCAAAAAGTGTCGTTTCAAACCAAAAAAGTGAGGTAATGCACATTCATTATATTCTCGTCCCAGCTTTAATATCTTAAAAGATTGCACAATTTCCATCACCAACCGAAACACGGTACCTTGAGACACAATTTAAACTGGACGGACACAGAACTTCTCAGAGGAGTTTCTATTTATTTATTTAGGAAAAATATTTTGATACTGATTTGCACTCATCAAGGACAAAAAAAAACTGTGCTAAACATCTCTACTATTCTATATTCTTTATCATACTATTTTCTTTATGGTCATACTTTCATTTCGCTTGGCTCTTTATATATTCATTATTATTATTATTATTATTATTATTATTATTATTATTATTATTATTATTATTATTTTATATACATTCTTATTCTTTTATATTTAATAATTTTGTATTCCTTATACATATATTATTATTACTATCATATATATATATATATATATAAATCATGTATATATATGATGATTGCAACGTCTTGTCAGACGAGTGCCACTCCCTTAGACATGAGCCCAAAAATAACTTCTTTTTTTTTTTTTTTACTCCTACCGGTTAATTCACACGCTCAAGCAGGCATGACACTGAAGACGGTCATTGAGATCAATTATTACATGCTTCCAGCATTTCAAGCCTCCACACATCATAACTTTTCCATTGCCACAGAACTATTTTTATAGTCAAATGCCTGAGGGAGTATCTATACACAGATGATGTTACAGAGTCTTAGCTTTGTACGACATCTAAGTCTCTCTCTCGGTTCAAAATGTTGAGATCCAACAACAAGCAAGAGCAATATAGCCAGCAACAAATTAAACTGCAGACCAGCTTAATGCGGGTACTGGTCTCCCGCTTTATGTGTTTTTTAAATAAGATTTGCTTCTCCTAGAAAGGTTGCCTTCACGACGGCTTATGGGAGCCCTCTCCACCTCAACACACACATAAATACACACAAAGACACACGGTGCTAGTTAGCCGTTGACCCCGAAAAAGGGTTCATTCGCCCTGTGGAAGGTCTTGTTTTTAATCCTTCAGAGAGACTAGCCACTCTCCTCACAAAATAAGTCTGGTGAGAGAACCAGTTTAGTCGCTGGTGACCCGAATATGAGGCAGGTAGTACTGGGTTGCATGGTACCAGTAGCATATGACATACACACACACACACACACACACACACACACACACACACACACACATATATATATATATATATTTATATATATGTATATAAACATTGCGTATATATATCATATGTATGTATTTGGCCTTCTGGACTAGATAAAAGTGTAGTATCTGTTCTTCAGATGCTGCGCCTAAATTTCTTGTTCTGTCAGGGGAGGAGAAATCCTTCACGATTGAGAAATTTTTATTTTTATTCCTTTTCTCCACATTAAAAAACGACGCTGGTGTCTAACCTGTGGGGAGGCATTGTAAACAGGTACCATATATGTGATATATATATATGTGATATATATATATATATATGTGATATATATATATGTGATATACATATGTGTGATATATATATGTGTGATATATATATGTGTGATATATATATGTGTGATATATATATGTGTGATATATATATATATGTGTGTGATATATATATATGTGTGATATATATATATATGTGTGTGATATATATATATGTGTGTGATATATATATATGTGTGATATATATATATATATATGTGTGATATATATATATATATGTGTGTGATATATATATATGTGTGTGATATATATATATGTGTGATATATATATATGTGTGATATATATATATATATGTGTGATATATATATATATATGTGATATATATATATGTGATATATATATATATATGTGATATATATATATATATGTGATATATATATATATGTGATATATATATATATATATGTGATATATATATATATATGTGATATATATATATATATATGTGATATATATATATATGTGATATATATATATATGTGATATATATATATATGTGATATATATATATATGTGTGATATATATATATATATATATGTGATATATATATATATATATGTGTGATATATATATATATGTGATATATATATATATGTGATATATATATATATGTGATATATATATATATATGTGATATATATATGTGATATATATATATATGTGTGTGTATGATATATATATATGTGTGTGATATATATATATGTGTGTGATATATATATGTGTGTGTGATATATATATATGTGTGTGTGATATATATATATGTGTGTGATATATATATATATGTGTGTGATATATATATATATATATATATGTGTGTGATATATATATATGTGATATATATATATGTGTGTGATATATATATATAATGTGATATATATAGGTGATATATATATAGGTGATATATATGTAATGTGATATATATAGGTGATATCTATATATAATGTGATAATGTGATATATATATAGGTAATATATATATGTAATATATATAGGTGATATATGTATGATATATATATGTGATATATATATATGTGATATATATATATATGTGATATATATATGTGATTGATATATATATATGAAATATATATATGAAATATATATATATATGAATTATATATGTATATGAAATATATATGATATATATATATATATGATATATATATATATGAAATATATATATGATATATATGAAAGATATATATATATATATATATATATATTTGAAATATATATATATATGAAATATATATGAAATATATATGAAAAATATATATGAAAAATATATATGAAATATATATATGAAATATATATATGAAATATATATATATGAAATATATATATATATGAAATATATATATATGAAATATATGTATATGAAATATATATATATATATGAAATATATATATATATTTCATATATATATATTTCATATATATATATTTCATATATATATATATATATATATTTCATATATATATATATATATTTCATATATATATATTTCATATATATATATTTCATATATATATATATATATTTCATATATATATATATATATATTTCATATATATATATATATATATTTCATATATATATATATATATATATTTCATATATATATATATATATATTTCATATATATATATATATATATTTCATATATATATATATATTTCATATATATATATATATATTTCATATATATATATATATATTTCATATATATATATATATATTTCATATATATGTATATATTTCATATATATGTATATATTTCATATATATGTATATATTTCATATATATGTATATATTTCATATATATGTATATATTTCATATATATGTATATATTTCATATATGTATATATTTCATATATGTATATATTTCATATATGTATATATTTCATATATGTATATATTTCATATATATATATATATTTCATATATATATATATATATATATTTCATATATAGATATATATTTCATATATAGATATATATTTCATATATATATATATTTCATATATATATATATTTCATATATATATATATTTCATATATATATATATTTCATATATATATATATTTCATATATATATATATATTTCATATATATATATATATTTCATATATATTTCATATATATATATATATTTCATATATATATATATATTTCATATATATATATATATTTCATATATATATATATTTCATATATATATATATATTTCATATATATATATATATTTCATATATATATATATTTCATATATATATATATTTCATATATATATATATATTTCATATATATTTTTCATATATATATTATATATATATATTATATATATATATATATATCGTGTATATAAATCATAATTTAGTAATTTAAATTTTATGATGTGAAACGGTTAAATTGTAAATCTAGAATACATTTCAAAAAGTATATTTCCTTAACCTATAACTCTGCGTTCGCGCCTGCTCCACAAAATATGGAAATAAAAAATTTTAAAAAAACAAAAAACGTTTACAAGTGTTTTTGATATAGATGTACATAAGAATACTTTGATAAGTATGCTTTTACTTAAATAGGGATGGTATAATAAAATTGTGGGATCTACGTTCGCGCCTAGCCTCCATAGAATGGAAATAGGCACAAACTTTAATAAAGACTTTTCATATCTATCAGCGTAAGTATACTTTGATAATTATGTTTCAGTTTGAAGCAATATGGTATAATAAAATTGTGGGATGTTCGTTCGCACCTGACCTCCATAGAATGGCAATATGTCACAAAGTTTAACAAGTTTTTTTTAATATACATCCACAGAATATTGTGATAAGTATTTCAGTGTGAACAGGTATGGTATAATAAATTATGGGGTTTATCTATTTTATTTTTACTCTCATCATATTTTGCCTTTGTTTTGATACTCCCAAATTCGAAGCTATCTCTTTACAACACTTCCTTTTAATTACTTATCATACTTTCATAAATCATAGTCCATGTTCTGTAGGCTGTTTTGGACCCAGTCAACGACGGGTACGTTTGCAATATATATATATATATCTATATATATATCTATATATATATATATATATATATATATATATATATATATAATATGCATACATGCTGTATACATGTCATATAATATACGAGGCGCTTTCAATAACTTTTTGTACAAGCATTTTATCATCGTCGTAGTCATTGAAAATTCGGTATATGATTGCTATATATCTTTTTAATATATTTAAGCGTAATTTATGACCGGAAACGTTGGGCCACATACTAGTTTATTTTGTAACCATGATTTTGTCAAAATGGAAAAACAAACTTTCAACCAAAGCCTAAGAAAATTGATAAAAATACCTTATTCGCAGCCAACTCCTGCAACAACAGAACATTTATACTAAGATGCATAGCAGAAAAAATTGCAGTTTTCTACAAATCTTTGAAATGCAGTACATCTTTCATGATTACGTTCCGAAATATTTGTCACGTTCAGCAGATTTTTTGTCGTTAGCCTAAATATCGACGAATTATCTTGGAGTGTGATTTAGGAGATCCTAGATTAAAATCAGGAAGAAGGTTGCAGAATGGATGCTTGAGGCATGCCATCGTTAACACTATGAGCTTCTGCCTATAACCGGCATTTTTTATGAATCTATCAGAAAATATTTTGATGGTTAATAGGGCATTCGTAGTATTTTTTTATTTTGTCGATTTTTTATGCCAAATCCTATAAAATCCCTTTGATCTATCGATGCCCCTCTCAATAGATGCTTTGGTCCTGTGTCATGTTATTCTTTTTGCTGATGTTATTGACGACTTCTCGATATATAAAAGATTCAAACACACTCATAGCACACAGGAAACTGATTTCCAGTAAATTGTACATACTCGTCAGACTGAAGAAGTCTTCCAAGGTGTTGAGAAGCATTTTCCTTTAAATAGCGTTTGAACAGCTTTGTAAAAATAAGAGCTTTTAAGCAATATGATCGAAGTATTGTTAGAACTAGTTGGTTTGCTGTCATTAAGGTTCTTGAAAACGCTCAACGATTATCATCAAACTTCGGGAGAAATTCAGTCAGGAGATAGGCGGCCGTAATCGCAAAGCGTGGGGTTTTATGCAAAGTTCTAAGGAAAATGCTTGGCTTTGTTGGATTTTAAGGAAATCAATTCAAGATTAGAAAAATGTTTCGTATATATACACAATTTGCAATTTACAAGCAGATAACCAACGATCATACTTGACACAACAACGATATTGATTCAAAAAATACTTGTCCTTTCCGAAAAAACTAATTATATATATATATATATATATATATATATATATATATATATATATAATATCTATATATATATATATATATATATATATATAATATCTATATATATAATATATATATATATATAGATAAGTATATCTTATTCTAGGAAAACATTATTTATATCATCTAGCATTCAAAAGTAACCAGCATTTATATTAATTTGAATTAAAAGAAATACTTGTCAATTAAATCAACACAATCGAACATTTTTCTTTAAAATAGAACCATTGCTCTATAGATCACAACAAATATTTATCAAAAATCGATACCCTATAGATAATAAATCTTTGATTATTCCATTAATAATCACATAATATACTCCATCACTAACAATTATCCTTCAGTGGCTTTTGCCTTGATAGGTAGTAACGAATTCTTTTTTAAAAATCATAAGTATTCATAAATTAACTGAACGGAAAAGTGTGGGCACATTCGGTTACATTATTTGATGAATTAGTCTTTTGAATTCCACGTCTCAAAGATTTCCAAAGTGTAATGGAAACCGTTCGCATAAAATATATCTTCTTTTTATGTTGAGGTAATTACTCAGGTCGTAGCGGTGTGGAAGACTGAGAAGTGATTTGTTATGGAAGACATTTAATATGTTCAAGATAATCTGAAATATAGCTGGTTTGAACTAAAATAAATCCTTTCCTTGTGTGCATGCATGTTTGTATATATATATATATATATGTGTATATATATACAATGTATATGTGTGTATATATATAAGAGCAAATAGTTAATAAAACATGTTAAAAAACACTTTGAAAAAGAGTTACAAACATATTTAATTTGAAAAGGAAACACTAAATAAGTCATAGCCCTTAATCCGCGTAGTTTCGAAGAAATACTTTCCTTCTCATCAGAGGGTAAGAATTAACAAAATGCGGGATCGGATTTTGCTTGCAAAAGTATTTGATGAAACTGCAAGTAAGTCAAAGATCTTACTTGATAACAAAAAGTGAAGCAGAGGGAATAGGGTGGAGTAAAAAGTGATTTCATGTGAATGGATAGTCTGGTGAAGGGTAAAGTATCCAATAACGGTAAAATCCAAAAATGTAAATCCAAGAAAGTTAATTAAATTTCCATTCGCACAAGTAAAATCCAAGGAAATCACGTAATTGGAAGATGGTCCAAGATAATCCAAAAGGTCGAAATCCGTGGAATAATTCACATGAAAATTAACTGTTGTTTTCCTTTGTATAGACGTCAGTGCGAACAGGGACTTCCAATCCCGTTGTTTGGTCTATCTAAAGAAACTTCGAGAGCTAAAGAATTAACAAAAGTTAACAAAAAATATAATAAAGCTTTAGATATATAGAGAATTATAGTTTATCGCAGTCTAGGATAAGTGGATCGATAGTTTTCTGAAATAATAAAATGTATATAAAAAATTATGAATCGGTATTTAATTTCTAATAACTTCATTATTGATTATGCTTAATTAAATTTTGATTCAAACGACTTATTTAATTGCTCCACGTAAGATTTTAAAGTAGTCACAAAATATTAAACAATCAAAACGAACAAAATTCATTCTTATTTCTACAGAATCAAAATCAGAAATTTATTCGATACGCATAGAGATACCAATTGATAAGTTTTAAATATTGTATTTCGACTTAAATATTATTCTAAGAAAAGTGCATTTATCGAAAAAAACGTGTGGAGAATTGATTCCCAAATACATATATTTTAAGTGCTAATAATTGTTTAAACATTTGAAATAAACAAATTACACACAAACACACGCGCGCGCGCGTGTGTGTGTGTGTGTGTGTGTGTGTGTGTGTGTGTGTGTGTGTGTGTGTGTGTGTGTGTGTGGTTGCGCGGCGTTAGCCCAAGAAATATTCGCTTTCATTTGCAGCCTACCATACATGAGGAATACACGCAGCCATGTATAACGTAATCTTCTATGGCGACATGTATCATGTCACATTCTATGGCGACATGTATCATGTCACATTCTATGGCGACATGTATCATGTCACATTCTATGGCGACATGTATCATGTCACATTCTATGGCATCATGTATAACGTCACACTCTATGACAGCACTGTGAACAACGGAGTAGACAGGATTAAGGTTCTATTGTAATAGATAGGTATACTGGATAATCTACCTGTCGTTGCCCAGAACTCTTTTATTTGCACCCTTACATTGAAAAATATTTTGTATGACGTAATAAATAAACAAATATATATCATATATATATTATATATTACGTTATATATATTATATTGATTTTGTTATTGATTTTTTAAACAATATTAAGGTTGGCGTCTCCACCTTGGAGATCGGGTGTTTTTGTTTTGTTTTTTTAGAAAGTCGTCCATATTTTATTTGGACGTAAACAAATAATATTTTATTATCTATTAATTATGTTTTAAAGCACATATATAACGGACATATATATACAACGTAATTACATATAACAACATCGTATATTACATCATCACATAAAATAATCTGCAATGATTTCATATATGACGTATACCTATCGTCTATAATATATCAATATCAATATCTCCTATGGCATCATATATGACGTCCCCTGCCATGACATCATGTAACGCATATTGAATATATATATATATATATATATATATATATATATATATATATATATATATTTGTTTATTTATTTAATTATTATAGTAAAAAATAATTATATATATATATTATCTGTTATGTTATCTACTATGATAGCATATATGACGTATGTAAACAAGCTATAAAAAAATTAGAATTCAGCGTTATTATAACTGATATGTGTGTGTGTGTGTGTGTGTGTTTATATGATATATATGAATATACATGTGATATATATGAATATACATACCGTCAACCAGCTTGCCATGCCAGTAATAACATAGTTTTTGTATCATTGACTTGCCACAAAAATACGTCAACCGGTTAGATGTAAAGACACTAACGCTTTATGAAATAATATATAGAAATCAGTGCCTACCAAGACTGTATTTGCCCAGAGGAGAAGGAGGACTAGGGCTCTCAGAGATCAAACCACAACATAGTCAACAATAGTGAGCACAAACCAGTATCTAAGAAGCTCCCAGAACTACACCCTCTCAATGAACACCAAGAGACAAGAGCCAGCAGAACAACATCAGTCACCCAGCTGGCCAAGCATTGGTCGGGGCTATCTCACAGATGAGGCTGAAACACTAAACAAGCCTGCCACAGAAATAGCAGGGAAGAGTCGGCAGAAATATACTGAGACCTTCCAAAAGAGGAACCTTAAAGAGTGGGACCAACATCAGCGTGCAAAGTATTTTCTGGAGGAACTCTCTCAGGAATAACTAGACAAAGAAGGTTCCTTGGACTGGCTCAAAAGTGGATCCCTTCACCACGATCAGGAAAGGTATATAATAGCTGCTCAAGACCAGGGATTGATGATCAATCCATTCAAGAAGATAGCAAGTCTCACTAATGAAACAAATGTAGATTCTGCCACACGGAATTGGAAAGTGAAAGTCATCTAGTATCAAGCTGCAAGGTTCTTTTAAGGGATGGCTACTACACAAAGAAACATGATGGAGAATGTAAGTACATCCACTGGATCATCTGCAAAAAATTAACCCTCCACTGTAGCAGCAAATCCTGAAAACATCAACATGAAAGAACAGTTGGAAATGACTTCTATACCATACATTACTATTATTATATACATTACGACCATGTAATCCCTACAGCCACCTACCTTGGGTCCTGGATATGACCTTAAAATATATATCCGATAGTGAGGCCCCCAGCTTGCGGGCTTTGGGGAGTGTGGAGCCACCCTTTAATTGCCATTGCTCCCAGGTCAACTCTGACCCGGAGTGGTAGTACCTGTTAGGGTCCCAACAATGGATTAAATAGAAACTGACACGCAAAAAACAAATATATTCTATTAAAAAAAAATTCTTAAAAATCACCGGATTCGGCATTAAATAACCTGAAATGGGTTGATATGCCGTAAAACAAAAACAAGCAACCAACCACCTACCTTGAAAACGCTGCTGTGAAACCTGACATAATTATATGTAATAAGTCAGAGAGTTGCAACCTTGATTGAAGTGAGTGTCCCTAATGATGGAGATATGAACAGAGCTGAAAGGAAGAAACAGACCAAATACCAATGTCTCATGTATGATATGAAAAGAAACTGGAATCTTAGGGAGATATCAATTATACCAGTTATCATAGGTGCCACAGGACTTATGAAGAAGAACCTGAAGTCCTAACTAATATTCCTGGTGAACCAAGTGCAAAAGAGTTCCAGAAAACTGCACTTAAGGGAACAAGGTTTGGCCGCCTCATACCCAGCGTTACAATCTTCAAAGGAAGAAAATTATTTAAAAGTGATATATATGAATATACATGTGATATATACGTATATACATATGATCTATATATGTGCGTACATATATGCATATGTACTTATATACGTATATATGTATGTGTATGCGTATACATACATGTATATGTGCATGCGTATACATACATGCGAGTATATATATATATATTTATATGTATGCATATATGTGTATATATATGTCTATATAAATATATATATGTATACATGTATATGCATATATAGGTACACGTCTATGCATATGTGAGTATACATATATATTTGTTTACATATATGTTTATACATATGTTTATATATGTATATACATTTATATAGATATTATGTGTACATCTATATATATATGTGTGTGTATTCATGTATACATATGTGTAGAAATATATATATATGTGCACATATGTGTGTGTATACGCATGTATATATATATGTGTACGCATACATGTTTATATATGTAGAGGCGTATGTATATATGTGTGTATACGTATATGTCTATACGTATTTATACAGGTGTATATATATATTTATATGCGCAAATATTAGGTTAAGAATGCTCTTGTGGAATTTTTAAATAATTATCTTTTCTGAACATTTAAATATAAGATTAAAATCTTGCAAATTCGAACAATTTTCTTGTTTCAATTCAAGATAGGCCGAAAAGCTGCTGAAACGGCTTGCAAGTTCATCGAAGCGTTGGACCCAGAAACCGCTATATAACGCACAGCACAATGGTGGTTTTAGAAATGTCCTGGCGGTTAAAGTTTATGAGCGTAGCGCTCCGCCATCGGATGGTCACAGCGATTCATGAAGAGCTTTAATCGAGGCTAATCCACGCACAACTGTTCAAAAAAATTTTTTTGAATCATACATAACGTATACAATGATGTTAAACCACTTAAAAGAGATTGGAGACAGAAATATATATGTGTGTGTGTGTGTGTGTGGTTCACAAATTGACCGAGATCCAAAAGATACGCCGTTATTAAGTGTGATCATCATTTTTTTTTTTTTTACGCAACAAGAATTAAACGTTTCTTGACTGGGTTGTGACTTGTGATGAAAAGTGGTTTCTTTGCAACAACCGACGATGCCTAGCTCAGTGGTTAGACGCTGACAAAGCTCCACAACACATACCGAAGTCAATATTGCAACAATCTTATTCATTAGTTTTTAGTATAAAATACATCAGAAAATTCGTCAATAACACCCAGCATCAGTCAACAGAAAAGACCCAATTAGCCTCCACGAAAATGCCCGAACCCACGTTGCTAATCCTATCCTGCAGAAGTGAAACGAATTGGGCTAAGAAATTCTGCCTCATCTGTAATACTTTTCGACTACCATTTTTCCGGGCATCTTGACAACGTTCTACATGAGAAATGTTTGAAAAAAAAAAAAAAGCAATATCAAAAACGCCTTCAACGACTTCATTGCCACCAAAAAAATCGCATAAATACACTTGTTTTGCGTTGGCAAAAGTGTGTGGATTCTGATGGTGCTTATTTCGATCAATAAATTTTTGGTTGAGCCGAGATATGTTCACCTGAATTTAAAAGTTTAAAACCGCAAGAACTTTCTTGACGACCTGATACATACATATGTATGTGTGTTTACATATGTAAACGTATAAGTATATATGTATATTTATCCGTATGTTTATATATAATGTATATATTTATCTATATAGTCATATATATCTATTCATATATATATATACATTATTTATACTCTCATATAAAAATATATATCTATATACATTGTTTATATATATATATATATATATATATAATCATTTATATTCAAGTAGTGTCCTTCCTGGTAAAGGAATTGACGGTTATGACTCTTAATCTATCTCTATTCCCTGAAACATCATTTTTCTTATGTTGGTTAGATGTTCAGACTGTCAACGTATGTTTCTCTCTGTCGTCCACTGCTTGTTCTGCCCTCGACCTTTCCCGATATTCTTTGCTTGCTGTCGGAGGGTAGTTTGATGACGATCACGTGCGGACGACTGAAGACATCTTACTTTTCCTTTGACGTTAGTGCTGTCCCGTTACCCTATTCATGTGCATAAAATTTGATAAAAGTAAAAAGTGATCTTTATGTAACCCCGGACGGATAAGTCTATCAATTGAGAAAAGGATAATAATTCAAAGTTAAATAAAACTTTATAAAATCATCAAAGCAATAGTGAAAAAAATCTGTTTAAGCCATGGAATTTCAAACTCTAATGCTTTTCATTGAAAGGAGACAAATGCCTGGCCAGGTTTATATGTAAAAAAATTACTAGCTTAACAACATTTGCTTATAAATGAAATAACGATGCTCCATATAGAAGCATCAAAGATAGAAAAAACGACAGTGAAATTAGAGATAAAAATTCGAACAGATATAGACATAGGAAAGAATATGGAAAATACATACAAAGATATATATATATATTATATATATATATATATATATATATATATATATATATATATATAAATACATACAAAGTACAGTGAAAATTACAGAATATAGTAAAAAAAATGAATAAAAAATATAGCAAAGATGCATAAGGTAAAATAAAGAAAAATCTGAGTAAAAAAAGTCATTAATTATATAAAATCGAACGTGTGTGTGTGTGTTTTAACATCCTATCTACAAATAATAGTGCAAAAATATAAAGAACACGTGATTTACCTCTCCGAGAAATCCCGGTATGTCTTCACCTCCACATTATACTTATGATTTTGCTCCCGTCCTAGATAGCAGTTGATCCTATTTTAATATGCTCCACACCACACAATCTTAGCAGTTTAATCGTCGATGGCCAAACCATGTGACAGATTGTACTGCATGTTTTTAATATTGCAAATTTATTTACTGTATGTAATCGGTTAAATATTAAGTTGCTTCTTGTTAATTCTATTGTTTTCTCGGATAATATAACTAAACAAGCGATTATTTTGGCAGTTGAGTTTGATATAAGCAAAGAAAATCGCAAAGTAAAAATGAGACTCGTACGTTGATATTCTTATTTCTAACTTCACGAACTAAATACTCGCTTGTTTAATAATATTATCAGCGAAAACAAGAGCACGAAGAAAAGGTAGTATGTGCGCGCGTATATATATATATATATATATATATATATATATATATATATATATATATATGTACATATATATATATATATATATATATATATATAATGTATATATAATGTTGTGTGTGTGGATCGTGTTAGCAGTGCTCGATCATAAATCATGCAATAATCAATATTATTTAATTTAAATATAATTCATCATTGCGTTTACTGGAGATATCCAGGTTTTGACAGTTTGGCCAACGGGAAATTAGGAAATATTCTAGGACACAATAATCAAGACAGTTTCCGATAGCATGATCGGGCTGCTTATAAAACAACAAACGTGAACAATAATTAATAATTTCCTTTGCTAATTGCCGTACATATATTCTTTGATCATTGCCGTATATTTTTATGGAAAGCGCACCAGATAAGGCATAAAGCCACTTGATGTAAGTAGCTTAGATGGATAGATTCTGATCCAGAAAACCTCAATTCTTCTAACTTTGCCATAAACATCGCTCATGTTAAGACTAAGGAACAATTTAAGTGAATCGATAGGTTACGAGGTCCGTTTTCTACTTTCTGTATTAATGTGCTTTTTTAGGTTGGCATTTTTTCAAGAAGTTAAAATCATGTTGCGTACCACCTAGTCTTAACAAAAATAATCTTTGTATCATTAAACCTTTTAGATATTATCTCGTGTTTATGTCTCTGTTTCTCTTGTATACGTCAGGTAAATGCATATTGAAATTTTTAATTTACTATAAATCCATTGTTTATTGAAGATGAAATATTTAAACCCTGAACTATAAAAGTATGGTTACACTGCAAATGGTAGTATATTATCATGTCAACAATCATCCACATAAGTAATAAAATATAGTTCATTTCATTCATCATTTTCAGTCCTTTTATAATATTCGTCGTCATCCAACTAACAATTCATCCATCCTATTAGCACTTATTCGTGAGTGGCTTCTGATCTTAATAAATAATTAGTAAAATAATTTTTTTGTAGCCTAGGAAATGTTTTAATTTTACCGATATTTTAATTCTTCCAATTTAATGTATTGTGCCAAATTATCCCTTTCAATCCTATTGATAATAACCGTTACAATTTTTTCTCTTTATTTTCATACTTTTCCCTTTTTTTTACCGATTTTATTTGATCTCCATGTCCCACACAACAGATGCATTAACTTTTTTTATCAAGTTTTCTTTTCCTTTCTTTGTTAACGATGATTCCATCTGCCATGGATTTGTTTTGATCTTTGAAATACAAACGAATCCATGACGGATTAGTTATAGAGAATTTTACTTTATTTTATTTTTTATTCGCAGAAATGGTTGTACACGGACAAGTGCCAGCTGTTCGCTCATTTCCAGGTAGATCACTTTTCATATCCAGTCAAATTTATTTTTATTCGTTACAAAAATGTATTGGGACTTTATTCGCCGCTTATCATTAATTATAATTCCAAGTATTTCATATTAAAAGTGAAGTCTTGAACTTCTTGATATTATGTAGTTTCACCATACGAAAACATGTTAATCATTTCGTATATATCGTCTAAAAATATGCATTCTAGACAAAATAACCACTTTTTTTTTACTGAACCATAATTTTTGTCTCATCTTTTGATTCGAACTGGAATGTAAAATGCGGAAGTGTCGTTAACGTTGTCTATATAATAATCGACGAATAACTCCGTTTTTTTTTTTGAATAAGTGCCAAAATCAACATCAACATCACTCTGATGATTCCAATTGAAATACAAGGGAAAAAATAGGAAAACAAAACCTATAAAATTATGATTACGTGGATACCTTATTCTTTAAATATATATAAACATATATACCATTCATGCTCATCATTCGTTGGCTCAAAACCGCTACCATTCTTTGTTGGTCCACCGACAAAAGGAGGGTGAAACTGTAAATTTACTCTTGTCCATTCGTCGGTTCGTCTGTTCGCACTTTTCTCAATAACTACGCCTTGAAATTTTTTTAAACTTTGCTCAAACATTTAACATAATATGAATTAAAAAAAAGTCATAGAACGGATTTTCCAGGAAAACTTCGGTTATCCTCCTAGGGTGCCCTTTGGATTAAAATGTCTAAAATTGACACTTTTGTGCTTATTAAAAAAAATGATGCCTGGAATTTTTATAAAACTTTCTGAAAAGTTGTAACTGATTTCTATATACTTTTGTTTATCTATACTTCACGATAACTCTTGTGTGTGATCCAGGGGCTCTTTTAGGGCTAATAAAAACACTTCATTTTTGAGATCATTTTACCATATTTGTCCAAAATTTTCTGAGTATTTCTATTTAGCAGTTTTGCATGGTGTTGAACTTAAATTTAAATGCGTTAAGTCTGTGGGGACTTTTGGGGCTAAGTGGAGGGGGCAATAATGGACTTAGTCACTTCTTTTATTTGAATTCCAAATTTTATAAACTGCAACATGTCTATTAATTTTTTTTTGTTTGTGGTCCCGTAAATGTCCGGAAGAAAGAAACAATCTATTTAGTGAAAACCAAAATATATTGGAAAGAAAAGCAAATGCCACAAATAAAATAAAAAGTTCAACTTCAAAGTGTGCATAACTTGTACTAATGCCGTCTTTATAATAAGTGTAAGAGATCATTATTATCTTTAATTATCTGTAAGGTGGACACACCACAACAATATTCTTCTTGTACAACTACAGATATGTTTCTTTACTGTCATCATGATCATTTTTGACAGCACTATTCTATTGTATAGGAGTATAATAATTATTATTATGGGGCTTACTAGTGTGTCATTTAATTTATATATGCATTAATAGTGTGTAAAGACACTCGTATATAAATACATGGCACCGCTGAAAAAGTCATCAAAATGCTCACGGAAGTATTATGCGAAAGAAACACATGGGAAGTTAAGAGAGTTGGGCGATTTATTTGGTTAATTACAAATCACGGGTAATTAGAACAATTAAAAACTATTTTTAAACATAATTCAATTTTAAAAATAAGGTACATTTTGACATGTATTCGTGTGATTCGGAATTAAAGTTAATAGAAAAGGGTTTGAAGGAAACAAACGTTGACCGATTTAAAATTCAAATTGACATTTATATCCGGCTATGACTGATGGAACAATTCTCTCCTCTTGTGAATTATATAAAACGTTCCGTTCAAAATCGCATATAAGTTCCCAAGTTTACTAGAAGGATTCTTAAGTTCCAAGAGATCAAAAATATCAGAAGATACATCAGTCGATACAGTTTGCAAATAACCTTCAGAATGATATTAGTCCGAACAAGTGAAATTATCCTCATTTAAAAATATGCGAAATATAAACCATCCACAACCATTTGGAGCAGTAACCGAAAGAGACCAAGTGTTGGAAATATGCGGACACTTGCTGTCACTCAGATTCTAAAAAATAAAACTAGTTTCTTCTTTAAGACATTTCAGTCATTTTAACTTCCAGCCTTTTCGGGATCACGTGTGTCCAACGCGAGAGGCGACGTGAACTTTTTAACGAAAATCCTTAGCAGTACCCTGGGGTACAGTGTTTAACATTGCATTCTCAATTATTTTAGTTAACTGGTTAGATCGCCTAGCTTATTTGTCCCAGGATTAAACTCGGAACATAAAGATAACCTGCACACCTTTATCCAACGTTCTAGTTGTTTCGACACAAAAGTCCATGTGCTATTTAAAGCTATGAGCATGTTGCTTGTTATCGTATCACTGTATGCTTCATCGATATATGTATGTTTTAGATGGCTAAGGTAAGGGCGAACAGTTAAATAAAGGTTGAATGTAGCAATGAGAAAATTGAATGATTTTAAAGTAGAGGGTGGGAAGCGATAGAGAAACGATTGATTATAATATCACAGTGTATTATGAAATACTTTGAAAATGTAAAAATAGGTTGTCGAAAAGTTTAGCTTTTTAAATCGGCTTTCTGCATTTTCTGGGTATATAACTCACAACCTCAGTATAATTTGTACCAACGCCCTAATTGTTTCTACCTTCGGTCTCCCGGATTCTAATAAAGGGTTTGGTTAAAAATTGTATGATAGGTTCCAGTTGGATACAAGGGTCACCTTCAGAAGGCTAGTGAGGGGTGGGGCGAAAATCTGTGACAGCAATAATAACCTAAATCGGGAAAAGTTCTTTTTTTTTTTTTTTTTTTTTAAAGAAAGCGACAACATTGATATTATGTTCAAGTAGTTTTGAGATGCCGAGTAATGAGTTTTATCTAGTTTTCTCATCTTAGATGCTACTTTCATAACGTTTTGGCCGACTTACCCTCCGATCTTGTCTACGTGGATCCGATAATAATCAGTTCTAAAGTGGCAGTCTTTTAGATATTGCAGGTTCGCGAATACAATTAAGAATTGCTTGAGACTTCTACTCAATTATGGGTAACTTATTTATTTGGAAATTGCAAAAATCTGTATTTTTTGGCAGTAAGCGTCATATGTTATTTCGGTATTAGTTTTTTTTTCTTTATTTAATCCTAAAGGAGGAGGCACCTAGTCTGTGCGCGCTTAAACATTTTTTAATTCATCCAGATTTCGTTTTCTTTTTATTACAGAGCCAATTCTCTATTTAACATTACATATTTAAACGCAAACCTCACGATATTATTTTAATACCCTCATTAGACATACATATACTACACTTTCGTCTTAGCCTGAAGGTTAAGAAAGTGCATTTTAATTTGAGTTTACCGCTTGACTCAACAGCAACATAAAAAAAATTTAATTAGTTGTTTCGGCAATCTCATAATAAAAAAAAAGGTTGGGGTAATAACGTACCTAGAATATTTAGTTGCTTTAACGCATATATCCAATATGAGACCGATTTTTTATTTTTAAATTAAACACTGTGTTATTTTATTGTAATTGTATTAATGAATTTACTAATACATTAAAATATACTCTGCTCTTTAGCCTCTTGTTCTAATCCCCTTAAGAGAAAGAAAATTAAAACTGTAAGTTGAACTTTACAATCAAAATTTATTGTTCGACTGAATACTAAAAAAACAACCAATTGACAAAGTCCTTACTCCGCGAAGTTTCAAAGAATGTTATTCTTGTTATTCTTCTCATCACAGGACATAAATAAATCAGCAAGTTATATTTGTAGCAATGCTAGAATTTGCTAGTTAAGTTAAACCGCAATTTATTGTAGTTATAAATTGCCAAATAAAAAAGGGGTGAAAAGGTGTTGGATATGTAAGAAAAATATAAAAACAAGCCACGCATAATATTTCAGTTTACATTCTCAAGTTGATCCGAAATGCAAAATAGTTCTTTGGGGTAATGGGGTCCAAAATAAGTCCAGCGTGACGATGCATATAATCCGGTTGGAAAGCCTTCAAAACAGCTAAAATAATGAAAATTGTTTTTTTTTTTCTGGGCAGTGCAGTAGCCCAAAGAGAAGTCGGTTCCCAGTCCAATGGGACCGAGCAATAAAAAGAAGGGAAAACACTATGAGAACCTTAATCATCGGCTTAATTAGAAAATATCTATTGCGAATTGAGCTTTTTTATTCGGTTGGGATTAAATTTTCTATATATAAATACTGTTATTTATATTAGTTTGAAGTTTACCATTGCGTATATCAAGTAAACACTACATCTTTTTCATTTAATTAATTTATTTACATATATATACATTATATATAAAACAAATAAATGACAAAATTCTTTCTCAAATTTTAAGATGTTGACCATCTTACAATGTATTCCTGTAAGCACGTTATATGCACAATTCTTGGAATATAGAATTTTGTTATTTGTTATATAATCGTAATTACATTAAAAGATTGGTATAAATAAAAGGTGAGATATAATTGAAAAAACATTTCCACATATATGTGTTTTGTGTGTATGTGAAAGAGAGTACATAAAACTTATGCTTCAAACAGTTTACCTGAAAAGTGTCTATAAATTACTTATATTGTTTTCTTTTATTTTGTTTTGCTGCTGGGAATACTACTTAGCCAGTACAAGAGTTGTTTGAAAGTAAGGTTTAATGAGATGTTAATTATTGTCAGCAGATATGAGGAACACTATGGAAATGCCAATATTAATCGATAGTATGAACTGAGTTCTCTTATGGGAGTTTCCGTAACAAGAATTTTCTGTCATTGGCTCTGAAGACGACCAGGTTGTTATCCAAAGGGAAGCAGTCTTACGGGAATATGTTCTACAAGTGATAAGCTTTGTCGGCTGATGCTAGACAAAGTGATCGAAAAAAGGAAAGTTATGGTATGAAGATGATTTTTTCTGCGATTGTCTTACAAGCAGGAACCAAAAACTGGAAGCCATTTTCAGTTATTCGCCATCTTTTTTGCTCCTATTGCTCTTTCTATTAGTAATATATTTAATACATTTGTATTGAGAACGCAGATGTTATAATTATTTAATAATTACATAAGTATTCAAGGGAAATTTTTACATTGCATTCGTCATAATACAAAAATTCAGATAATTACTATTAACTTTGTCATTTAGTAGATTCTACACATTGCCGCCATTGTCTCCATCAACATTGTCTCAAAACCAATCTCGTCTCTTTTGTTGTTGTTAGTTTTATTGAATATTGACTCTGCTTACATGACGTTGTCGGAAATTAGTTTACTTTCATTTCACTTTCATTTTACTTTCGTTATTTTTGCTTTTCAAATCGCATTCAGTACTATAAACTATTTTTTAACTCTTAAATTAGTAAATAACAAATCGTACTAACCCATAGTTTCCTTTTATTATAGTTACGATTTTTGTGAAAGGTTTGTTTCTCAGTTTTTACTATCACTTTAAATTAAATTATTGTGATATCTTTAACGATGTCATTTTTTTTTTATTATGGACTCAAGCATATATATAAGGTGTTGCTAATAATTTTAAAGTGAGAAAATTGTCTATTCGTCGCGAAGTAAAAAAAAAAAAAATGTATTCCACCTCCTTTTCATGCTATTATAATATTGGTTACACTTTATGTAAAATAAGTTTCATTTTGTTTATAATTTTAGCAAGCTATGGAATAAAGTTTATATCATTTTACAACATAATTGAATTATTACGATACGGGTTGGTTATTAAATTGACGAGTGAATGAAGTTAAAGTTGTTCAGATTTCTATTTATATATGTATTTCATACAAACTTATACCGAATTTTCAGTGTTTTAATATCTGAAAACTTTATAATAATAATAATAATAATAATAATAATAATAATAATTAATGATACTTGTGGAAATTCCACAGCGGACTTATTCATGTGTAATATATTGATGTCAGCATTCTGTAGATGGATACTCTCTGATATTATTGTAGCGCTTTTGTTAAAACTATAAAAGTATTTATCTAAACTAACAGGGATGCACGACATAGCTGGTCGTAAAGTACGCTTAAATATAATGTTTTAATTCTTGCAGATTTCGTAGATATTATTTTCGAGTTAATGTTTTATCGATGTTTATATATTATGAAGTTTCGATTTCAAAAATAAAAAAATATATTCATATAACTTGGGTGTATCAGCTTGAACAGAAACTGAAACTTATGAAAAAAAAAATATATATATATAATTTGAGTTCCTTCAGCTATAATCGAAACCGAAATCAAAACTTATGAAGAATTCTTGAAAAAAAATTATAATTTCCTCTGTAAATGAAACAAAAGACAACAGTACAGGAACTACGACACCTCTCCCGATATACTGATGTCTGTCTCTTTGTCTCTCTCTGCGAAGACTATTTTAACCGAGAATAAATATTAGCGTGTATACGGAGAATGCTACTTTGTGTTTAGGTATGCTTATTTTTATTATTATTATTAACATATAAAGTATTAATTTGTAAAATATTACTTTAAAAGATAAAACACTAATTCCAGCAGTGAATTAAGGTAATGCTGAAATGAGTAGACCCGCAGTTAAAACTAGAGTGTAGGTATATTTTAAATTGAAATATATTTATTAAAAGTAAATACAGATAAAATGTATAAATATTTTGCAAAGGTTTTGAAGTCGTGATCGCTTGATACTGATCTGCACTGGTGCCTTATAGATACGCTAACCCCAGAAGAAATATTAAGATGGATAGAATATGATATCGATAAAATCAATTGGAATTTCATAATTTGCGAAAAGGACTGGCTAGTCAAAATCAAATAACTGTTTGGCAGATGTATTGCTATTTAGTTCAAACTTGGAAGATCTGTCAAACTTAATTTTATATATTAAATGGAACTAAGTGTCACATATAACGAATTAACAAACGATTACACAGAGAGGGGATTGCTGATTGCATTCTAGAATGTAAGAGAGGCAATACTACCTCGTTCTTGATTATGTAAGTAAATATTTTACATATTAAATATTAGTAAATATTTTACATAGACTCACTAGGTTAAATTATTTATTTTTACTAGAAAATTTCCGAAGTTCATTTGAGTGCTTTTACGGGATTAAGTTTTTTTTTTATTTAATTTTACTTTTACTATGATTGAAATTTTTTAACAAATTTTTATTTAAATAAATTTTGGATGTTAAATTTAATTATAATGGTATCAATTGGTCCTTTTTGAAGATTATGAAATTCCAATTGATTTTATCGACAACATATTCTATCCATCTTAATATTTCTTCTGGAGTTTAATCGAATTGTTAAAAGCCATGCATAATCGTTATGATAATGCTTTAACTTTAATTTACAAAGTTATTAAATTTAAAATCTTCCAAAAGTTTTAACCTTTTAATACATTAGAATTTAAAAGCCAGTTTTAGTGATTTTTCTAATCGACAATTTAAATTTCTTTTCTAATTTCGAAGGACATTACAGCAGTTTAGTTTTTTTCTTAACTATTAATAAAAGATGAAAAATAGTTTACTTGTTCATGAAGAAACCAAAGTGCATGTGAATTTGGTACTTAATTTTTAAGTTTTGTTTTATTTTGTACACTATCGTATTATATTCGATTAATATTAAATAATTAAATCAGTGTGAACTTTTTAAAGTTGCCGTGAGAAATGCACGCATACATACTGTTACTGTTATTGGTTCCATAACCTGATAGGGTCGTAGGGGCGCTGCATTGTAGATAAAGGATGGGCTAGCTGGCTCTACTTGCTTCAATTGTGGGTGAATGTCTGAATAGTATGGAAGCTTTTCCCTGTGCACTCAATGATGTTGTCAGCCCACGTGGTCTTTTGTCTGCCTTGTTTTCTTTTTTTTTTACACTTTCTCTTGCAGAATGATCTTTGCAAGTCCTTCTTAGCGTGTTACGTGCTCATACCATCTGAGTTTCTTCTATTTCGCCATGGTCAGTAGGTTATTATAATAACGCTCTTGTTGAATAACTTTTCTCTGGCGTTTATTCTTGGTGATAAGGTTCTTGTATGAGGCATTTCATTTCTACTACTTGGACCCTTCTTTGAAGTTTAGCGATTTTGATTTTGATTTCGCGAAATGCTGGCGAATTATTTTCAATAAACAATATTATTTTTATCAGTACGAAGTTAATTCCATGTAAAAAAATAATCGAACATTTTTTAAAAATAATTAAATTAATAAAATAAAAAAATAATTGAAAAATGAAAACAATATGTTTGAATAATTATTGCACAATATTTAGGAAACTTAAAAAAAATAATTCAAATAAAAAATTTACGAAGTTTCATGAATAAACAATTTTTCTTTTCATGGTTATTTTTTTTAATTTAAATCATGATTAATATTTAGCTCATTTATAATAAACCAATGAAGCATTTTTATGCTATTTTTGTATTAGGGCCACGGATATCAACGTTTGGGCACCTTTCCACATTTTACGCAAACTGCTCTGACAATTCCGACTATAGCACGGTCCTTATACTGCATAAGTGGCGTTTTATTAATCACCTAGCCTGATATTAATGCTTCTCCATTCTAATTCTATCCTAGTGACTTTCCCAAAAATGAAAACAAAATACGATATCTATTCAGCTCTTCAATTTGAGGTTATCCCCTTTTTAAAAAAGACTTAAATTCCGTCAGAAAAATCCAACAAAAATATTTAACTCAATAATTATAGGAAAAAATCGTTTCATGTTTTATATTTTTTAACAAAAAAGGTTTACATCGACAACATAATTGTGGTGAATCAGTATAAACTGTGAAATGTCGTTGTAGAATAATAATAATAACAATAATAATAACAATAATAATAATAACAATAATAACAATAACAAAAACAACAATAATAATAACAATAATAATAATAACAACAATAATAATATATTAAGGCATGTTATTTGTTGTTAATCTGATGTCACTATAGCAAATAATTCATAATTAATCATTTTAAAATGAATTGTTCCGAAATTAGAATAAAACGCTCCACCAACTAAAGCAACATAATTTTAAATAAATAAAATTCTAAAGTGACATTCGCTTTTTTTTATTTATGAGTCTCCTGGAAATGATTCCACCACTCCTAACAACGTTTATGTTATTCTCTTTATGTCGAAGATAAAAAAGAATATCTTGAGATTATGTTTCTAGAATGCAAAAAGTAAAATTGATCACTAAGGAGAAATCTATAACAACGCACCCGGAAATACACGACGATATGAATATATTTTAAATAAAATCCAGACGTTTTTAAAATCGATAGTTAAAATTAACTTTCGTTGAAAAAAAAATGTTTTTCTGTCAAAATATGTTATCCATGCTTTTTTACCCGACCTAGGTAAATATACAAAGTTCTCTTTAATATACCTGTTCCTAAACTCTAGGATAATTCTGCATTTTTTTCCTTGTCGTAACGATTTTCAAAGTTATCGTTTGTTTTCTTTAACTAATTGGCATATCATCGCGTGTCTTTACTCTATCTAAGCAAACAGCTCCTTGCGACGGATCATGATAAAATAACTAATTTCAAATATCTGCGCATACGTATGTCCTTTTACTTTGATAATCAAACATTTATTTGTATTTCCTGCATCTACGCTTAACTTACTTTAAAGAACACATTATCGTAAATTAACTTTAAAAACGTACGATATTATTTGAAGCATATCTTCATAAGAATTCGTGTCAATTAATAATTTAATGAACAAAAAAATAAAAATCTAATAAAAAATAGTTCCGTAGAAATCAAATAAACTGCTGTTAAAAAACGCAACAAAAATTAGAATATAAAGTTTCTTGGGAAACACTGAGTAGATACAGTCAGTGTAAAATGAATAAAACAAATTTAAATTAGAAGAAGCGGTAGTTAAACGAAGATATCTTTTCATTTTCTATTACAAAAAAGCCGGAAAATTAAAGAATGCGATTCATAATTAAGAAAAAAAAAAACAAACGTAGGACGAAATTTTTCAGTGATCTTTAAAGGCCGGCACATCAGTAAAGAGAAAAAATTGGAATGTATTTTCTCTACAACTCAAGAAAACGCCATAGATGTTAGATAAAGGTCTTGAAATTTAGTG
>NC_136524.1:18093958-18108958 GCF_053919585.1 Euprymna scolopes | reverse complement strand
AAATTCCGCACGAAAAACTTATAAAAGAATTAAATGATACTGTAGATTTGGCTTTTCAAGGTGGAAAAGGTAAATATATAGACTTTTCAAACTCTAATGCTTTCTGGTGTAAAAATAAAAATAGCAAAACTAGTATTTCTAAAGGTATTTTAAAAATGCTTGTAAGTCATCTTATTAAAGAATGCTATTTTCAAATAGGAAATAAAATATTACTCCAAACGATAGGTATCCCAATGGGATTGGATCCGGCACCATTTTGGGCAAATTTGTATTTACATAGACTCGAGTATATATATATGTCATCATTATTAAAAACAGATATATCTAAAACATATAACTTTCATGGGTGTAGGAGATTTATAGATGACCTTATATGCATAAACGATAATGATGAATTCGAAAAAAATAAACATCTTATAAATCCAAACGAACTAAAATTAAATTGTGAACATAGAGGACAACAGGCTACATTTCTGGATTTAGATATAAAAATTGAGGATGGAATTTTTCTTTATAAAATATTTGATAAAAGAAACGCTTTCCCCTTTAAAATAGTACGTATGCCCTATAAGGATAGCACCTGCCCCGTTTTTGTGTTTTATGGAACCATTATGTCAGAGTTTTTGAGAATAGCTCGCGTTACTCTAAAATTAACAGATTTTATACCACCAGTTTCTAGCTTAGTAATAAGGATGATAAAACAAGGTGGAGATAAAAATAAAATATTTAAACAGTTAAATAAAGCATTTGTTCGTTATCCTGATGCTTTTGAATCGTTTAAGATAAACCAGATTATATTGATAAAGGAAATCCAAAACTATATTAGCAATGTATAAATGTATTTATAATTACATATAATAAATTTATATAGTTAAAAAAAAAAAAAAAAAAAAAAAAATGTATATATGTAAAAATAAAATATTTTTAACCTTTATATATCTAATTTTAAATAAATAAGAATGTAAATATACAAACTACTAACTATAGTGGGGGTGATAAGTAGTTAAATGGATTAATCCAAATCTTATAAATATAAGACTGATCAATTAAAAAATTAAAAAATGTATCCATTTTAAATGTGGAAATTGATGAATCGCACAGGTAAGAAATTCATTTTTATACTATGAAAAGGTTAGTAATTACAATTAAGAATAGGAAATTGGGAAAAAAATTTTTTGTAACTCGTCTTCTTCCTAAGATTAAGGGTGGTGGTGTTTGATCAACACTGCTGGGGAGCCATGATGTAATACACTGTTTTGTTTTTAAATCCCCGAAACAGTGTTTCATGGTAAACAACTGATGATCCCTGAAAAAAAAATAAATAAATAAAAAAAAATAAAAATAAATAAAAAAAAATATATATATAAAAATTGGTATTATAGTAAATTTGAGAGTTGATGCTGTGATTGCAGGTGATTAAATGACTTACTGACTAGATGTTTTTTTTAATGAATGATAAAAAATAATTTTTTGTGTGGTTTCAAATGTTAAAAACTTCAAAGACTATACATATATATACATATATATATATATATATATATATATATATATATATATATATATATAAGCAGATACTGATTTTCTTCATTTACTTGTTGAAACTTAAGACTCCAAAAATATTAAGAATCAAAAGATCCATTTTAATAAAAGAAACATTATATTGCATAAATGACAATTAACCCAATTGCATACGTTTTGTGCGTGCAGGTTTGATAAGTAACAACAATGGTAAGTAATCTCACGGAGAATAACTTTCGAAACTATTACCTTGAAACTATTTTGACGCCCGACAACATACGAGAAGAAAGCATTTTATTTTCTCTTTATTTCTCCGTATGAAATCCACTTTCCCCTTTCTTCTTTTTTTTTTCTTCTTCGGCAAAAATTCACCGTCGCCATCGCCACCCTCTTGTTTCTTTCGTTATTTTTCATCTTTGTGATGTGTTTGCGATGTTTTGACAACCGAAATCTCATAGCAAACATTCTAAGTTCGAATCTTCTTTTAAATCTCATTACGACTAACGTGTCTGCACAATGGCACCTTTTTAAACGAAAATAAATACTTTTAATTAGTCTCGATAAATGAAAGTTACTCTTCCCCCCCCCGTAGGAATTTTTTTTTTTTTTTTTACACAGTGGTCACCACTTGTCAAGGCCCGGAAGCCACTTAGGGATAAGGGTTATTGCAAGTACATTATGAATTTTATATAATATATATATTCTCTTAAATGCTGCAAGATCAAATCATTAGGTACTCACGTGGTGACCAGGGAGCCATTCAAACCTTTTCTTTTCTTAAGAATCAATCGGTAATTTAATTATACTGCAATAATAATTTAGAAGAAAAAAAGATAAAATTAAAGGAAGCAACGCAAAATTCAAAGTAAAAGCAGTTCTGGCAATGCAAGGTCAAGTACATCTAAGTTCATATATCTAGAAATCTTTTCTAGAATGTTCATTAGTCTCTGTATTCGCATCTATTTATCTAAACACCTCACACAAATGCACATGTTGGAATATATTTGTTACTAATAAACATATTTTTATTAATATATATATTTGCATGGTCAAACGTTTAACTATTCATAACTATTTTCATGAGTATATTCTATGCACTTTTAATAGATTTGTATATCTTAAGTATTTTTAAATAAATTAATATATTTTAAGTAGGAAATGGTAAACTTAGAACCATTTCTCATTTTTATACAGTAACGATAACTAACAATTGTTTCTAATTTGTAATTCTGTGTATAAAGCTAAGCAATATATTTTTTATATATTTTCTCGTGAAGTAATATTAGAAAAATATTTCTGTTTTGTTTTGTAATATTAAAGTAAAAATTGAAAATGTATCCATTTAAATGTATAAAGTCGAGTTACAATCGGTCGTTTTTACTCGTAAATAAAAATAATAAACTATTTGAAGATATTTATAAAGTTGGGCTACTTTTCCCCCCGAGAGTGAGATTTAAAACGACACCATCATATTCACGAAAGAAAAGAGCTTCCTAATATACTAATCGCGTGTAATGTGATCGAAATCCGATATTAATTAATTTGCGTATTGATTTGAAAAAGTACATGGCATTAATTAACTATTCGTTCTTCATGTTTACTTATTCGATTATCGTTTTTATTTTACTATAAAACATGTACGATTTTTTTCTATATCCTCATAGATGCTTACCGTTTTTAGTGAAAATAGTCTTTTCCCCGTATTTGCTTAATTTTCTACTGATAATTTGAATTTTTCGTTTCCTACACTTTGCCAAGTAACGCCGGAACACTGGCCATTAGTGGCTATATGTGGATCGATTTACACTCCACAATAATATACGAAATATTCAACTCATGTCAGAATTTCTTCATGCATCGGGATGCAAAACGGCGGATTTACTGATATGTTTAGACTCAAACTCGTGCATAATTAATGTAGACGTGTGGAAACAACTGAACTCAACAGACCTACTCTGGTAAGAAGGCGACTGCATGTGCAGTATGAAGGATAAAGAGTAGATAAGTGCGATTCTGAAAAGGCACGTAGTCGATGATGAGAATTCATTATGTGGCAAGGAGACGACTGCATGTCCAGCAACTAGTCTGAATAAAAGAGAAAGATAAACGAATTTGATTAGTTTTATTACTTAACAAACCACGAGAAGAAAAAGGGGGAAAGTGTCCTTAGAGTTACGCCTTTTATATTTAAAACCACGTGACAAACAATGATTGAATATCTCGTGACCACGATATCTGAGAATTGAATTTCTGAACAATCACGTAGTCATTGTGATAATATTCGGTGCACTAATATAATATGCATAACCGGAAGTAAATTATGTGTCCACATTTTTAGCGGTATTAGCGCGTAAATGATTGTGCATCAAGAAATGACAACTATTTCTATTTTTCGTATTTCTTTCCCGTCGGTCGAATGGGAGCAGCAATATGAAAACGATTCGATGAAGACGAATTGTTATATTCCACACTTCTGGAGTGAATTAGATGGTCAAACAATGTTTCCCATGATAATAATTGAACGTGAACAAAAATACATTTAAAGCCATTGGCAGTTCTATAAACAATGTCGATAACTATTGCCCTATTGGCACTGTTCGAGTTGATTTCATATTATACCTAAAGAAAAAAGGAATTAATTTGTCTGATCTACTGCATTGTTTCAACATAGATGTCAGAAAGATATGCGTAAATATGTTTCACGAGAACACATCTTCGTTCTATCAAACATATTTTACGACATTAAGGTCAAAATTTTGTTTATAAATACTTTAAATCGGATGAACAATCCTGTTAGTCAGGTTTATAGATCTGATTTAAAGTATTTATAGTTATTTATCCCAAGCCACCCGAACACAGCTAAACGATATAAATTCTAAACACCCGATAGTTTAAAGATCAGGTGGATTTACAACAAATTGTGCGCGTGTATATATATATATATATATATATATATATATATATATATATATATATATATATATATATATAATATTATTATTATTATTATTAAGTGTTTAGGCAGTATAATTTCATTCAGACAAGTATTGTTGAATAGAACGGAATGTTTTTGCTTGATGAGCATTTTTTTTTTTGTTTTTTTTTTTGTAATTTTTCATATTTTCGAATTGTCGTCATTACTTCTCGGTCGAATCCGTGCAAGAAAGTTCCATAGTGCATCTGTTTTTTTTTCTTTTGGTTGTTTTTTGCAAGTACTTTCGACTGAATTTCATCAGTCGTCTTCAGGCAGTTTTTTATTGCTGTTCGTTTAAAATCTGGATGCTTTTATATGTTTCACTTAAAATTATATTTAAATTTTTTGAATTAGTGAAGCGTCTCGTGTGTAAACAATATATATACGTTTTTTACAAGTGTTAAGAACGTGGCTAAAATAAATGTACAATGGTTTTAAAGGTGTGATTTACAATGTGTTATAGAATTTTTTTAAAAATAATTTTTAACTTTATATTACAATGTGTGTGTGTGTGTGTGTATACTTGCAAAAACCAACCAAAAGAAAAGACATGTGGACGAAGAAGACTGGAACTTCTTGCACGGATTCAACAGAGAAATAAGGAGAATTTGGAAAATTTGAAAATCATTAGGTTGACAAGAAAGTTCTTGCGGTTTTTAACTTTAAATTCAGATGAATATATCTCGACTCAAACAAAAGTTTATTGATTTAAATACGCACCATCAGAATCAACACACTTAAGGCGATTTTGATATCACTTGTAAATATTTTGAAGCATTTCTTGTGCAGAAAATTTTCAAGACGCTTGAAAAAATGGTAGTTGGTAGTTGAGAGGTCTTAAACTGAGGCAGAGTTTCATAGTCTAATTCGTTGAGCTTCTGCAGGGGCGGTTTAACAACGTGCGGTCAGTCGTTGTCGTGGAGGAGAATTGGGCATTTTCTGTTGACTGGGTGTTATTGTCGAAGTTTCTGATGTATTTCATTCATTTGTTGAGAATCTTTCTCCGCCGTAATAGTTTCGTCTGCATTCAAAAAACTGATGGATGATATCGGTAGGAGACCATCAAAAAGTCAGCAGGACCTCCATTTGGTGCATCTGGACTTCAGAAAGTGTCGTGAAACTTTGTCAACGTCTAACCACTGAGCTAAATGTCGCCTGTTGTCGTAAAGAACCCACTTTTAATCACAAGTCACAACTCAGTCGAGAAATGGGTCGTTTTTCTTGCATAAAACAGGAAAAATGACGCTTCATAACGGCGTTTTTTTATTATATATTTTTATTATATATTTTATTATATATTTTATTATATATTTTATTATATATTTTTATTATATATTTTTATTTCGTTCAATTCATGAGGCACCCATTCCTCAAGTTTTTGTCTTTCCAATCTCTCTCGAGTGGTTAGAAATCGTTGTATACGTTATGTCTAATTTATCATTGTGCTTTGTGTTAAGTAGTGATTCCTAGGACAAACACTTCATTGATATTGCGAGCTGTTTCAGCGGCTTTTTGGCCTAGCTTGAATTGAAATAAGAAAATTGTGCGAATTTGCTTTTTTTCATTTTGTATTCAACATTCTGAAAAGGAGACAATTATTTTAAAGCGATTACAATTTAAACGATTAGATAGAGTAAAAAACGCTCTTTAAAATGATATATAAAGTAAAGTGTTATGGAGACGCCCACTAATTAACATAGGCGGGTGAGTGAGATATATAAAGGTATCAATCACCAATACCGGGGGAGTCTGGCAACGATCATCAAATAGGCAAGACGCTTATGCTGCCTCCAGTAAGACATGCAACACGCCACCTGCCAGAATATCTCCAACTGAAGTATATCTGAAGACATGTAAATATGTATATAACTTTTCTTCCTAATATATTCTTGTATACTTTTACTTTCGTGTTCTTGTTAATTATTTGTGCAACATAAAGGTATTATAATGAAAACTTATTTGAAACTATATCATTTGAAATCAAAATTTAAAATTCCGCAAGAACTTTATTTTTAACCGAATAGTTCTTAATTCTCTTCATTCTCCTGACAGCTGTTTAGTGGCCCGGAAACAAAGACTTCGCAAATGGAGTTAAAGTGGTTAGACACCGAGGAAGCTTCACGATACTTCCCGAAGACAGAGTTGCACTAAAAGAAGGTCATGCGACCGGTCTCCTCCATTATAGCTAAGTTCGAATGTCCAGACCGGCAGGACTTGTCATCTTGCGCTGATGATTGTGTAGGCATAAAACACTAGTGTCTCTTGGTATAAAAGTATAATTATTATTTATTATTACATGCAAATATCTTTATGGAAAGTAAGCTAAATAAGACGTATGTTTCATACCAAAGGGAAATAATCAGGCAAATTAGGCTGATAATTTCTAGGGAATTGAACATAAAAATTATTGTGTAGCTTACTTGCAATAAGTGTATGTTCATACTACCATTATTAAGCTTTACGCACTATTGAAATAAATATAAAACACACACACATTAAAAATGTATTTGTGCATACGTGCATATATATTTTCTTTCTTTTTTGGGATGGGGCATTCTACCGGATGCCAAACATTCTTCCATTAGTTTAGTTATTCCAACTGAGAGATCTTTTAAGATTCTAACCGTCCCTTTAAGTGCAATTGTTTGTATTTCCCGTCACTTGGTTCACCGGGTGTATTCGATAGATAGTTTATGAAATTCTTTTTCATTAGCCCGGTTGCTCCTATAACGACTGCTATGATTGATACCTTCTTTTCATGTCCTACATAAGTCCTTGGCATTTTTTATTTTCTCCATCTCTGCTCTGTTAAGGCCAGCATCATTTTTTATTTTCTCCATCTCTGCTCTGTTAAGGCCAGCATCATTAGGGAGTGTGTGTCGCTAGTAATAACATATAAGATTCATTGTTTTTTTGTTTTGTTTTGTTTTTGTTGTTGAAGAAGAAAAAAATCTGCTTTATTTTAATTTAATCTTGGTCATATCATGTTTTTTTTTATCGAACAACATTAGGTCCATATAATATATATATATATATATATATATATATATATATATATATATATATATATATATATATATGAATCCTAGTGCAACCTGCAGAAATAAGCGGATATGTCTGCTTATTCCTGCGTTTTCTCAGTCTATTCTCGCTTCCTCCTCAGCTTTTGTCCAAAATACAATCTAATAAACCGTTTATTTATTATTATAATATGTTTATATTATACAAACTATTTTCTTTCGCGGAATAATTTCACGTCTTCAGCTGTTTTTCTTCAAGTTTTGCGGTGTGGTAAACAATGAATTTATCGCCGGGCATCACTAGAATCTCTACACGTCAATAGATCCATTCAACAAGCTAGTAAATGAGAAACAGTTTTTAGCGAACAGTTGCTCTATCGCGCGAAAATAGAATCAGTACCGCATACACATTCCTCAAGATAACGACCTTTGCTCCACGGCGCACTTGATAGCCCCAATAAGAAAAGACCCTGCGTTTCGACCTCACATCTTAGGTTGAAAAAAAAAAGGCTAGAACGAAGTGTACATGATTTAACTGTCTAACCGTTTCGGATCTACGCTCTGTTGATAATTACAAGCTACAGCAGTTAGTACGTATGTGGGGGATGGAAGAAGCCAGGATGATGCGGAACTGAATACCCTTGTGTATAGCTGCATATGTATATGTATTTATGCGTGCGTGTATATGTATACACATCTATACGTATATAAACATTTATATGCAAGCTTTTTTCCACATATTTGCATGAATATTTTTTAATATGCATGCACGTAAGTACATACGTAGTTGTGTGTATTCTGTACGTGTATATGTGTGTGGAAGTGGCGTAGTGAATTGGTTACAGGCGCACACTGTGGTCTTGGCAGGCCGGGTTCGAGTTATTGCATTAATTTCACTAATAACTTTGAGAAAAGCATAAATCCATATATTTTCCTCCAGCTATGGATTAGTTAGTAATGTAGACTAGACTCTCAAGCCTTGGTCGTGCAACTATCCTAAGAGGCGGAAAATTCTAGTCTTTCTAAATTTCTCTACTGGCATTTTCCCATTCGTCCTGGACTTCTCCTTGCCATTGGAATCAAACAATGCCAGATCAGGAGAAGAGACGTGTGGTTGATGATTGTGCAACCCTTGCTTCACTGTAGAATTCCAGTATGGAATTATTATGGGTATAAATTTTCTCTCGTACTGAAAGGGGATCGTTATTAAACTAGCATTATTTTTGCTATTAATCTTCATGAAGTTGGGGCCGTTTATAACACTGACAGTGTGGTTAAAACTCTAATGTTTTATTCAAAATTCAAAAACAATAGCTTTCTAATGAATCTATTGTGTGAATGAGAACGACTTCCTTAGATTAACTAATTTGCATATTGTTTTGTCAACAGGCATCTGAATAATTAACTATTCGTGTAATTGTGATTTAATCCAATCATTGTTGTCATTTTATTATAACACAGTGCTATGTATGCATATTGCATATCGTGAATAGAAATTTAAAATTTAGTGTAAAAAATGTCTTTCTCATCTTTTAAGGTAAGTTTTACTTCTCACAGTTGCGATCCAGTTTTAGAGAAAACAAAGATCCTCAAGCACACATTGTGGCCTATAAACAAGTCAGTGTGAATCCTTTCCAAATTTTATTCATGATGAAATAAAATTCTAAGATAATGCATTTCGTTTTTTGCGTACATATCACAACCATTTATTTGTTCCTTAAATTATAAATCATAAACACCTCACAAATAAACATATATACATCGCGATCTTTTTGCAAATATGGTTTATATCATGGATAATTTTAAATGAAAATAATATTTCCATGCAATTAAATGCTGTATGTTGCGATTATTGATTAATTTTCCCAGTCGACGCTGAGACACGGGTCCCGTACATCTCTCTACTAACTATTTCTAGATAGCTTAAGCATATTAATTTTATTAAAATAACCTTTTTAAAACTGGGTTGACACGACAACCTTCTTTGAAAGTCTACGGGCATATTTTTAAGATATGTTTTCGTAATTTATCCTTTAATTATGGTAAATATCGACGACGAGAGATGTGACAATAAAGTTACAAATGAATAACACTGAATATAATTTATTATAGACAAAAAATAAATTATAGATAATTTATTTAAACAAAAGTTATGCAAATTACAATTAAAATTTCTATCTTAGAAATTTTTGTCAGTGCTATTTCAAATTATTGTCGTATTTAAAATCTAAATAACACGGTAACCCATTTTTGATAATAATATAATAGTGCTAAATGAAAAAAAACATCGCATATTTATTATCTATCTCTGACTATATATTAAGATTTCGACTTGAGTGGATGGCTACATCCCTGGTTGAGAAGTGTAGATATATCCCACAGTCTATCGCTCGTTGCAATTTGCATTATGTGTCAGACTTATTTGCATGTGGATTAGTGGCTCAGGTGCTATGATATTCGATTCACATATAAAGTAATTCGAGTTTTGACTCCTTTGTTCGGGTGTGTCCTATTGATGGCCCTTAAAGAAGACAAAACCTGAGTCTATGGTTTCTGATCAGTGTTTTCATGGTTTGTGTGGACTGCAGCTTTGTGTTTGATTGTAGAAATCATTGTATACATTTATTTCTTCAATTGTATATTTCTGCTAAATCGATTTGTTGGTGAACGAGCATATACTACACTGACAATCGATTAGAAAGTAATGACTGAGGGGATGGTGTAATGACGAAGAGATATTACTTATCTTATACCCCCCCAAAAAAAAGGAGGAGTTAATGCTTTCGAAAAATGGTACCATGAAAACAGAACAGATACCACACTACCACCACAAAAAAGGGATCCTGAGAAGATGGTATAATGCGGATCAAATATATACTGCTAGCTTACTACTTTCCCAAAGAGGAGGTAATACCATGATAAATAAAAATATATTACTACCACCCAGAAGAGAAGGTAAACTTTAGAAGAAATACTCCTCCCAATAAAAGGAGATAGCAATGCACGGGAGGATGAGATGATGATGATGAATGAACATTAACCCGCCCCCAGGAGAGGAGATAATACCTGAGAGTATCCTTCCCCATAAAACAACAAGGTAATGCTTACGAGTATGGCATCATGACAATTGTAGAGATACTACATTACCCCCTCAAATAAATATAAAGGATAAAGTATACATTGACCCGTAACTAATTTAGTCACAAACATTATTTAACTTTGTTTGTAATCGAAAATGCCTAAACTGACATTTTTCTTGGTTAAATAAAACAAGTCACTTTACTTATACGCCATCCTTTTGGTTTACACGATGCAAAAATTATACAATAGTGATAAGAGTCGGTCTTCTGTAAATGCGAATCTAGACGAGTGAGTACATTAAATCGTAGTAGAATCAAATTGCATAGATGACTGAGAGATAAAGGAGTTGTTCAGTTAGTTACAAATTACGGCTAATTACAATAAGCAAAATAGAAATGTTTTTCAAACAAAACTAAAGAAATATTTTAGCAAGTAGTATTATGAGGCACACATGAAGGAAATTTTGGTTCATACAGCTTTAGTTAGTGAATAGTGAAGAGGCCTATGTGTATATTTGTCATTTTAACATTAAGAAGAAAGTGTATGTAGTTTTCAACACGTGACAGCAACTATAATCATTATTAGTAGTATGTCTGTTAGTTTCGTCCATATAAAAATTGATTCTTAATAACTTATGGCTTTCCAATGATATATGTGACATGTAATAACTAGACTGATTATGCGTCCATTACAATGTAATGACTTGAGCGGATAGCACGCAATCGACGTCTATACTCTTTGTAGATATAACTTAAGCGCACGCACGTGTATGTATGCGCAGTAAGCGTTTCCTTTGTGCCCGAGTGCTCATATGCGGCAAAGAAAGAAATATCAAAACATATCCAGTAACAATGAACAAACGTAATTTTTTTTAATTTTTTTAATTTTTTTTTTTTTTTATTTTTTTTTTTTTATTTTTTTTTTTTTGTTTTGTAAACAAATACAGATTCGGTGGGGAAACGCTCAGTAATTTCATTTCGACGCTGTGGAGTCTACGAAACTAATTTGCTAGACGAAACTGAAACGGATTAAAGAAAATATTTAAGTCTCCACGCCATTTTGATTGACAGATGTTTAATGGCTAATTTATTAATGGAACAAATACAGTTACAAGCATTATCATCGCCAAAACTAAGAAGGAGCATTCAAACATAAGTAATAAAATAGCCGCCATTTAAAAAAAAAGCATACAAAAAAAGGCTGTTTTATAGGCAGCGTAAAATAATAAAGGAATTTAATCTACATTGAAGTTTTAATTCTTTTCCCGTGTGGATTTCTAATTTCCTGCAACGATATTGTATAAGTTCTTTACATTGAAATTCTTAACGAATTTGAAACCCGACTGGGGATATTGGAAAATGTATCAACATGCAATTACCCAACCAGCAATTTGTATTCCACTAATCATATACAATGCATATTTTGTTTTAGCGAGAATTGTGATGTTTTTAGATAAAAGCGATAGAACCATAATTATCGGCAGGCTTTATGGGTGGCAATTCTGCTATTTTTATAGGCTAAATATATCTTGTATATTATATGAATATCATATATCTATTTATTATGATAATAAGTACGAGTTAGTTCGCCTTTGTTTCCCGGGGTTTTTTATACTTTGATCACTAAAATAAACTGTTGGCTATTGGGGGTGCTTACGACTGCTAACAGAAAAGACGGCCGACCGAGGCAGTATCAATGTTTGTAAAGTGGCATGTTTGGATAGCAACCAGATAGACAACATCCATCGGAATCGGCCAGCAAGATGGTATATTGTTCTGAGTTTCCGAATATGCATGGAACGTGTTCTCTTGCCGTTCGAACAAGTGACTGAATTGGGTAGAACAGTCTCAGAAAGATTACCTTGTTATTCTGTTCTTACACCGCATATAAATAGTGTTAAATGAAGAAAAATTATTCTGATATTTCGACCCTGTTTTTACAGCAGTTTGTAATGTAAGCATAACGTCATGACAGTATTAAGCACGAGAAAATAATTGATTGTAACGCTGCGATAAAAATAGATGATTGTTTGATTGTTGTCTCAACTCTTGCCGTGATGAGCTTTCATAACCGTTAACATTGTTTTTCCTTATCCTTTGTGTTGATATTAATATTTTCAATTACGCTGTGACCGATAAACTCCCCACCCAACCTAAGGTGTATTATTTATTTACAGTAACGTTTTATATATATATACTCTTTTCTCTCGCCTATTTATTTTATTTTCATTTATTTCCCCATTCTTTCTCTCACTTTCTTTCTATCGCATGCCTTTTCTTTACCCTGTCGTTCGTTCTCATTCCCTGTTTCTATTTATATGTATATAACATGCCTCTTGTAATTTCCTTCTCATATTTCTCACACTCTATCTCTACCCTCCTTTCTTCTCTGTTTATCTCTCGCATTCGATTTCTCTCAATCTAAATATCTCACACCCGATTACTCACTCCTTTCCCCCCTCTCTGCTTTTCTCTTTCTCTCCCTCTATCTTTGTTTCCTTTCCTCTCCCCTTTTCTCTTTCCATCCCCCTTCTCAATCTATTCTTTTTTTTTTCAAGCGCTTTCTTTCTCTCAACCTTCTATTTTTCTCAATTTTTATATGACTTTCTCAGTCCTATTTCCCAAACCCCCCTCTCTCTCTCTCTCTTTCTTCATCAATCGCTCTCTCTCTCTCTCTCTCGCTCTCTCTCTCTCCATCAACATCTCTTTTCCTCTCCTCCTTTAATTTTATCTCATCTCTCGTTTCCGTTGTCTCCCGCTCTGTTCTTTGTGCAATCCTTTTGTTATTGATCGTTTACTTCGCATGGACATGTGAGCAACAGACCCTCTTTTCAGAAGTGATTAGACCCAACTTACAACCCTAATACAATTTTTAAATGTGCTTATATACTTATTGACAGAAACCGACCTTTGTTACATGAAGTGATTTCATTTTTGCTCTGAAAATTAAAAACCTCCTTGTACGCTATATTTCTTCTTTTACATCGCCTTTTTTCCCTTGATATCTTTCGAGATATCATAACATATGATCATGACCCATGCGACCCACTTGTCTCGACATGATGACGTAATTCAGATATAATGTATCGATATCAGTAAAACTAGGTCATTCCTGGCTTAGGTTTTCTCTCAGATTTTTATTAATGTGATAGATAACTATTTGCTTTGTTATTTATCGTAACTCTCAACACTTTAAATGGAATATATGCTTTTGAAGAATTTCAAAAATAGTTTCTGTTTGTTGATTAGATGCAATCGTGCTGTTTAGTAGATCCTTATAATTTACTGAAAAATTGCTGCTAAGATAGACACTAGACGCAGTTTTAAGTATTATTTAGGATCACCTTTTAAGTTTCTGATTCAATTCTAACTCATTTTGTTCTTGTAAAAATATCGGTTAATAATAATACGATATTCTCTTTACAATTCAAATTCACAATTTTATGTAATACTAGCCAGATGTCCGACGTGGCTCGGTTGTACGATACGCTTAAATATGATAATTTATGCAGATTTCTTATGTATTATTATAGGTTGTGCGCGCTTGATGAAATAAATTATAAGGAACATGAAAAGGACCTTTAGATATATCTATCCCGACAAACCAGACAAGCAGCAAAATCCCGCCCTACACTGTAGAGATCCCTTGATGCCTGAAAGCCTACTCAAATAGGCTTCTCCCCTCGAACTGCTAGACTTTGGAAATCCCTCCCAGGTCCCTGCTTTCCTGACTGTACTGACATGCAGAAGTTCAAAGAAGATGTGAAGACATCTCGCTACCCAACTCCCTACATAATATCCCTGCAAATCTTGTTCCAAATAGTAGCTCTTTACGACTAATTGGCTCTGAGTCTTGTTTAGGGTAAAAAAAAATGATATGATGTCTCGTTATAATTCATCATGCCTCATATTAATCTTTTTATGAAAAAAAAAACATTTTTGATAAAAGGCGGAGGATTATCTAAAAACTTGCATTGATACCCACAATTTGTATAAATACATTATAAATATAAATCTTTATATTTAAGAAAAGCAGATGTAAGTGTGGAATACAGGTTCGATCTTATTTCATTAATATAATTGGGAAAAATATATCCTGCCTCCAGCTATGATATAAATCGTAGAGTGAACAAATAAGCTGAAGCGTTAACAGAACGCGCCGATTCTAGTAAAATGACAACTTCGAAATAATAATCGTTTTTCTGTGTTGATCCCGTTGTTTTCGGTTGTCCACTGAACCTGAACAATGTCGCTTCAAGATAGGGATTACGCATCCTTTGCTTTACATGATTTGCTTGAGAAAATTAAATATATTTAGATATTCAGTAAAATTACAATATATTTACATTTTTTATTGCTTTTTATATTTGTCGTCCGTTACTTTGACATTTACATGTGTTCCTGTGTG
>NC_136524.1:18078958-18088958 GCF_053919585.1 Euprymna scolopes | reverse complement strand
CCCGGATGTGACCGCAAATTCTACTTTTTGGGGTAGGGGGTGAAATTATGTTGTTACATACTAATAGTACACAGGAACTCGTCTTAACACCCACTGATAAAATCAGCTTTTGCAGCATGAGGTCCTCTTTGAAAATCCGTATCGACATATTTCCTAACATACCTAAAGAAGTTCGGGGGTTAGATTGGCTGAAACATTCTGCAGAATAAAATCCGAGATTAGACTAGCCATCCAAATGATCCAAATTATCAACCCTCATTTTAAAAAGAACCCGAAATATAATTCTAACATACTTTTAAAAACGTTGATTTAAAAAGTTAGGTTTGAGCATAGAAGATTTATATTATTAGTATGCCAACTCTATAATACCATATCTCTCCAATCCTATAAACTATTAACTCTATCATTATTATCTTGGTGTAATGAAACCTGCATGAGGCGCAATTTGTGAGTGTAGCGCAGTGTTGAGTTACATCTTAATTACGGCTACTCCCAGGTCCACTCTGAACCGGAGAACTGGTAGTACTTTTCCATGCACCATTAAATAAAAATTATCGTTTGCAGACTAAGTTTCCAGTACGTGAAAGAAATTAATATACAAACCAATTGCGCATAAAACATGCAAGTACGGGTTTGGCATAAAATGACTCGTTTCTGAATTTTTAGCCGCGTGCAAGCGACTCTACGAGGGGCGTGTAATAAGTAATGCCCCTGATCCACTTCCAGTTGTCTGATTTAGCTGAAATTTCGCATGTGCAATGATTTATATCTCTACGGGTTATGTAGTAAATTACAGCTCTGAACTAATTGTGGTTTCTGTTTTACAGGTGTTTGAACTGAGTCAGGAGTGAAATAGAGCCTGTTGAATGTCGAGCAGTGATCCGGTTTTTGTATTTGAAAGGCCACACGCCACAGGAGACTTTTGATGAAATGAAAGAAACTTATGGTGATAATGCCCCATCATATGACCTTGTAAAACGCTGGCATCGTGAATTCAAACATGGCCAGGAGTCTGTGGAAACAGCTGCCAGACCTGGTCGCCCCTCTTTCTGCCATTGATGAGGCATTTGTCCGTCAAGTTGAGGCTGCCATTTTGGAAGATAGGCGCATTACTATTCGCCAAATAGCCTAAGATGTCAAGATTAGTACAGGGTCTGTGGAAACTATCATTCATGACCATTTGCATATGCATAAGGTGTCTGCCAGAAGCGAGAACTCGTCGAGTGCTCGAGGATGAATTTGGAGATGTGCCAAGAAGATGAGTCAAAGTTTTCCAAAAAACTGATTACACAGGATGAAACCTGGATCCATCACTATGATCCAGAGACCAAAGCCCAGTTAATGCAGTGGAAGCACTTGGACTCACCACCTCCAAAGAAGGCAAGGGTGCAGCCGTCCGCTGGCAATGCCATGCTCACAGTCTTCTGGGACTAGAACGGAGTAGTAATGACAAATTTCCTGGCAAAGGGTACCACAATTGCAGGAGCCTATTACGCTTGATTTTTTAGGAAACTAAGGGAAGCTATCAAAATTAAGAGGTGGGGAAAGATCAGCAAAGGTACCCTCCTCCTGCAGGACAACGCTCCGGTCCACAACTCGCATGTCGCCAGATCAGAAGCACGAGCGTGTTGCTATGAAATCCTTCACCATCCTCCCTACTCTCCTGGCCTTGCACCCTCTGACTGTCACCTCTTCCCAGCCATGAAGTTGTTTTTGAAAGGAAAGCGTTTCCCAGATGATGCAGCCTTGATTTCTGAAATCATGTCGTGGTTGGAGGACCAACCTGGGGTGTTCTACAAAAACGGTCTCCAGAGCTGCATCAAACGATGGGAGAAATTCATAACTCTGGGTGGTTCCTATGTAGAGAAAGACTAATAACTGTGCCAAGTTTTGTTGCTCTACTGCTATGGGAAGTGGGTCAAGGGCATTACTTATTGCACGCCCCTCGTATAAGTCACTCCGTCGGTCGGTCTATCGGTTTGTCCATAACACTTTTTTGCTTGGCCTTTTTGGTTAAGATCAAAGGTCTGTTGTTAATAGAATCTGTTCTTAGCTTTTTAAGCTTTTCTTTGCCTTTTGGCCGAGATCAAAGTGTAGTGTCTGTTTCCATGTGTAGGGGCGGCCCTTCATGCCAGTTGTTACTGTCCAGCTCCCAGGGAGTTGGTCACCATTTCCCCTTCGCTCCTCACATTAAAAATCGGCCTTGTGTCGAATTTGCTCGGTGGGGGAGCAAATAAATACCGCTTTTCTTGGCCTTTTGGCCAAGATCAAAGTGTAGTATCTGTTCTTACTACATGCTGTACTTATGTTTTTGTAACTTTGTGATATAAAGTGGGGATCACTTTTCTGTATTAATTTAATGTAAAATGATCACCCACTGTACAACCAGTCAGTCTCAAAGCCATTCAAGTCATTCTCCAGATCATTCAAGTTGTTTTTGAAGTATTGCAATTATTTTTTAAGCATCCAAGTCATTCTTAAGGTCATTCAAGTCATCCTTAAGTTCATTAAAGTCATTCTAAGTCATTTACTTTTTATTTTTTTAAGTTATTTCAGCCCATTTTTCGGTCAGTTTAGTTTATCATGTCAATCCCACATTTACGCATTCATTCATTACACGAAAGCACGCGACTAATGGATATTGGCCTTGTTGAGATGAGGTTTGTATTATTTGAATTATTAGGATTCTTCATTGTTGATTGGGTCTTACTTTATCACCATTTTTTAGCTCGACGTAACCTATCTTCTTCAAGTATATCTTGTAAAATTGGAGAATCTTTATGTCAAACCTGTAGTCTGCACGGAATTTCAAATAGGGCCTTTATTTGATTCTGTTATGTTGCAGTTGTTTGTAGTGTCGCCCGTACAGAAGATTTAATCTTCAACTCGAAATTCTATTAATACACAGATATGTACATACCTTTTTATTTTAGAAAAAAATGATTGGTAAGCTGAATAAAACCACGCACACACACATGCATACATACACACACACATATATGTGTGTGTGTGTGTGTGTGTGTGTGTGTGTAATTTAATAACTTAATTTTATAATTATTCTATTCACTACGCCATGGGACCTTGCAGACAATTCTTGTATGAATTTTAGTTAGGAGCCTTTTTAAAGATGTACAATATTTCTGTTTATTTATTATATATCACTGCTTATTATGACATATTATCACTATTCACACACACATACATGTGTGTATATATATATATATATATATATATATATATATATATATATATATATAGTATCGGGCATGATATAAGGAACGGAAAAAAATTACAATTATTTATGTATATTTAAAAAATTAGAGCATGTATTTTTCTGAAATACTTAGAATAAACAAATAGAACCAATGTGTATAAACTAGTACCAAAAAATAAAATAAAATTACGATTCAATATTGAGAAATATTTTAGTTTTAAATTATATCTGTGGATTTATCCTGGCCAAAAGTTAAGGAACGAAATAGAAACTTTATGGGTTTTTTTAATGCAAATGTTTTAAAAAATAAATTCATTCAATATTTAGTGAACATCCCTTTATTCTTTATGACCTCAGTGCATCTTCGACCACAAGACTGGATTAGTTTCTTGCAAAATTCAGGATTTATTTTTTCCCACTCTTCCTTCAATAAATCCCACAAATGATTTTGATTTTGGGGATTCCTCGTCTGTGCTCTTTCTCCAATCATTTTCCAAACATTTTCTATCGGATTCAGATCTAGACTCTGCGCTGGCCAGTCCATTACTCTTATTTCTTCTTCCTCGGGGTAACTTATCACTTTTTTAGCTTTATGGCAAGGAGGTTATCTTGCATAAAAATGCTTGGCTGATTAGGTGAAAGGCGTAAGCTCTCAATGACATGTTGTTGAAGCAGTTGCTTATAAGTCTCCACATTAAACCTACCATAGATTCGAACTAGAGGGCCAACTCCTTCCGAGGATATCATACCCCACACCATTACACTTCCCTCTCCGAATTTAAGTGTCTTTTTAACACATTTGGAGGATAATCGTTCACCTGCTTTACGCCGTACATGCTTCTTTCCATCAGATCAAAACAAATTGAACTTGGATTCATCGCTGAAGTGAATCTTAGCCCATTGTTAATCAGTCCAGACGACATGCTCATGGGCAAACTTCAAACGGCTATTTTTGTTCTTCTTGGAGATCAAGGGTTTAGGTACTGGCACCTTGGCATGCAATCCGGCAGCTGCTAACCGCCGAGAAACAGTTTTTCTAGATATATTTTTCCCAGCCTGTTCATTAAAATCACGAGAAATTGATGTTGCGGATTTGAATCGGTCACTAAGAGCCTGCCTTACCATAATCCTATCTTCTCTTTGAGACGTTTTAGGGGGTCTGTCGGTTTTAGGGGATGCTTCTAATGTATTTTTATTCTTATATCGAGCTATCACTTTTTGATCTTCGAACGATATTAGAAATTGTTGAAATTGATTTCTTTTCTTTGTAATTTTCTAAAATTATTATTTTTTTCTTGGAGAGACAGTTTTGCGAGTCGGTAACGCCATTTTTCTTTGTTGTGCTTATCAGCAGTTCCAATATTAAAAACTAGCTATTTTTATGTAAAGTTTAGTCTCTTAAAAATAAATTTTCTATTTCGTTCCTTAACTTTTGGCCAGGATAAATCCACAGATGTAATTTTAAACTAAAATATTTCTCAATATTGAATCGTAATTTTTTTTTTTTTTTTTTTTGGTACTAGTTTATACACATATGTTCTATTTGTTTATTCTGATTATTTCAGAAAAATCCATGCACTAATTTTTTAAATATACATGAATAATTGTAATTTTTTTCCGTTCCTAATATTATGGCCGATACTGTGTGTATATCTATATATATATATATATATATATATATATATATATATATATATATATATATATATACTGTATTAACAAAACCAAGACTTCAAAAACGGAATTGATAGCAATAAAAAGTGTATTTCATTGTAAGTTATAATTGTTTCAAGACTAGTTGGACAATTTCAAGCATTATGGCGTTTGAAAATTTTCACATAACCACCCTTCCTTAAGACTTCTTGAATAAAAAACACTTTAACAATAGAACATTATTTAAAGAAATTTCCCTTAAAGGAAAAGAAGCATGCGAAAACATTTATCCTGGACGCATCCTTGTCAAGAGCTTGAACAACAATTTTGTTATATCTCAGTCTATGGTTTTATTCAGACTACCTGCCATTTTTTCCAAAATAAAAAGATATGTGTGTATTAATGCAATTGTGAATTGTTTAGAATCTCTACCTACTTATGGCTAACGGAACGAGACGATGTTACTCCTGTGAATTAAATAAAGAGTTTCGTATAAAATTTCCTGCATATTTTCGAATTCGACAAGATATCCATGAAGAAGATCGGAGGCTATATCGACCGAAACGTTATGAAAATAACACTTAAGATAGGAACAGTAGTTCGAAGTATCCAACTTATGAAATGACTCATTCTGACCCATATGAGATGCCGTCAAACTTAATCAACCAGCTTTCACAACAAAACGTTTGTAATCGTTTGTTCTGCATAAGGGCGAGCAAATATGGTGGAAAGTAGACTTAATACTCTCGAGTATTATACGGCAGATGAAGATAACAATCGCTCGGCTCTTCTCTCTTCCTTAGTGATGATCTTACTTTGAGTCAACTCATTTTGAGCTTTTGGGAGGTTAAAGATAGGACGTTTAATAGTTAAGAGATTTTGCACCGACTCGCCGAAGACGAGGTATGTAGGGGTGTACACGTTAATTCAATGAAAAGAATTCCACTTGATGACACGTGGAAATATATGTTGCGTTGACATATTGTTCGGGTTAAATTTTTAATGAATAAGTAATCGGTTGGCAAGTGTTTTAAAATGCTCGCTTCGTGCCGACTTCACAACTTACTCGTGCCAAATGTTCCTTCTTCTCATAGAACTAACATTTGCAATAATAAAAAGTTGGTTTTGATGCGTCTACAGCTAAAAACAATAACTATATATAATAACTACCACATAATAATGTAGACTTATATAGTTGTTCGAATGATCATCAATATGAGTCTATTTGTTCAGTATATTTGTCAAGTAAATAACCTTTGTGTAAAGGTCATGTCAAGTTTTCTTTAGTTTGACATTGGTCAGCATATCAAACGAACAAATGATTATTCATCTTGTTAACGAAATATATTTAACTATTATTATTATTGGAATTTATTTCCGACATTATTCGGGCCTTGTCTGGATAAATTATCAACGGAAAATTTATTCCACGGGGATGAGAATAAACAAACAAAACCACAAAAATAAAAATTAGGATGTGACACTGTACTACAGCTCCATTTTTTTTTTCGTTTTTCGTTTCATAATTTTTTTTTTTTTATTCAAATATATGCACAAAATTGACCGTTCATTTATCATTATTTACGCAGTATAAACAATAAATATGACGAACGGCGGCACATGCATATGTGTGTGTGTGTGTGTGTGTGTGTGTGTGTGTGTGTGTGTGTGTGTGTGTGTGTGTGTGTGGATTTAGATCAAATGGCAACGGTAAAAATGGCAAAAGGTTATAAATATTAAATATGGCAAAAATAAAAAAAAGGTATAGGTTAATATCCACAATGAGTTTATTCAAATCTTGAATACAATGCATGAAAGGAAAACATTAGAAGCTTATCAGAATTAAGAGAATATTTAGCTTAAGCACCCCACCCCGTACCTTTTACTTTTTAGGCGATTACGTACGAACACATCGAAAAACTTGGAGAAATAATTATGTTATATATAGTCACTTGATGACGGCTTCCGGTATTAAAAATCAGAAATAAACATTAAGCGATGTTTATCGGAAAACAGTTCATCATCAGCATCATCATAATAATAATAATTGTTGTTATTATTATTTCACTATTTCACTCATTTGAACACGTGGGAATAAGTAATGCAGTTGAATAAAAAAGAACAATATATTGGATAAATTATTAATATGATTTTAATAGATTTAAATTTTGTTGCATTTCTATTTATAAAAACTATTAAACGATTTTTAAAAAGTATTTTAAAATGTGTTTACCTCCAAAAAGATTTCAATTATAAAAATAATAAAGAAATTATTTTTTTAAAAAATTTCAAATAAAACATCCCATTATTAAATAATTTTATTTGATTATTTGTAAGAAAAAATATTTCCGTTAAGAAGTTTTATTTTGCTATACGCCCTCAATACATCCGACTTTTAAGAAGTATTATTTTTTTGGTAAACATTACTTGTCAACTTCCGACTCCCAAACCGGAAGCCGTCGTTAAATAGACCGTTTCTAGCTTTTAATTTGATTTTAATTGAATCGTTAAAAATCCACTTTACTAACGTTCTTTATAATAATAGTAAAATAAAAAAAAAACGTATATCTTTTTGGTGCAAGAAAATTAAAAGCAGTGGTCGCCAGTGATTAAATCATTGAATTAAGTTTCTATTTTAAATACTTAAAAAATAAATTGAATTTAGGTAAATATGATAGTAGTAAACTATTATTTAGACTTTTTTCAGATTATTGTATATCATATTTGTTATAAAATAATAATTAAATTAAACGTTATATTTTTCTTTTCAATGCTTTTATAGAATTTTAACAATCAAACCGACATTTTGCGAATCAAACCCAAATTTAGGTTAGTGTTAGTTTGCGATTATTTTACATTGAAATTAAAAAGAAAAGTTCGGTTCAAATTCTGTAGAGGTGTTTTTTTTTTTCGACCATTTTGTTGTTTATATTTGGATTTTACATTTTGCAAAATTTTACAGAACGAAAATAAATGGAGAATTGATATAAAAATTATTTAAAACTTCCCAAATTGGGGGAAAATGAGAACTTAGCCACGATTACCGACTACTTACGTTGATCGTGCTTGGCTCCTATTTAAAAGATAAGTTCTAGCTCCTACTTCACACGGCCCTGTCGGTGGAGCATTAGAATACATCGACTGCCCCCCCCCTGCAGGGGGTAAAAGTCCCTCAATGGTGGTCATGGATATGACCATAAACTATATCCAATGGTGAGGCCCCAGCTTGTGGGATTTGGGGAGTGTGGAGCCACTCTTTAATTACCATTGCTCCCAGGTCCACTCTGACCCGGAGTGGTAGTATCTGTTAGGGTTCCAACTATGGGTTAAATAGAAACCGACTTGAAAACAACAAATATATTCTATTAAAATTTTTTCCTTCAAAATCTTTGGATTCGGCATTAAATAACCCGAAAAGGGTTGATATGCCGTAAAATAAAAACAACCAACCAACCTACTTCACATCCAATCATAGTAAATGTCTTTTACAAATTATTTTTTAAAATTTTATTGGGATGTTGGGCTTAGCTTTATATTATACGAGAGGATAAGAGTTTAGCAGACTCTTCTTGAACGGTCTTTATATTCTGTTGTTAAAGTGCCATTTATACCTATTCGTTCACTTTTGCCATTTTCCCCGAGCACCGTGTGCATATATATATATATATATATATATATATATATATATATATATATATATATATATATATATATATATATATATATATATATATATATATATTCACCTTACCAACGTTCTTTATAATAATAGTAAAATAAAAATAAAAACGTAATCTCTTTTTGGTGCAAGAAAATTAAAAGCAGTGGTCGCCAGCGATTAAATCATTGAATTAAGTTCCTATTTTCAATACTTAAAAATAAATTGAATTTAGGTAAATATGATAGCAGTGTATATATATATATATATATATATATATATATATATATATATATATATATATATATATATATATATATATATATACTCGGGTTTTTTTTTATTTTTTTTTTTATTCAAAAGTAATGGACTAATGAATTCAACGAGGTTGTTAGATAGTGCTCAATAAAAAGAGCTGAAATACTTGTTTATTGTTGTTATATAAACATGCTCACATCCCGCTGCTACAAATAGCCACTTGTTTCAATCAAACAACAGATATCATCAGGCAGCGACTTGACTATTCAAAAGTTCAATGAATAATCTTATAAGATTATTCATTGAACTTTTGAATAGTCAAGTCGCTGCCTGATGATATCTGTTGTTTGATTGAAACAAGTGGCTATTTGTAGCAGCGGGATGTGAGCATGTTTATATAACAATAAACAAGTAATATATATATATATATATATATATATATATATATAAAGCGTGTGTGCACTTACGTAGCATTAAGTATATTGCATATTTCACTGAATAAAATAGATATTTCATGTCTACAAATTCTGATTTGGATCCTTTCTATCTTCCTAATTAATTTTCTTGTTTCTGGAATGAACTGGTACATGTAGTCGCCATATTTATTGTAAGCCCAAGTACTTTCACATCTGGCTGGATTCATCACCAGGAAACATTCAACAGAACTGGTTCTAGACAATTTATAGCAATTATTATTATTATTAGTAGTAGTAGTAGTAGTAGTAGTAGTAGTAGTAGTAGTAGTAATAATTCATTAGTGAGTTTTTGTCACTTTACAAGCATTTAAGGATGTTATTGCTATCAAAAAAATATTTTTTTATTGGAGATGGGGCCAAAAATATTGATCAATCAGGTGTTTTGCAATGATGCTGTCTTCAGAATATATATATATATATATATATATATATTCTGAAGACAGCATCATTATTTTTGTCCCCATCTCCAATAAAAAAAATATATTGCGGGACTTATATTCACTTTTATTCATAAATAATTTTATAATATTTAGCTGTTAGGCGTATACACCCGTTTATAAATATTTTGATTATTCTAATTAAGGTGGTTATTATTATAACTAACACATGTATTATTTTATTGGCACTGTAATGTTACTTTCTTCAAAAGGATAACCTTACATATAAATATGTTCTTTCTTGGCGATACAAATTTGCGGATTACTTATTCATATATTTCTTTCTGGCACCATAGCGCTGCAT